>NW_011888799.1:2589249-2591125 GCF_000151845.1 Pteropus vampyrus
GCAAGGTCTGAGTTCAGCACTCTGGCCAGCTCCCTCAGATGTTTTAGGGGCTTAAATCATTTCAATCTTTGGAGGAGCTAAATCACAGAACTAAATCACAGAACTAAAAAAAAACCACATGTTGAAAAGTTGCCTTCCCTTTAAAGCAACTTTCCAAGTTGTGGGCATGATTTTCAATTGCCTCAACCCAATTTTTGCTGAAAACTACATCAGTGGAGTTCTTGGAGACTCAAGACCGGGGAGATCCCTCCTGCTCTGATCTACAGAAGTGAGGAGTGAGGCTTGAAGAGGTGACTTGCCCAAGGTCACAGTGCTGGATGGTGGCTGAGATGGGCTAGAACCCAGGCCAACTCCTGCCTCCCAGTCCAGTAAGGCCTCTGGGAAGGATAGGTGAAAACTATAAATGGCCACACAAGATACTCTGAGTAAAATTCAGCAGTATATCTGGAGTTTCCACTAAATAGTAAACAGCGGCAAATGTATGGTGAAGGTACTATCTCCTTGATGATTTATATTGGCAAGAGGAGGAGTAAAGTGTGCTATATTCTGTCTCAAGTGCGTAATAAGCATATATATGCATAGAAACAGCAAGTGAGTCATATTAGACAGCAAATCCAGGGCTCTTTTAATGATTTGTCTTAATGTTTTTCTGTGCATCCGTGCTTGTTGGAGAAGTACTGGGAGCCACACAGAGTGGACTAAAAGAACCTTTTAAAGGGTCTTGAACCTCTCCTTTGTTCTGTAGTACTGCGTGAAGTTGGAGAAGACCAGTCAACTGGGAAATTTTAGCTTAACAAAGATGGCACAGCCACCACCAAGAGCAGGTAGAGCCAGTTCGCATCCAGGCTCAGAAAGGCTTGCTCACCTCATTGGTGTGAGCCATGTTTCAGCAACTTCCATCTCCATTCCCTCTCCTGTCTTTTCCATAAGGAAAGAACACTGTGCGTGTGTATGTCCTGTGCATAGCAGCATAAAGTTAGGAGATGATGAATCCAGAATCATCCCACCCACTGTGAAGGTTGTGGGACCACAGAACCCAGGGCAAGAATGGGTGCGAGCCTGGGAGATAGATGCTTCCTCTCCATGCACAGACAGGGCTCCCATTATTGCTAATGCCTGCTACGTGCTCAGAGAAGGCAAAATATATTGCAAAGGTTTATTTTCCCTCCACTGAATTGATTCTAATCTACAGTGCTGACCCTGCTTTTGGCTCCTACGAAGCAAACTACAAAAACCCTCAAATAAAATGTCAGCTTACTCTGCTAAGACAACTATGTGAACGACATGCTAAATATTCAACAGAAACTAAATTAGTATAAACTCTAACTTTTTTTCTTTTCTCTGGAGTGAATTTTCTGGGGAAACAAAATGCCTCAGTTTAAGAAACTTCTACGAACAACATCATCATGCCCCTACACTGTTACCTGCTGTCACAAAACAGCTCTCTGGCCCCGTGAGGAGGCCCATATCAGAAAGCATTGTTAAGCAGTATAATTTCAAACCCTTTACAGTGTATCTATAATTACTTCTGCTCTTTCAATGGCTACAGAATGGCAGGAAGCAGATAAGAATAATTGTTTTCCCATTAACTCTTCAAAGTCTCTTGGACTTCTGTATCTAAATCTATCAGAGGGGAACATTTGTCCATTTTAGCCAGATTTTCAACATCTCATCCAGCAGTGGTGATTTCCCCCATGATGCATCCAACTTCATTCTACCCCTCAATACCCCCTCACCCTTCCATCCCCACAATGAGCTTCCCCACACTCCTCCCCCTGCTGCCTCAGTAAGAGGTCACCCTGCTAGCCATGCTGGGAATGCCCTTCTCTCAACTGTGACCAATTTAGGGATGCAGCTGAGAGTGAGGTGCTTCTAG
>NW_011888799.1:2592180-2608661 GCF_000151845.1 Pteropus vampyrus
TTTTTTTTAAAATGCCATAAAAGCATACACCTCATTTGCAAAGCAGTCACAGAATTTGAAAGGAGCTGCTGTTTAGAGATTCATCACTAGAAAAATGAACTTTTCACCAATTTAAATCTTCTCTTCCTCTCCAGATTTGCAGTTCACTCGTATAGAAGAGCAGAGGAATTCCAGATTCTTCCTAATTCCTCTACCATTTCAATTACCCCATTAGAAGATTAATGTATTTACCCAAAGTCTCCTAAAATATACCTCTTTTTCAGGCAAGCTGTGTCACTGTCCCTTTCAAACACAATTCTTACTCAGAGAGCAAACTATGAACATGGTCAATCCCTATCATCTGCCGACAGAGTATCTGCATTTCAGTGTGTCTGCACCAACCTTGCTTTTGACTCCATTCACCTCCCTGTTGATAGTCTCATCTTTCCGTGTCTCTACTGTGACACTCAGCAGGAGCAAGATGGAGCTCGGAGCTTTTTCTCCCTTCCCCATGCACAAACCAATTCAACTGACCCTTGAAAAACATGGGTTTGAACTGCACGGGTCCACTTATATGGGGATTTTTATTGATAAGTATACAGTTAACCCTCCATATCCCTGGGTTTCTAATCCATCCATGGATTCAATCAACTACAAATAAAAAACAGTATTTTTGATCCATTGTCAGGAAGCCACAAGTGCAAAGGGCTACCTATATGCATTGTTCTACACCATTTTACATGAGAGACTTGAGCATCTATGGAAAATGGTATATCCATGGGCTGCTGGAACCAATCCCCTGCAGATAGTGAGGGATGACTATAGTTAAGGTTTTGGGGAATCCAAAGTTATATGTGGATTTTTGATGGGGGGGAGGTCAGTGCCCCCAACGCTCGCATTCATCAAGGGTCAACTGTAATGACTACCACATTTGTAGGACCCTGTAAATCAGGTAGATGCAACTTCAGAAAAAGAGAGTGCACTCTAGTTTAATAGGACTTAACCCCAGGATAAAGAAAGGGTAAGGGGAGGTGCCTTGCTCATGGGAGTAATAAATGAGAATTCTTGGCCTCTAGACTCACTCATCTTCACATGCCATATAAAGCCACCTTTGAGTGATTGATGTCCCACGGATAACTGCGTTCCACATAGAATTTGTGAAAGATCTCACTCATTTACCATCTGTATTGGCATTCCCAAAGGTTGAGAATCTCCCTTACTCCTCACCCCCCAAATCTTCTTTCACTATCTTCTCAAAAGCCAATACCAGAAACACATGCAGTTCAGTGTCTTTCAATCTCTCTTCTCCCTCCCTCCCTCACCCCCACCACACTCATGATAAAGACTGAAAACAGTGAGGTCTCCCTTATCAGAAGTAGTGGAGGGAAAACCCAAGCAGTATAAACTGCAATGGATAACAAATGTAGCCAGATAGTTGGAGAAAATGGGAAAACAGAGCTGATATTGGGACAAAAAAAGAGTAGAAATTAAGGTAGGTATAAAGAGATGATGAAGAGGCCAGAATATAAGAAAAATAAATAAAGAAAAACAGCAGCCTGTTTCAACGTGAAAAAGAGATGCAATAAAAGAGAGAAGGAAATTGCAGGGGTGGAACAAATAATTACAAGCAGCAGGCTGGAGGGAGCCAAGGAAGGAGCCTCTTGTTTGGTCAATGTTATTAACTCCTTCTTCCACAAATATGAGCTGTTTCCTAGAAGAGTTCTCTAATCCCAAACTGTGATAGATTATTCTCTTTGGGTCAGAGACTCATATTAACTAATACAATGATTTTAGAAAAAGATCCACAACCTGGAGTAAATCCAATAGTTAAAATTTTTTTCCCCCACTGACACAGGGCACCAGGGTCAGAATGAATTACTGTGGCTCCTCCTCAGGTAGGACCAGCAGACCTTGGAATTTATCTGTGTTACAACCTCCAAGAACAAAATCAATAGCTGAGAATTATAAATACCGAGCGGTCCCAAGCCAAGAGATGGACTGTTTATAGAGGCCAAAGCAGGCTGGCAACACCTGGAGGAGATTGTCAAGCAATTTTTTTTTTTTAACTTTCTATATGTCCAGGATAAAAGAGCAAGGACTTGAAATAAACAATATTTACAGAAGACTTCAGTTTCAATGACCTAAGGTAGAATTAGAAACACAGTTCAGGACTTGGGGACATAATGAAACAAATGTAATAGCTACAACAAAAAGGCCACAGTTACTTTTTAGGTCCATTCTTCAAGAATCTATAACCACATATGTACATTTTTTGCATTAAAGAAACAAGTGTTTTATCACCATATATTTTGCTCTCCAGAAAGCTTTAGAATCTTCAAAATTCCTAGGAAACTTAATTTACAGTTTTATCAAACCCTGCTGGTTCCCACCGATTAGATGCCATTCTACAATGAAACCCCTCAGGCTCTTTCCATCTTTCCGACAGCATCTTTTGAAAAGGTACAGTTAAAAACACAGACAAAAAGACACCTTATGTACACTCATGTTACATTAAGAATTATACTATGTTGGAGTATTCTTAGCAGTCAAGGAAAACATCCATGACACTACACTTCACATAAGGTATTTACAAAAATATCTTCTTTTAGAAATTGGTAGAGATCATGAAGCCTGCCAGCCAAAGCACGATGGGGCTAGAAGTGCAGAAAAGATGCCCCACTTGTGGAGCCTTAGCCCCAACTGCAACCATTGCTCTCACATTTTCCTGGCCATGAACTCTGCCTGCTTCTCAGGTACAGCCCTCTTCTAGCAGGTGTTCTTTGCTTCTCAGGCTTTCACTGGATTAGTCTTGGACTCACTCCTCACATTAGAAATGCAACACCTCTTGAGATGTTCTGCATCCATGGTGCAGACCCCCTTGGAGTATGCCAAGCCACCTGAACTGCAGCAGCACCCCCAAATTGGAGTTATCTCCATAACAGTATGTGGGGCTCACGTACCCTCCGCATCATCCACCCACATAGAGAGACTTTCTTCAGCTGCACTCACAATGGTGCACTGACGGAGATTTCTAAAGGCTGCAGCTGAAAGCAAGCTCACCGACAACCTGTGTGGACTCTTTAGAATCTGACTTCTCTCTCTTCCTTGAGGCTGGATCCTCCAAAGCTATCATGTCCTAACATGAATTTCCTGTTATTCATCTTTCCTCAGGAAATGTCTCTCCCAGTTGCCCTACTCACCCTGTATTGACCAGCATTTCATTAGGCCATGAGGTTTCCTCTGCTTCAAAGAAACATGCAAATTGTATAGAAAATTCTCCTCTTTCCATAAATAGTTCTTTGAAAATTACATATAGGGGCAGAAACTGCTGTAATCTATAAGAGCCAGGATAACAAAAGACATTATTTTTTCATTGATGAGAATCCAGAACAAAGCAACTCTTTCATATCACCCTTTGCTATGTGACCACACAATATGTTTGGTACTTGCCAAACTCCGTCTAAATCACAAGGGAAAAGTCATTGAAAGGAATATGATTAAAACAAGCTGTATAATAAACTGTATTTCTGTCTGTTGAGATGGTCCACTATAAATAAACTGCTACGTGTGCAAAAATACTCTGCTTATAAAAACATATGCTTTTCTTTAGGAATATCAAAGTGTTATCAATATGATTTGTAAAGCAACTAGATGAAGTATTTATCATCGGGGAGATGCAAAAAAGGACATGGAGATCTGGGGGAAGGGTGCTCTTTTAGATTGGCTGGTCAGGGAAGGCCTTTTGGATGACATGACATCTGAAAGATATAAATGGAGTAAGGAAAGAAGTTCTAGGATCATCTAAGGGAAGTGAGTTCTAAGTGAAGGGAACAATTGGTGCAAAGACCCTGAAGCAGAAGCTTATTTGGTGTGTCAGAGTAGGGGTCAGCAAACTATAGCCCCCTCAACTGGTTTTATAAAGTTTTATTGGCACATTAATTTGTTTACATGTTGTCTGTGACTGCTTTTGCTCTACAATGGCAAAGTTGAATAGTCGCAAGAGAGACAGTAAGATCCATGAAGCTATTTGTTGTCTGGCCCTTTACAGAAGATGTCTATCAAACTCCTGTGAAGGATGAACATGAAGGAGGTGAATGTGACTGGGGAAGGCAGGCAGGGACAGATCACTTAGAACCTGGTAGGATAAAACCACCTAACCAACCAACCACCCACCAAACGTAAAACATACCTCCAAGGATTAGGAGTGCATATATCATTTATGAATTGGGGTTCAAAAGATTCTTTTCATCAAGTCACTGCCCATCTGACCTCTGCTTTTTTGCTGGTCCCCAGGTTCTCAGCCTTTTTCCCCATGTGACAGCAACATACAGATCTGATCAGCTCCTGTGGACACATCCACGATAGGCCCAGGCAAGTGAGTTAATTTACAACATAAGGGTAACTTTGCTGGTGCACTAATAAAAATTACAAAATGAACATTCACAAATAATAACGGTTTGCTATGAATTACTTTGATATGAACCTAATATTTTAAAGTGTGTCACAAGACACAATGAGAACCACTGGTATAAACTATGTTTTCTAGCATTTCTTTCATTCAAGCAAAATTCCACAGACACAAAATGTGTTCAAAGACTTTGTTACTCAAAGTGTGGTCCAAAGTCCAGCAGCATTAGCACCACCTGGGAGCTTGTTTGAAATGTATAATCTTAGGTCCTGGGCAGACTTACAGAATCAGAATCTGCATTTTAATCAGATTCCCAGAAGATTTGAATGGTCACTACAGTTTGAGACCACTGTCTTGATAGGAACTAGCCTCTAATTACTCTTTTCCAAGAGTTGGAAATATGGTTTTAAATTTCAAAGCCTGGTTCATACTAGTCATATTAGTGAGCATTGGAAACAACTTAAATGTTTAATAACAGAGGACTGGCTAAATAAATAATGGTATATTTATTCATACAGAAATATTATGTGGCAGTCAAAGTCAATATTGTAGGAGAATAACGAGAATATATTCAGTTTATCATTAAGTGAAAAAAATCAATTATGGATAGGACTAAGACTAAAACTAATAATGATTAAAAAACAGAATGTAGATGTATAAACCTTAACAATATATTAATTAGATAGCACATAAAATAAGGAAAGGAAAGTGATAGGAGGTATAAAGCAGTACAGGTTTGTTGATTTCCACACCTTTCATAGTCACAGGTAAAAGTATTGTAAGGCTAATAAATCAAGTAATAGGTTGTAATTAAATTTAAAACTATAAAGCCAATCAATTAATCAATCAGTCAATAGAATCGAGTACTGAGGAATGGATAGAAGGTGGAAATACAAGCTTATTACATTCATTTTTTTACAAGATGTTAATAAATACTGCCTAAAATTATGAAAGATAAAATAACTGAAGTAAAAAAATAACTTAGGAATGGATATTGAAGTTTTCCAAATTATCAAAAGAAACAGATACACACAAAAGGAAACAAAACAAAAAATAAAAAAACAGAGACCGTATGGTAAAAAAAAGCAATATAAATAGAAAGGTTAACATAAAATGTGATAAGATAAATGAGACTTCAATAAATATAAATGAGCTAAACTTACCTATTAAAAGAAAATATTCTCATAATGGATTATAAAGCAAATACAACTATTCTCTATATACCAGCAATATACCTAATAAAAATTACTCAGGCTAAAAACCAAAGATTAGACAGAAACATACTTGGCAAATGCAAATAAAAAGTAAACAGGGGTCTCAATCCTAAATTCAGATAAAAATGAAAAATAAGATGGCTTTGTATAATGATAAAAGGATACAATTTGTACCGAAGACCTAAAAATGCTTTTATATATTGCAAACTCTGAAAAAATACTCAAAAATATTATAATCTCATAAAAATTGATTTAAAATAGAAATAAAAACAGTAACAACAGAACCCATCAGCATATTAAAAATAGCACATTACAATCAGGAATTATTTATTCCAAGAATAAAAGAAAGGTCTAATATGAGTAAATCTATAACATAATTGACCAGCTTAATTGATCAAAGAGAAAAATCACATAATCTCCACTACACTAAAAGAGATTTTTTGAAATTCAACATCCATTCTTAATTTAAGAAAAAAAAAAACTTTGAATAACATTAAGTATAGATGAATAATTCCTTAAGCTATCTATCTATCTATCCACTTAACCAAAGCCAGCATTAATGGGAAAATATCAAAGCATGCTCATTAAAGTCAAGAACAAAACAAAGAGATCATTGACTATTATTCTGATTTAACAATTTCCTGGATGTGCTAGTCAGTGTAATTAGATAAGCAGAAACAATATGAGGTATAAAAATTGGAAAAACAGGAGCTAAATTTTATATTATTTGAAAATAATTATGTGGAAAATCCAGGAGAATTAACTGAAAAACCATTATTATTACTAGGAAAATTCACTAAAAGGCAAGATCTGGTACAATATTAATATACCCAAATCAATAGCTTTCAATATATATAAAACAATTAGTAGGAAAAAATAAAATCCTCAGAATGTATCACTTTTTCCCAAGCATCCTATTCTCCATCATGATTATCACCTGTTTGCCCGTTGGTTTCCAGGAACTGAAATGCTACCTCCTTGCCCCCTTCTTCCCTGAGGGATGATGCTCCTTTGAATGCAGCACAATGTCACCACCTCCAGGAAGCCCTCTCTGACCCTATGTGTTTGGTATCCTTTTTCTATGCTCTGTTCTTGTTTAGACATCACACTCTCATAGTGCTTATCACACTGTGCTCTGTCTGATTATAGGCTTCCTCCTCCATTTAATTGTGAGCTCCTAGAGAAAAGACACCTTGACTGCATTCTCTCTGTATGCTCAGAGCCTACCACCAGACCCGGCAAAGATTAGGTGCTCCAGCAAAGTCCACAGGAGATACTATGTTAGCTTTTGATTCTCTTAATAAGAAATCATGACCCTGGATGGCATATTGGACCAGAAAAATAAATGTTTTATTTGCTACAGAGAAAATTAGTGAAACTGACAAAATTTGAATAGATTAAAGGTTGCCAAAAAAAAAATCATGACCCAAACCTTCAGACAGATAAATGAAGATGGACACATAGATAGGGAGAGATATCATAAATTCATATGTTAAAAAGCAGGTGCTGGTCGAGAGGTTGTTATGCCTCATTTGGTCATGTTTATGGATTGTAACTGTTTCATTGATGAAAGAATAAATTCAGTAAAAAAATTTATTCAGTAAAATGCTGTTCCAAACTGTTAAATTGATGAATCCATAGCCTATTTGTTCTGGAAACAAATGGTTATGGGTTTTATTTGGTTTCTTTTCTAAAATATTTGTAATTTTTGTTGTTTTGACTTTTAGGATATCCTGTTAGTTTTTAATTATTACAATTATTAATATTATTGGTTTCCCTAAATGAAAACCTTCCACTTGAACATAAAAAGTAGAATGTATATACTTCATAAGCCAATAGTTTTGCCATAAAAAATATATAAACACTTCACCAATGGAAAAAAAATAGATTAGGGGTTCCATAAATGACTAGATGGGTGAACAGGTATGTGGACAGAAGGATGAGAAGATGAATGACAGAATCCACTCTCTACATGATAACCCAGATATTTTAAACATGAAAATTGGATCACGGCATTCTCTTACATAAAAATTTCAAATGCATGTAAATAAAACCCAAAAACCTAAAAAAGGAAAAAAAAGGGCAGAATAGTGTTGTATAGTATGCTATCGTTTGTGGGCTTGAGAAAGAACAAACGAGATGGTGGGAGACATTTTATCACTGTATATCTTATGTACTTCTTGAATTCTGAAATACACATATGTACAAAAATAAAACACTTTATTCTTTTCTATAATTCCAAAATGTTCTAAAATGAACATGTGCTTCTTTTCGTAATAATTGCGTTTAAAGAAAACTTCAAAAATAAAGCACCTTTAATTACCATAGTCTTTGGAGTTAGTTCCTCATCATTTCGAAGCCATATATATCTTTCTTTTTTTGTAGCTTTGAAGTTTCGAATGAACAGTTTGAAAAATGGCACTCTGTCGCCCCCCTTTAAAACACAAATCCACCTTTCTTGGCTTAGATCTAAGGTACCCTAAGTTTTCTTCCTATTTTAACATTTGTGATTTATGTCAGTAGCTCTTGATCTTTAGTGAGCTGGAAATTAACCCAGGGATTTTGCTAAAATTCAGATTCTCGGGGTCCTACCCCAAGACATTCTGAGTCCGTGGGTCTGGGTAGAACCCTAGAATCTGCATTTTAACATTACCACAGGAGATTCCAATGTAGGTGCTCTACAGAACACACTTTTCAAAATGTTCATCCCTGACTTGTTAAGAGAACTTAGTATTTTTCATATAAAAGTGAGAAATAGTACAGAATTTAGATTTGAAAGTGATCTCTTCTGACTCCTAGACACACACATACTACTTATGCTTATAAACATCTGTATTATGCTATATGCCTTATAATGTGGTTCTTTGTGTCCTCACCTTGCTTTCTCTCTCAGCTTTTTGAGAGTGAGATCCAAGTCTTTTCTAACCTGGTGCTCTAAGGTTGTGAAATAAAAGTATGTGTGACAGAAACCAAAGCATACGGTTCAAATGTTACTTTCTCTGGCTTGGGGATCAAGTTTCTCTGCCCGCTGTGTAAGTTCCTAGTCTTCCCCCGCACTCCCCAACAAAGCTCAGATGTGGACAAGCACAGTGCTAACGCCCTCAACCGCAATACTTCCTGTTAAGTCTAGAGAGGAGCTGCTGTATTGAAAACTGTACAAATCACTCTGGTAGCTTTCTATGACTTTCCCAGGACCTCTGATAAGCCCTCTCCTCTGTGAATCTTAAAGCGAAAAGACTGCCTGAAAAAGCAGCACAAATGGCTGCTTTTTCCCAATGGGTTTTTTAAACTACATAAATTATCAAGTGTGACGAGACCCATGACTTATAGCAGCAGTTCTATGCTACCCCCTGGTGGCAAGATGCTCCAAGTCATCCCAGCCCCATCCCACGTCCTGGCTCTTACTGTGGACTCAGACTGCAGAAGCTCATTTATGTGATCCCAACAGTGCCAAGCCCAGTGTGCTCACAAATATTTGCTGGTAATAGTGCGAGTGGCAAGAAACAAAAACACACAGAATTTTACTTTCTTCTGCTCAACTGAGGATCAACTGTATAACTTTCTAATTTTTTTTTTTCCTAGAGTTCATGAGCTTTAATGTACAGGTCAGTCAAAAGTGGAAGGCCTCCTAGACTCAAAGCGCAATCTTAATAATAGCACTAAAGGTAGACGCCTAAATCATCACTGGTAAAACTCCAGAGCTTCTGAGAAAGATCACTGTACTCACCAATAGGAGGGGATAGACATTCACCCCCACTCAGACCTAGAACCATTAGAACGGGTCAGGGCTCGCATGGAAGTGATTGTCCTAGAGACACAACTCAGATGACTTAGCCTGAAGAACACAGAGGACTAAGAGAGAGAACTGCGTAGTGGTTTATTCAGTTCTGGAGATTAGAATAAGAAGAAATATCGTAGGGTGGCAGTGGGAGTAAAGAAGAGCTTGAATCTTGTACCTGAATTTCTTCTTTTTAGGGATCACTAGGAGAAAAAAATTAGTAATAAACGCAGCCCTACCCAAAGCAGGGGAGAACACATTGGATGGCATTTTGGGGTCCCTTCCAGCTATACAAGTAGAGGTTCATCAACAGCCCCTGTGAATAGGCAAGATGAAATAATGTGACTAAGAGCAAAAACCAATTTACTTGTAAGATTCGGACAGAAATGACTTCACCTGTGTATACAGCTATCCTACGAACTGAATGCAGCTCTGAGATTTCAAGTCCCCTGATGACAGAAGCCTTTAATAAAAGCTGCTTGCTGGGCTAATGGGCAGGCCCTGAGTAGAAATTCTCAGATCAATAGGCCTTTTTAAATTCAGGAAATCAAGGCTGCACCTAAAGCTTAATGGTCTGATAAGAACAGCAAATACATACGGTCCTTTTGTCTCTTCCACAGCAGGCATTTAATTGGTTCGCACCCCACTTTTCCTAGAAGTTAATGCTGTCATTGTGCAAACTTTGGGAAGAGGTGAGCAAGGAGAGATGACAACCGTTCCCAGGAAACTCCATGAAATATAGGTTTAAGGCAATCTAAGCTCCACCTTATTAAAAAACAGCTACATCTTCAATGAATGCTAGTGAGGTCCATTCATAAGATGAGTCTCATCTATGCTTAAAAGAAGTCTCTACTTTCCTGGAATTGACAATTGGCTCTACTGTTCCTAATTCAGACTTACAGGCAATTCGTTTTAGGGCAAAGTTTGAATTCCACATTTTTAAAATGCTCATTAGAACAATGCTTATTACCCTGGGCATTGCACTGATCGAGGATATTTCTTCCCTGTATTTGGTTCTTATGAAATGGAAAGCTCAAGTAAAATATCGGGGAAATGAAGAAAACCTTAAGAAAATAAATCACAAAACAAAAAGAATATATCTTAAACACAATCAAAACTTGCATGTTTAATAGGGATTCATCTGTTTCCCATACTTTCTACAGGTCCACTTCAGACAGAAGTCCTGGCAGAAAAGACTTCTTCAGGAGCTAAAGGGACCTTCTATTTAATTGGATGACTCTGAGGGACAGCCAAACTCCCAGTCAGCAAAGCGCTGGAGAAAGGAGCAATGCATATCAGAAGAATTTCAACAAGGGCTGAAACACATGGGGGTCAGTTGGCCACAAAGTGTGATTAATAAGAACCTCCCCTCAGTACTCCTCCTATAACTAAAACTTATCTCACTCGATTACTGGAACTGCTTGTTTGTTCACCATCTCATTCCCAGCTAAGACTGTATGCTTGGGAATACGTCTGTTTTTCTCATTACTGTATCTCAAACAACTAGCAGAGTGCTGGCATTCAATGGATAAAAGTTAAATTTAAATTGAGGTAAATTTTGCTATAATAAGTAAATCAGGCAAGAATGAAAAGAAAATTAACAATATCCTCCATTACTTAATACTATCTCATATATTTTCATAGAAAATGAATTCTAAAGTTAGAAACCTAACTAATTTCCTAAAATTTTAAGTTTGAAAAAAACGATTGCTTTAAAACTAAAGTCTTCTTACTCATCGGTCTGGTTTATTTAAAAAAAAGTATTTAACGGTTTGCTTTGCCCAATTTTAATAAACCCAAACTCTAACTTTGTATTGGAAGAGGAACACTGAAAACATGCCTGATTACTGCTATTTACATAATTGCTCGCTAGTTGCTATAGGTGGAGGGACAGCTTGCTTTAGGCCCTTAGAACCCATGAAATCACCTAGCAGCCAGGAAGTCTGGAGTTCCACTTCCAGACTCCCTTTGTACACACTCAAGAATTTTTTTCTTGCTGAATTTATCATTAATAACTACTTATCAAATCTACCAATATTGACTCTGTGAAATCCCTCCCCGCCCATCACCTAAGACTCTGTCTTCTCTTATCAGGGTAGAATAATTGAGGAAAGTGGAAGATGCCGATAGGCAATGGGATCTGTTTCTGAAAAGCAGCTGTTAAAAATATTTTATTTTTCAATATCATTAATGACGGATAAAGTAAGACTTAAAACGGGAAGCAACTCCCCCAAAACAAAACAAACAAACAAACCCAAAACAAAACTTGCGACTTGAACTTTTCAGGGAAAAAATGTTGTAAATATGAAAAGATTTAAAGAGAACCTTTACTTTTAACATACAGTCCTGATGTACCTGACCATTATAACAAACAGCTGGACATTTTAAACAGTTATCTCCCAATGCCTTTCTAGTGCTCTAAAATCATCTCCCTCAAATAATGAGACAAACAAATCTCCTCTCTCGAGCACATAACTTTTATAAATTACATCAGACCCACAGTGTTTTTCAGGGAGTTTCACCAAAACAAAGAGAAGTTCAAAGATAAAATTGCAGCAGATCGGGGAAAGAAGGAAGAATTGCATGGTCTCAGAACTAATCCGCAAGCCCTCAGTCTGAGGCACCTGAAACAAACCCAGAAGTCCACTCCCAAGGGCTAAGAAGACCGTGTAGTGTGGGAGCCTGGCTTCATGACAGGCGAGCTCGGTCCTATCTCCCCTCCAGGGGTCTAAACTGTAACTCGCGCTCAAACTGCTCTGCAGTCAGGGTGCCCTGGATGGCTTCGCAGCCCGGGTTGAACACAGAGTAGGCGCTCTTCTCTCCCTCCTTCTTCTCCCCAGGGCCTCGTGTCCCAACATACATCCAGTAGAACAAGGACAGGACAAAATAAGCCAGGCCAAATTCCAGTTCCACAAATAGTCCCAGCAGAACCAACCAGAGAAGGATCTTCAAGAAGGTGATGTTGGTCAGAAAAGACTGGTCTCCTGGCATTGGCAGGGGAACGGCTGTAGTCCGTGGGGGCTGTGATGTGTTGCTCTCAGGCTGAGCCGCTTCCTAGGACACACAAACAAACAAAAGTAAGAATAAAGGGTAATAGGGCTGAGAGGATCAACATCAATCTGGAGAGACAGCTCTCATCGCTCTGGGAAGGCTTCCAGCTCATTGATTTCTATTTTCTTGCCCTGCTCTCTAAAACAATCATCTCTAAAGAGTTCACGTGCCCTGCTCCAACTGAATCAAAACGGATCAGCACTTAGTAAGATGTAACCCGATAAAAACCATGCAGCATTTGGATGGGCTCCCTCAGATGAACCTGAGCGAACAAGAGCTAATTTATGCCCCACACAGAAACTCCCCAGTAATTGATACTGCAATTGCCACGCGTGTGCTTCACACACAGAATCAATTTGTGTTTTGTGAGTGACATGATTCTAAAATGAGGACACCACCAGAAACAGGAAACAAAAATCCCTTCTACATATTAAAAAAAAACTACTGTTATAGCCACAACCTTTCCATCCCATGACCATCCTACACGCCCTCCCTAGGCCCAGGCAATGTCTCCTAAGTGGACTTTCCACCTCTCAACTCTTCCTTCTCCACACCAACCTATTTACGTACGGTTGCTAAATGAATCTCTTAAGATATCATCAATCCTCCTACTCACAAACCTTCAACAAATTTTTATTGCCTACAGGTTAAAATTTAAACTCCTTGGACTGGAATCCAAGGCCTTCCATTTAATTAACAGAAATGCCAGTACACAGTGCTGGGTGCTAATGAGACACACAGACATTTAGGTAGCTTTAGGGAGTCTGATATCTACTCCAGTATTTTCCAAACATTTTTGGGTGTGACCCACAATAAGAAATACATTTTATACTGCGACCCAGCATGTATGTATGTATGGACGTATGTATGTGTGTGTGTGTGCGTGTGTATATGTATATAGACACATAACAAAAAAAAGTTCGCAAATCAACAAATACCTTCACTACATATGAAGCTCTCATTTTCTACTCTATTTTTTTAAATTTATTTTTAACAGAGGACTAGATTTCTCTACAATGATTTCACCACTCACTAATGGGTCATGACTTACCATTTGAAAAAGGATGGTCTAAAAAATTTCCTGTACAATTTATTGCTATATAAATAAACTCTTTGCTCCAGTTCAACTGGTATTACTACCCAAAGACACTACCCATCTGTGGCCTGGAACAGCCTCTGTCTCCTTTCCATTCCTCAGCTCCTTGCCTTCCATCCAGGAAAAGATGATTGGTGAACTGTGTATGCCCTGACCTCCTCAGCCATCAAGGAGGGTGACCTACTGCCTCCCGGATCACTAACTGCCTCTCTCTCTCATCGAGCACCAAACTATTTGGAATTGAAGTGTCTCACTTTAAATACAGGTCACATGTATCTCTAGATTGTTACCACGAGGCCACAAATTGCCATTCATTATCTTTTGGTATCTTCAGAGCCCAATGCAACACCTCACACAGAAGTTTTCAAGACAGAGCACAACTTTTTAGTTCATTTCTTCAATTATATCCCCTATTCTTCATGTGATAATTTAAAAAAGGTCACAAATATTATTTGGTCTCAATATAGGTCATGTGATTTCTGTCGTTTCAGAAATTCTATTTTGTTAGAACCCTCTTTTTTAGCACTGACATTGTAATTATTATCTTTTCAGTTAGATTGGAAAGGCCCTTAACATATCATCAGTAACATGTGCCCCACCCCAGCCCCCGCCCCCGGCCAACACACATTTATTAAAGAAATAAATAAATGTTCCTTTCAGATGTGACCAGTGTGCACAATACTAAAATCACTGCAGGTCTTAGCAGGAACTAACATAATCCAATTTCTATTTAAAACTACTCTGACTGCCAGGTAGGGAATGGGCTGCAAGAATAGAAGCTGGGAAATTGTTAGTAGCTCACATAGAAGGCCCAGCGAGAGAAGACCAGGCAGATATTAGGGTGGTAACCCACAAGTCAAAGCAAAATGATGGATTAATGGATATACAATATATTTTGAAGGCATACAACCTGAAATACACAGTAAACTGAGTTTATTTTATTATTGAGGGAGTATAAAAATAATGCTTGTGGCTACCATGCTTGAGTGCCTTCAAGATGCCTGATCTCCTGTAATCCGTGAGGCAGGCATTATTATTCCCATTTACTGGTAAGGAAACACTGAATGTTATATAACTCCCCTAAAGTCACACAGCTAGTTACAGGCAGAGAAGAGGCTGGTCTAGGATGCTAGGATGGTCTCCCTCACAAAGCCCTTTTTACTTAAGTAGGAGACTTTATGGGAGATGGTAAAGAGGAGGGTTAGAGAGCTAGGAGATGAGGGGTGGTTATATGAACTGGCAAAGGGAACAAAGAAAGGAAAAGAGGGATATGGAAATTCCTGTGCTTCATTTGGCATTTGTTTTAGTTCCGGTGTACCTTCTGCTATAAAAGCTATGTGTGGAAATGTTTATTTTCATCATAGCACATCATAGCACATCTAGGCATAATTTGAGGAAGACACTTCTATTCCTCAAATACCAAGCTGCTTCCCACCTAGGGGCTTCTTGTATCTCCTTCCTTCTGAGAAGAATGCCCTCATCCCCTCCCATCACCTAGCTAACTCCCTCTTCTACAAACCTCAGCAAAAAAGGTTACCACGTGTGCTCTTGGCCTTGTTCCCAGGTTTCTGCAAGAGTGGCTCCTCCTTATTAAACGTCACCACAATGAGGTCCTTCCTGTCCACCCACTTTAAAGTAGCACTCTAAACCCTCATCCCCAATTCACTATCACAGTACCTGTTTTTTCATCCTTCATACCATTCATTGTTCTGTTATTTTGTTTGTCTGCCTCCCAAACTCAAATGTACATTCCGTGAAGGCAGGGCTTTCTCTGTCTTTATTGCACTGTCTCCCCAGATTTAGCACAGTAGCTGGAATGTAGTGGGCACAGATAGGATTTTGCTGAATGAACCAATGGTGGCCAGGGAAAGAAACAAACTTAAAGGAAACTCCTGGATTTGAGAGGCTGATGCAAAGACTGTGCTTAGCCAGGTGACTCCAAAGAAAAGGACACTTAAGCAGTGGGTCAACCTGAACCAATGGTTAGAGGTGAGGAGTTGCAGGATGGGTGTGGGCGGTGGACGCTGGGGCTAGATGGTGACCTGAGAGCTGGTGGGGGGGTATGTCTGGGGATGGAGACAGAGGAATTCTGTAGAATTTTTTAAAAGTTACAAGACTTCTACCACAAGTCTTAATGTGGTAGAAGCTTGTCATGGAAAAAAATACTGTATTTTAGGGGACTGCACTTCCCCAAACTAAATTCGAGAGTAGGAGAAGGAAGATATTGAGGCTTCCTTATCAATGACTACCAAAAAGAAGCAATTACAAATAGAAGGCTTACGAAATCTCTGCTATGCCACTGTGTGTCACCAAAATTATTAGGTGGAGATGTATTGTAAATTAGAAAAACACCAATTTAATGAGAATTTTCACACCAGAGCAAACCGAGGAATGATAACTGAGTCAATAAATATGAGCTCAGGACAGTCCCTTATGAAACAGTTTGATTAACAAGAACAAATTAGAGGTCTGGCATTTCCTCTTATCCTTTTGTCAGGCCGTCATCTTTTCGGTTTTTAATAATGGAAGCCTTCTCCAAGTTCAGATTCTTTGGGACCAACTCGATGACCTCATATTCTTTTGGTAATGAGACAGACAGTAAAAACCTCACTGTGTGGATTAGACATTGTTTTTTAACTGCAGGGAGAAAAAAGGGTAGAAGTGGATTCTAAAATCTTAAGCAATCGTTGTGTTCAGTGAGTTCTAATTAACGATAAAGTTATCCTGAGATAAATTTCATGCAAGGAAGTGGACTGTTTGAACCCTGCAGCATTCTCTTTCTGCAAGTCAGGTGACGCCCTGTGTTTTATAAAAAATAATTTCAAAATTGAGTAATAAGTTCATGATTTTTAAAAAATTCCCTAAAACCAAACGATGTGCAATAATAAATAAACTTAATAGAAATAATTTTAAGGGAGTAGGTACACTTCTGCTCCAGCACATTTTAATTCTCTA
>NW_011888799.1:2609121-2612287 GCF_000151845.1 Pteropus vampyrus
GGGCGGGGCCTCGGCCCGGAGTTTCCTGGGTGGCCACGACTGCGGCCCAGAAGCCAGGTGCCCGGGCGAGGCCTTCCTTCCTCATCTCACCTGAGCTGGGCTGGGCTGGGCCCGGGCACTCGCGGGCCTCGGTTTCCACACCAGGAACCGTTTCAGCCATCCTGAGGCTGACTCTGGAGTCGCAATCGCTTCTGCTTTCTCTCCTGAGGTTTGTGCGCTCTGGCTCGAAGTGCTGGGTTCGGCCGTCAGCCCGGCCCGTTTACGGGCTGCCCGGAACTCGGCTAACCGCTGTTCCATGGCGCGCGCCCTCCGGGCGCTCCTGGGAGCGCGCTCAGCAACGGCCAAGCTGGGCCGCAGTGCGCCTGCGTATCCGCAGCCTTTGCTGCGCGTGCGTGGTGGGGCTCGGGAGGGGGCGGCCCGCGTGCGCCGTTTGTGACGTTAGGTGGGCTGTGTGTACTAATAGCCCCCTCCAAACGCGCGAGGATGCAGTGTGCACAATTAAGAATCTAAGGCATAAAGATTGTTCCACTGTTCCTTTCTCTTGCCCTGGGCTCCTCTGATGGAAGCTCTGCTGTGTGCCGTCTTCAGGGATCTGCTCTCCAGCATGTGGAGCATCTTTTAGTAGTTGAGCGCTCATATTGGGCGCCAGATTGAGGAGGTGGACCGAGGGCATTGAAAGAAGCCCATGATTTGGAGGAGGTTCTGGTATCAGAAGGAAGATGGGACACAGCCTCCCCTTTTCCTTTTAACAACTATGCCAATCTCAGCACTTAGAGGGTGGCATTTTCACTGCTCACATGGCAGGCAGGCCGTGCAGACCTTTATTATTGCTGTTACCAAAATGGGAACTACCTGTTGATGTCTCTAGATAGGTCAGAAATTTAAAAATTTTTGTTAGGGTGCAGCTTAAAATACACAAATAGTAAGTGTATGGCTCAATAGGTTCGTACATACATACCTATACACCTATATAACTACTACTCAGATAAAGAATGTTTCTGGTACACTGATGGCTCCCTTTTGCCCTCTCCCAATCACTACTCACCCAAAAGGTCACAATTCAGGTCAGGGACTGTTAGATTATTAAAGCTCTAAGCATCTAGCTAAGTGCTACTCAAATATTTTTTTGGCTCTTGCTGAGTGTGAGTCAAGAAATTAGATAAATTAGAATCGAGTCTTTTGTTCATTTAACAAAATATCAAGAGCCTGCTATCTATCCAGTATTGTACCTGGCACTAGAGATGCTGAAGTGAAAGAAAGCAACCCGTTTTCTTAGCGTTTACATTCTAAATAGACAAACAAATGAATAACTACATATTTATTTTTAATATAATGATAGGTACTGATTAGTGCTATGGCGAAACATAAAGTAAGGAATAGGAATGGTGGGGCTATTTAGAGCTAATGACCAGGGAAGACTTCGAGGAGTCGCCATTTGAGCAGAGATCTAAATGAAATGAGTGACACACGTAGCTATCAGTAGAAGAGTGTTTCAGAGGAAACAGTAAGTGCGAAGATCCCACAGCCTCAAGTAGTATGCTTAACCTGCTCACAGAGCATCAGGAAGACCAGTATAACGAGAAGAGGGAGGTAGGGAGAGAATGGTAGCAAATAAAGATGCACAGGTATCCAGGGGCCAGATCATGTAAGATCTTATAGGCCATGTTGGAGATTTTGTATTGCATTCTGAGTGTGATAGCAATTGATTGGAGGATTTTGAGCAGGAGATGACATAATACAGCATTTTTAAAGGATCACACTGGCTGCTGGAGGTGGGGCCATGAAAGAGTCCAAGAGTAGAAGGAGGGAAACCAGTTGGGAGCAGGTACAGTAGTATGAGACTGGCTGTTGGGGCTTGAGTGGTAGTGATGGAGGTGGTGAGAATTGGTCAATTCTGAATATATGTTGAAGATCTGAGCCACTGTGATGTGCAGATGGTTTGGTGTAGAGTGTGAGAAAAAGGACTCAAGGATGGCAGATTTCTGTCACTCCTCACCCGACACGTACCCTGAGCAACCAAGTGAATGATGGTGGGGCCCTCTACTGGAGTGGGGGAAGACTAGGAAGAGAGGATTATGTAATAAATGTGAAGAGTTTGTTTTGGACATGACAAGAGTTTGAGGTGCCTATTGGGCATCCAGTGTAAGCAGTTGGATAGTGAAAACTGGAATTCAGGGAAGAGTCAGGACTGGAGATACATAGTGGGAGTCATCAACATGTGTATGATATTGAAAGCTATGAGGCTAGATGAGATCACCTAGAGAGTGTGGTTAAGCAGAGAAGATATTTTAGGACTGAGCCCTGAATAATTGGAGATGGTTTATAAGACAGAAAAGAATAAGGTCTTTATACTACAGTGACCTCTCACTGAGAAACTACAGAAAAAAAGTTTCTTGCCCATCTTGGTGCCGGGAGTAGGTCTGCTTCTTTCCAGGGACTGGAGATTCTTTTACTGATTGTGTTTCCCACTTGATAATCACACTGAGACCTCAGAACTGTGTTTATGGTCTATTTCTAAGACTTAAGGCATGCAGTTTGTGGGCTGTTGCAATCAGAATCCCTGGCAAGAAACATGGCACCTTCAGAGGGTTTTGTGAAGGATTTAGTTACAAAGGTGTGGCAGGATTAAAGAAGCCAGCAAGGGATGGTTCACAGGAAGTGTTACCAGCCTGTAAGCCTCAAACAGCAAGAGGACAGAGTGGTCATCAGAACCCAGCGAGACATGTAGCTATAGAAGAAGCTGGAGACAGAGGGAGCCCTTACTGGAGCAGAGAGTAGGGGGAGAAGGGTGGAAATAGAATTGAGAGGAGCACACAGAGAATATCCAGCCAGATGCTAATGTCATTCCAGGTCCATCTTGCTCTGGTAACCTTATTTTCCCTTTACCTCATTTTCTGAATTTTGTAAATTTATTTTGTCTCAGTGCTTTGCAAACCTCTTTAAATCCTTTTTGGAAGAGATTGAAACAATGGAAAAAAGTGAAAATGAAAGAAATGATAATGAAGAGCAATTGCCAAATTAACTTCGTTTACTTTTCGGAAAAGATTATGAGAGGAGTAAATAAGAAGGGTCTCAAAGTTTACTTATAATATGTGAATTTAATTTTTATTGTGAAATACATTGTACATACCAAATCATGTATTTATATATATATATATATATGTCA
>NW_011888799.1:2613357-2626921 GCF_000151845.1 Pteropus vampyrus
TATTAAACCACCCGACAATCTTGGAAGAAACAAAACTCAGTCACTTGATAAAATATAAAATTCAAAGTTTTAAAGGCATTTTGCACCTATGCATCTATGTTTATTACCAAGATTTTCCTATAATTTCCTTCTCTTCATGTACTGTACTTGAAAGGTTTTGGTTTTAGGATTATACTAGCTTTATGAAATAAGCTGAAGTGTGCCTCTATCTTTTCACCATTTTCTAGAATTCTAAAAAATAGGAATTAACTGTTTCTTCAAAGTGCGATAGGATTTAGTAGTAAAACCATCTAAGCCTGGTGTTTTCTTAGATCAGATAAATAAATGTAAGCTACAATTAAATGGATCCATAGCTGATCAACACAGCCTTCTCCCAGAAGTGCCAAGAAGTAGATTAATGTCAGTCTGTCCAGTCTAATGTTTTTAGGAATGGTGTAGATGAAAATATAAAAGGCAATTTATTATTTTTCAGGTGATGAAAATTTGAGAGAATATCTATAATTATGTCTTTAAGGTAAAAACCTGAGATGAATTCGATTCAATTTATTATGATTAAAGGGTTATGGAGATGCTTAGAGTGAACTCTGCCTCCTAAGTTTGTATATATGTTTTATATCTTTGTTTTTGTTTCTTAATTATTGGCTTGAGATCAGTTTGTTTCAATAGGACTTGAAGCTTTTTCCTGATCACACACTGGAGAGGGAGGGGGCGTTTGCAGTAGATTCTTTAGTTGCTACAGTCAATCCCATTGTTTTAGTAAGAGAGGAACCCCCACCCCCCCCATACACACACACCCCACCACCACACATGCTCTTATGTTCTCTTTGGTCCTATCCCTGCAGGTACCACATGCCAAGTTCTGAGCACTATGATTTATATGAGAAGCCATAGAATGTCTACAGAGGAGTGACCTGGATAATGATGTGTCTGGAGCAGGGTTTTTCAGCCTTGGGACTTTAGACATTTTGGGCCAGATGATTTTGGGGGGGGGGGTTGTCCAGTGTCTTGTAGGATTCTTAGTAGCATCCCTGGCCACAACCCATAGTTGCCAGTAGCACTCCTTGCTAGTTGTAACAACCAAAAATGTCTCCTGGAAGACAAATTTGGCCCTCATTGGGAATGACTGGTCTAGAGACCATATTATAGTAAGAACGGTGAAAGCAGTGGATGATTTGGGCCAGAGACCAAAAGTCACAGTGAAAATATACCAGTTAGTCTTAGAAACTCTATTTAAAGGGCTGCTGTGAATGGAGGAGGAGAATCATTCTATAGGGCTCCAAAAGGCAGAGCTAAGGCCAACAGTTGGAAATTGCAAGGTAGCAAATGTAGAATCTGGAAAAAAAAGTTTTATTTTTCAGCAACTCAAAAACAATAACAACTTGGGCTGCCTTTCACAGAACTGAGTTCCCTGACACTAAAAGGATTCAAGCAGAGGCTGAATAAACACTTGAATGTTGTAGAGAAGATTTTTGAACTGAAGAGGGATTTGGTTATCTTGATTGCCAGATCTCTTCCAACTGGAGAAATTTGTGTTTTAATCCAAGCAGAGCAGACTGGGAGGAGAGAAGATGTGGAGTCATCAGGCTAAGAATGTATCGCATAAGGTGTTAGTGTCACTGCCCATACCCCCTCAGATCTCACGATTGCTGTACATGTTGATGGCTTGTTTCTACAAGCACCTAGGGTCTTTCTGGCTGCAGGAGTGTGTTCAGCTAGTCTGTGAGGCAAAATAGCAGTGCTGGGGGATTATTCCCCCATCCCTCAAATAGCCTTTAACCAATTTTGGATGAGAGTTGGTGGATACTAACTCCCATGGGAGTTGCCTCCCATGGGGGGATAACTCAGATATGTTCTGCAGCATCTCCCAGGGGTTTTCAGGAGGAATGAGCCCACAGCAGTACCTGCTCATTAAAGCATCTTGTATCACCTTTCTTCCCTTTACTGTCTCACTTCCCTATTATACTCTCAGTGCTTCCTGGAATCACTTCCCCAGTAAACCTCTTCCATTGGAATCGTTATCTCAGAATCTTCTTTTAAGAGAATTTAAGGTAACACCTACACAAGACCTAAGCAAGGCCTATAGACTTGCTTTCAGAAAAGGAAGTAAACTAGAGGACTTCCTGGTATTTCACATTTATGACACCCTTGTCTTCAGGTTTGAAGCAAGCAAAACAGAGCTTTAGACTGGCATAGTCCGAGAAGAATGATATTTGGAATATGGGAATGAAAAAGGAAAGAGGAAGGGAAGGGAAAGGCCACAGTTACTTCAACTAAAACAGCCTGTTCAGGACAGCTGAGGAGGCAGTTTGGTCCACACTTTATGCTATAGAGTTCTGTGAAGGGCAGAATCAGAACGACTGATTTACTCATCGTGTGATTCTGTCCTCCAAGGAGTTCAGAGACGATACATTCAGCAAATATTGGTCAGACATGTGCTAAATGCCAGGCCCTGTGCCAGACTTTGAGGATGCAGAGATGCATAAAATACAGTCCCAGCCCTTAGATGTTTAAGGTCTAGTTGGGGAAGCAGTCTCATTAACAGACAATTATGCACAGAAGTCTGAGGGAGCAGAGGAGGGGCACATACTCAGGCTGGGGAGTAAGTAGCACAACTCCTTCAGATTTATATATGGGGAAACAGGCCAGAGAAGGGAAGCTGATGAGGTTATATAATTGTTGGGCACTGCTACAGACAATAAATATTTCTAGTGATAGTTCATCTCCTTATAGTACCGTGTTTTACATTTGCATTTTGATGCAGGACAGGGCAAATTTCCCCGTGTTGTGGGGGAGACCAAGCCCTGCACGGAGAGAAGAAGAGGGTCCTTTGGCGGAGAGTGAAGAAAGAGGTCAACACACGTGCCAAAGTTAGAGTTAAAAGGAAACTTTATTAGAAAAGGGGCAACACTTCATAGAGTGTGGTCTCCTCTCAGAGGCAGAGAGTGAGAGGGATCCTGAGTGTTCAGGGAATTCAGTTTATATATCATTTTTTAGTTTCCATTTCCTCTGATACGGACATACAGCGAGGAAGGAGAAAGAGGGAGAGTACATAGCCTTCAAGGCCTACTGGCAGTTCCCAGCTTTTAATCCATAGGTTACCCATGGTTTTAGCCATAGAGAATGAACGATTTTAGTTGTGTAAGGCAGCCACTTAAAGACTCTCTTGTTCCGGTTTCCTCTTCATGGTGTGGGGAATGGGTTGTTAGAAATCTTCCTTTGTTTGGCAGGTGTCCTCCTGGCCTGGCTGCGGGGCTGATCAGCATATTGCAGTCTCTGAATGTAGCTGGATTAGCATTTTAATTCTCTTGCCTCCTCCCTACTTTAATTTAAGTGGAAGTTATTTCCACTGACCCCTTGCTCCCATCTGCTCTTGGCTTGGTGGTCACAACCTCTGCCTGACAGCTGCTGCTGGTTTGAGCTTAGCCTTTTTTTGTCCCCACTCCCCATCCCCAGTTACAGGGGTCTTATGTTCCAGAAGACCTCAGCAGTCTTCTGGTTTTCCCAGTCCTGCCTGATCCCACAATCTGAAGCTTCTTCATTACTCTCTTTTGCATCTCCTAAATTTCCTTTAGGTTCTAAGACCTCAGGTTGTGACAGTTTCCTGCCCACCTGGCTTGCCTCACATTATTCTATTTTGAATTCTGTTGTGCTTAGCTCTGATGCTCTGTGTAATGCCTCCTGTGGCTTATGAGACAGACAATAAAACAAAGCCAATAGAATTACAGCAAAGATAATCTATATGTAAATCCTATCCCAAAACTCTCCTTAAAACTACCTGAAAGTATTTGGAGAAATTCTTTGCAAATTGAGAATGCACATAAAGAAAGCAATAGGTGTGTGTTTTAGATGGGGTTGGTCCTCCACAGTTATGTATGGGAATAAAGTTGAAGGAAGGCATGATTTTGCCTTTTATAGTTCTTTGAAGAAATGAGCTGTTTTTCTAAAATACATGCACACACTCAGAGTGGTGTATTTCCTGATTCTTGACACAAGTGGCTACTTAGCCCCTTCCTTTCAAACTCCTGCTTCAGCCTTTGCATTTCTGTCCAGCCACTGACCTTTTAGAGCCTTGTCTGCACATTGAGGGTTGGGGCCCAGATAGACTCACCTTTCATCCTAGTAGCACTGGCTGCCGCTGACGCTCAGGGGCAGAGCTGGCCCCTTCTGCATGACTTAGCATCAGGAACACTGCCAGGGCCCCTGGCTCTGCTTGGTTGTCACCTGCTTAGCTGTGAGTTAGTCAGTGCTCCACACACTCGGGAGCCATTATTCTGTAGTAAGGTAGACGTGATGGAGGGGAAGTGATGCCATTCCTACCCAAATTTTGGCCTCCTCCCAATTTACGTGTTAATTTTCAAGACTTGTATCCTGTCAAAAGATTTTCTCAGTTCTTCCTTTAAAAATTTTTTTTTAACCTTGAGGGTTATTTGTTGATTTCCAGTAATAGTTGACATTTGTGGAGTGATTAATATGTGCCAGTCATTGTGCTACACTCTGAAAATTATTATGTGGCTTAATTTTCTCAACAACCCTTCAGGAAGGCACTTAGACAGAAATGAAGTTATTTGATGTTAAACAGACAGCAACTAGCAGGGCCAGGAATCTATTTATTCTGCCTCCTCTGTGCAGACCACTTTCAAGTTTCTATGAATAACAACAGGTATAAGTTGTGATCCCTGGCCTCCAAAAAACTTACAAACTCATAGGGAAGATGAAACAAGGATGTGAAATGCTAAATAATGCCAGACACTATCTACTAAGTGGTAGTGGAATAGACAAGACCTTACCAGGCAAAGGAAAAAAATCAGTGAGGACAGGGGTGGTCTAAAAGGCTCCAAGGAGGAGCATGATATTTGATTGGCCTTGAAACATGGAAAAGACTTAGGTGAGCTGAGAAGAGGAAATGAACCTGTGCTGGCTGGAAAATTACTGCTTGGCTATCACCCACGGGAACATAACGCTCTAACAATAAGCTTTCTGCTTCTGCACCCCCTGCTTGCACAACCAACCTGTGGGTTGACAGTAAAAAGAAGAAAAATAGACTTGCGTGTTCAAACAGAATGAAGAACAGGGGTTTCGGGCTTAAAAACCCTGTACCTCTACATTTCAGGGCTGCTTGATTTGGGGTCTGCGTACCCCTGGCAGACCCAGCTGATTGAATAAAGAGTGTATTTCTTATAACTCACTGATTTCTGGTTGTCCATGTGTCTATCGGGAACTGGCGGCTACAACAAACCAAGGTACTTGAATTCACTTGAACACACAGGTTCAAGTCTTAGCTTTGACATTGTGCAATCACAGGGAAGTCCCTCATTCTCATTATTGCTCCAATTTTTTTTTTTTTTCATAGAGAAAAAGGCCCAGGGAGGTGATATGGAGTAAGGGAGAAAACAGAAGTTTGGAACCAAAAGAAGTTTAAGGGAGGTGGGAAGGGAGGAGGTAGTGATTGTGGTGGGAGAGATGTTGACAAAGTTCTAGCTCTATATTTACATGGTTGTTCCATGAGTGATCACTGTGATGACCTGACTGTAAAAATTAACAAACAAACCAAAGTCCCCCGCCCCCCCGTCGCCCTGTTTCTAATTTTTATTTTGCTTCAGGCAAGGCACTTGTCCCTCTGTTTCTTCATTTCTAAATGGCAGTAATACCTCATAGGAAAATACCAGGATGAGGTGAGCTGATGTGGAGTGCCTAGCAGTACGTGGCTCACTGTAGAACCTTAGTCAAAATGGGAAGCTAAGAGAGTATGAAACCAGCATGGTCCAAACTTAGTGTGTGACCGAAGGCCTGGAAAGGAATGGAGGGAAAGATATTTCTAACTCAGAGAAGTTGGAATGCATGTGGGAGATTGGTATCTTGGTAGCCTTTTAGACTAAGGAAGATACTATTTATCTGAGATGGCTGAACTGAAGTTGTTTACATATGAAAAAATTGACTTCTGTTCCTGCCTTCTTTCTGGCTCCCATCACTTTCCAGAGCTTTCTGAACCAAAATAAACCCCTTCCTCCCATTGCCTCAGTAGGCTTGGTTTGACTTTACTTAACCAGTGACCTCACTTGAGGTCGCTTTGAGGTGGTATTGATACGCCTATAGGTCAGCCGGCCTCATGCACTTTATAGGAGCCATGGGAGATTCCTATCTGCCTCATAAGAAATCCATTTGTTAGGGACATACACTAAGCCTCTCTATCAATCTGCAGTCTCCATTAGTAAGCTCATAGTAGAGGGAAAACCATATAGCATTTATCTTTGGCTTTTAGTTTCCTTTTTTACAAGGAGATGCTAAAGACGTAGAGAGACTCCATGGTGAAGGATTCTCTGATTAGAGTTTTCATTATGTCACTACACCTCCCCTTTTCCCACACAAAACCCACTCCCAAGCCACAGCCTCATTACTTTCCACTGCACATTCAAACCCCACTCTTTAGCTTTGCTAAACTCTAATTTCCCTAACATCCTATATTGTTTCCTGCCTTTGTACCTTTGCTTACACTTTTAATCTGGGGCATCCTTTCCTCACTCACCTGTATAAGTGCCACTTGTCTTACATTCTTTACTTAAATATCTCCTCTAGGAAGCCTCTTAGGCCTTGCTGCCCAGGTAAGGTTTGATTCCCTCAGAAATACTCTCCCAGTGCCAAGTGTATCCTCTATAACAACCCTTATCACCTATACTACAGTTATTGGTTACTAGTTAATAGGATATAATTTAAGATTTTTGAATAAATACCAAAAATAAGGGTGGCTCGAACAAGATAGAACTTTATATTTTCTTTCTTGGCCTCACTAAGAGTGCCATTGGGCAGTGACCTGGGCCCCTTCTAACCTGTTTCTCTGTCAGCATAGTGCAAGTTGGCTCACAATCACACCAGAATTCCAGCCTGCCTTAATTAAAAGCCAGCCTCTTAACCACCAACTCATACTGCTTCATTGCAGATTGGGGAGGAAGATGTGAAAAAAGTTAAGAAAGACAAAGGTATATTAGGAGAGCCTGGTGGGGGTGGTGGGAGATGAGATCACAATGTTGGGTCTCATTGTGCAGGACTTGAATGTCAAAAATACATGTGTTGATGACAGTGACATTCACTGTTATATAGTTTTGTTTCTCAGGCACATACTCCAAAGTCACTACCTCTGAAATGGGAATCAGATCCAATGGCCTCTTAAGACTCTCCTACATCTTTCTAACATCATTTTGGAGAGACACGGGCCAGAGCTTCACGAAGGGAAATAAAGAAGAGAAGCTAATACTCGATGGGTCACTTCTAAAGCAGAAGCCCATGGGCCTAAGCCATCCACCTTCTGAACTGAGCCATCCACCTTCCTAACCTGACTGATCATCAGTAGCACCTTGGCACATTAATAAAAAACAGGACCCCGAGCCCCTCCATGGCCCTTGAATCTCCAGAGTGGGGCTCAGGAATTTATATATTTTTGTAAAATTCTCCCAGTAATTCTGATGAAGAGATGGGTGTGAGCACCCTTGCACTTAGGAGACCTGTCACCACCCTGCATTTGCTCTAACTGCAGATTCACCAACTGAACTTTTTCTTTCACGGTGGAAACATTTTTCTTTCACGGTGGAAACATTTTTCTTTATTTGGCCCCATAGTAGGGTGATTCTTGTTTGATATTCTCTCTGAAGTCTAAGTCCCGGGTTATTGTAATGTCCAAAAAGTTTTGGACCTTCTCCACGCCTGCTCAATGACAAATCCATTCTCTAGAAACTTAAGTACAGAGCTGAACACTTCACAAGTTTGGTTAACCACAAATCCAAACATTTTACAACTTGTAAAGGGTTTTGGAAAATCATTAAACCTCAAAACTTCAAGTGGACCTTTGATAAAGACTTTTTTTCTTATATTTGACCATTTATATCCCATGAATCCTATCTCACTAATCTGGACCAAACTTTCTGTCTTTAGAAACTGAGCCCAGTGGTGATAGTAGAACATTTTTTAATGCCTTCAAGAGCCATGTGCTTTATGTATATCATCTCATGTAAACCCCTTTAACAAGCTGGGGATATTAGCAGTATTAGTCCCAATTTATAGGTAAAGAATCTGAGGCTCCAAAAAGGAGCAAAACTGGGATTCAGACCTAGACCTATTTGAGTCTAAATTCTGAGTTGCTAAACCACTTCTCCCTATGGTATGTGTGTGGGGGGAGGGAGAGCGGGCGGCGGTACTGGGGGCTGGTGCAGAGGAGAGGAAGAGGACAAGAAATAGAGGTAAACAGCATTTCTTTCTTGGGATCTGCTGCCTATTATCCTTTTCTGTCCACGGCTCCCCCCCCCCCCCCCCGCCGCCATCCTTCACATTCTCATGCTGGTAGCAGCCAATATAAGAATAGCTTTTGATGCTCCAAGGTAAACTTTAGTAAAGAAAGGTGAGCTGCTTCTGTAGAAACTAGCTTTCCCTCTGCATCATTTCAGAGCCTCTGTGGACCCCAAAATATAATTTTCAGCTAATTATGTATGCGCCAGACACTTATGATATACAATAAATGATTAACACATTCAGCTGATTTTCTTGAAGATAATTCACCAAATTTATTGGAAGGCACTTTTATTCAGGATACCATGCAGATTCTTTTTTTCTACGTATTTTTCTTTTGCTGATTCACTATATATTGTGCCTGAATCACCTGGCTCTTCTAAGTCAACAGAGCTAAGTGGGAGAAGTTCAGGCATGTGATTACTGCTGGGAAAATGGCAGATTTGGCTCATAAGAGTATGGTCAGGGCACTCTTTGAGATCAGGAGCATTTTAAATCTCAGGCACTTGAAGAGAGAGAGAACCATCATATCTGGTTCAAAGCTTCCCTTGGAAATTGATTCATCTCCCTAAATGCTGTTATTTGCTGATGGGAGGAAAATTATACTGGATCCCCCTGGTCTGTAGCAGTTAGATTGAATTCTCGTGTGGCAGGCTGGGCCCTCCAGAGCTTTAATTGATTCTAATGCTGAGTTGCTTAAAATAATTCACTCTTCCACAGGCTACTCTCTCATTTCCTGGAGCAGATTGAATTGCTCAGAAATGAGCCTTTGAGAGAACTCTTCTCATTCAGTCCTAGATTTATGGCACATCTTTCCAGAAAAAAAAAAAGAAGCCAATGCAAAGGTGGGGTGGGAGGAGGCTAGCTGTGCCCATTCTGTGACTTTAAAAAAATTTTCTCTAGTCTTGTTTCCCTAACTTGATTGGTGAACCCAGGATAATGTACATTAAGAAAACTGTTTTATTTCTATACCACCCAGAGTACTGGATGGCTAAAAAATAATGTTAGCCAAGTGCAACTGTGTGGAAAGAGTGTCATGCTACAAGATTTTCCCCTGGCTCTACAGCTAACTAGCTCAGTTTTCATATCTGTAAAATGAGGTATTTCGATTCCCTGCTCTGTGAAGATTCTTTAATTGATTCGAGTTTGATTAAATCCATTTCATTATTCTAAAACAAGATTTCTCAACCTCAACACAAATAATGTTTTGGTCCAGATTATTCCCTGTTGTAGGGGTTGTCCTGTGCATAGTAGGATATTGACAAAAGTCCATGGTTTCTACCTATTGTATGCCAGTAACACACCCTCCCCATGTTACAGCAATAGGAATTATTTCCAGATACTGCCAAATGCTATGGGCCGGGGGCGGGGGGCTGGGGAGGGGAGGGGGTGTGCAAAATTGTCCTTGGTTGAGAACCACTTTTCATAGCTCCCCACTGTTTATAGAAACTGCACTCATTTATTAAATATTTAACATTACTTATTTACTAAGACCAAAGATAACTGAGAATCAGTTCTTGCTCATAAGGAACTCATAATTTAGTTAGGAGGACAAACAGAAACTTACAATCTGTTGTGGCATACATAATGACTAAAGAGATGGAGAAGACAGAAAGGGGAAAAGCTTTTGAGGAAGTAGGTAGAGGGAGCTCAGAAAGCTTTATAGAGAAATTAGTGATTAAATGGAATGTTAAAGGATGAATAGAAATTAGCCAGGCATTCCCAGCTGAGGGGACAGCATGAGAAAAGGCATAGTAGTGAGAACGGTGACCAACTTCTACAAAGCTCTTTGGGGTGTGGTAAGAATGAGTCCCTGAAGGATAAAGAGACCTCCAATTCCAGCTGTGTATGGTCTCTTCATATTCCATTCTGAGGAAGCAGTTCAGGACCCTAAAGAACTAGCCATTGTTGCTCCCAGGTCCCACAGAATGTGACTCTATGGAGCTCTCCACGGTACTGAACCATATCCATAGCAACTGCCTTTAATCAGCAGCTCTCTACCTAGGGACTTGCCTAGAATGCTGCTTCTTCCTGACCCTGACTCCTGCCTATGCCTGCTGCACTTTTCTGATGCCATGGAGAAGAAGGAAAATAGGTTTATCAACTTAAATGATTCTAATTAGGAGACAGTCAAATAAATGATAAATCATTATAAATTGTAAATTATGGTGTGTCCCTATGAATATTACAGTGTTTGGGTGGCCTTGTTTTTTTTAAGTATTTAGAAACATATGTATATATATATAATGTGTATTATACATGTAATGTGTATTATACATATAATGTGTATTATATATATAATGCATGTTATATATAATGTGTATTATATATATAATGCGTATTATATATATATGCATACACACACTCAGATAACTATAACAATGTATTTCTTTATTCAGAAAAATACCTTTTAAAATAAAATAATAATAAAGAGTTTTGGAATCAAAGGTCTGGGGTGTGAATCCCAGCTCTGCCACTTAATAACTGTCTGACCTTGGGTCAGTTAATTTAATTTCCACTGGCCATTGTTTACTGCAGAATGAAAACAAAATGACGAACCTTCAATAATTCCCCAATGCTTGCTATGCAGGACTCCCGTGGATATTAAATGAGCACAAGCACATGCATCTACTACTATATTGCTTAAATAAAAGAAACACTTGGCAAATGCTTGTTTGTTATTTTTTACCCCATCACTTGGATGCTTTGTTTTCTTACCACAGCAAAGGCAAGCCTTGAGTATAACAAGGTGGCAACAGGTTTCATAAGCATGGACTGACAGTAACCTTCCCATTTCCCATTCTTGAGGACCTCATTAGAAATAGAGCTCTGAAATAGGACTAATTCTGAATATGTTTATGTTATTTTCACACTCGGTTCCAAGTACAATAGCATCTAGACTCTTACCCTCATGGCAAGATACTGGAAGACCATTCTCTGGGTACTCTGAAAAGTAAAGGCTTATATTTGGCATTCTCTCAACAAACAGCTGAGCCGGATTTCCCTATTTTGAATTTCAAAGTTTTCAGGCTGCTCAGAACTTCCAATTAGTTTTTTTTTAACCTTCCCATTCATTATCATGAGCATATAACAAAGTTTTACCTCTATGGGAAAGCTGTATTATGGAGGTAGAGATCAAAAACAAACAACAAAAAAAGACAATTTAGAAGGAACAAAAACTATGCGGGAAAAAATTTCCCAAATAAATTTTATGAAAAAAATAAATTTTATGATTAATATACTTTGAAAAATAAAAGAACTTCCATGAAATAAGAGCAGGTTGCTGTTTTTAAAATTCCAAGGAATATTAACAAGTTTTCGAAAATGAGAAACCTGAAGACCAGGCAAAATGGCATAGATGATAGAAACTTCGTTCATCCCCTTTTATGACCACATCAAAGTTGTGACGGAAACACGGAGCAAACAGCAAGCAGAGTCGCCTGGGGTCTAGATGAACAGAAGCCCCACAACTAGGGAAAGAAATGAGAAATCACCCTGCAACGGTTGGAGGTAAGAGGGGGTGAAGACATAAGGCTGCTGGTTTCAAGTGGCTGAGTGGGACAGAAGCTACAGCAGCTGCAGCCACCTCTTAAAGGGACCATGTCTGCGACCAGATTTTTATGGTGACAGACCTGTTCTCTCTGAGCACCAGCACCAGGGTAACTGCTCGGGGGGCACCAGGGACTTACAGGAGGACACTGAGTTGTTGGAGAGAGGGCCAGAGGCAAGGCTTTCTGTGGGGCAGAAATGCTGGTCAGATCAATTGTTCCTCTTTTGAGCCCTCCACCATCCCAGTGTGTGGATGCAGTGCCGCAGTAGCAGAGATGTCATCAAACAGGATAACAGAGGTTGCTCTGTCCAAAGAACTCCCTGGAACTCTGCCTCCCCCACTCACGGCCCCACTCAAGTCACATCCAGTTGTATCCTCTGCAAGTCCAGTCTCCTTGCTGAGCAGCTCCAAGACCCACTCTAGTGGCATCTGGCCTCAGTTTCTGGCATGGCCTCTTGAGGCAACTATAAGCACAGCATCTGTGGATTGCTTGCTGAATCTTAACAGGTGGCCCTGGAAGGGCACAGGCTAGGGCTAAACTTTGCCTGCAGCCAAACCCCTCTCAGGACTGTGCTGCTGGTCACCTACTACACAAAGCCACGCTAATAAGACCAGGAGACTTAGGAGCTTTGCTTAGTACATAGAAACAGGCACAGAAAGGCAGCTAAAATGGGAAAACAAAGAAGCAGAAATCATATGCGAGAACAGAACAGAGATCTAGATACAATGGAGTCAAGTAATCTAACAGATGCAGAGTTCAAAACACTGATTATAAAGATGCTCAGTGAACTTAGGGGAAGTGTAGATGAATTCAGTGAGAACTTTAACAAAGAGATAAAAAACTTAAAAATAGAAATGGAAATTCTAAAAGGGAACCAGTCGTAAATGAAGACTTCATTATCTGAGATGAAGAGTATATTAGAGGGAATCAACAGAATGGATGAAGAAGAGGATCGAACCACCAATATTGAGGATAGGGAAGCCAAAGACACCCAATCAGAATGGCAAGAAAAAAGTAACCAAGAAAATAATAATAATTTAAAGAGCCTATGGGACAAAATTAAGGATAACGACATCTGTATCATAAGGGTACCTGAAGAGGGAGAACAAGAAGTTGAAATATATTTGAAGAAATAATGATGGAAAACTTCCCTAATCTGGTAAAGGAAATAGACATATAACTCCAAGAAGCTCAGAGTCCCCCAAAAATGAACCTAAAGAGGCCCCCACCAAGATACATCATAATTAAAATGCCAAAGGTTAAATACAAAGAGAGAATCTTAAAAGCAGCAAGAGAAAAGCAATTGGTTACCTACAAGGGACGATCCATAAGACTGGCAGCTGATTTTTCAAAAGAAACTTTGCAGGACAGAAGGGCTTGGCACAAAATTTTCACAGTGGTGAAAACCCAGGATCTACAACCAAGATACTTTATCCAGCAAAGCTATCATTTAGAATTGAAGGACAGATAAAGAGCTTTCCAGACCAAAATAAGCTAAAGAAGTTCATCAACACCAAGCCAATATTACAGAGATTGTTGGAGGGACTTCTTTAAGAAAAAAAAACATGTATCAAAAACACGAATAAAGATTGGTAATAACTACATTTCTATCAACAAGTACCTCAAATGAAACAGAATTAAGTGCTCCAACCAAAAGATGGAGTGGCTGAATGGATAAGAAAACAAGATCCCTACATATGCTGCCTACAAGAGACTCACTTCAGATTAGAAGACACACA
>NW_011888799.1:2626971-2628647 GCF_000151845.1 Pteropus vampyrus
ACAAAATTTTCACAGTGGTGAAAACCCAGGATCTACAACCAAGATACTTTATCCAGCAAAGCTATCATTTAGAATTGAAGGACAGATAAAGAGCTTTCCAGACCAAAATAAGCTAAAGAAGTTCATCAACACCAAGCCAATATTACAGAGATTGTTGGAGGGACTTCTTTAAGAAAAAAAAACATGTATCAAAAACACGAATAAAGATTGGTAATAACTACATTTCTATCAACAAGTACCTCAAATGAAACAGAATTAAGTGCTCCAACCAAAAGATGGAGTGGCTGAATGGATAAGAAAACAAGATCCCTACATATGCTGCCTACAAGAGACTCACTTCAGATTAGAAGACACACACAGACTAAAAGGAAGGGGATGGAAAAAGATATTGCCTTGATGGACCTAGAGGGTATTGCACTGAAAGAAATGAGTCAGACAGAGAAAGACAAATATTGCATGATTTCACATACATGTGGAATTTAAAGAACAAAATCAACAACAACAACAACAACAAAAGCAGAAATAAACTTATAGATATAGAGAATATTTTGAGGGCTACTAGATAGGATAAGGGTTGGGGGAGACAGTGAAAAAGGATAAAAGGATTAAGAAGTACAAATAGATAGATACAAATAGCCATGGAGATATAAAGTGTAGCATAAGATAACAATGTTGTAAAATTATGAAAGGGGGAAGAGGAGTACTTGATTTAGTGTGGTAACCACTTTGTGAGTTTTATAGATCTCTAATGACTATACTGTACAATTGAAACTAATATATTATTGTATGCCAACTATAATTGAAAAAAATTCATTGAATAGTACAATGAAAATATGAGGAACTAATTGTCTATTATATTTCAATAAAGCTGGGGGGGGGGAAAGAAAATGAAAAACCTGCTAGGAGAAATGAAAAACTCTAACTGGGTAGGAAGATAACATTGAGGGAATTTTATCTCACTCCCACATTCCTTACCCTCCACCACAAAAGAGAAAATATACATAGAAGGAAAACAGGAGAAAACAATACAAAGAAGAAAGGATCACCATAGATGTCCAACATTGGAATAATGGCAGCTGTAAATAGACAACAGAGAAAATGGGAAAGAGTAGGAAATTATCAGAAACAATGCAAGAAATTTCCCAGAGCTGATCAAAAGGACCCACCAAGTACCCAGCTTAATGAACAAGAGAAAGAAACTCACAAGGCACATACATCATTGTGAAATTTCAGATCAGTGGAGACAAAAAAAGCTATACACAGAAGGGTGTGTGTATATATATTTAAAACAAGCATCTGGAATCAAAATAGCTTTAGCTTTCTATGCAGTAATATGTGAAGCAAGAAGACAATGAGAAATGCCCTCAAAATATTGATGGAAAAATTAACCTCTACCTGGAATTCTATACCTAGCTCAACTATAAATCAAATACTATAGAATAAAAACATCTCTAGACCTGTACAGTCTTAACAAATTTATCTCCCCATGTACTCTTCCTCAGGGAATTACTAGAGTATGTATGTGTGTGTGTGTGTGTGTGTGTATGTGTGTGTGAGAGAGAGAGAGAGAGAGAGAGAGAGAGAGAGAGAAGAGAGAGAAGAGAGAGGAGAGAGAAGAGAGAGAGAATGAGCGTGCAGACAGAGAAGAATATTGAATACAGGAAACATGAGCTCCA
>NW_011888799.1:2629947-2634722 GCF_000151845.1 Pteropus vampyrus
TGCAGACAGAGAAGAATATTGAATACAGGAAACATGAGCTCCAACACCAGAGAAGGATGAAAGAAATATCCAGAAGGACGATAAAAGGTGATCTCAGATTGACAGCTATGTACCAGGCAAAGAGGACAACCAGCCTAGATGAGAGCAAAGCGCTCAAAAGATAGATATGTTAAAAGCTGTCATCACCAAGATCCCCACTGCTATTGATCCTTTTAAGGGTGGAGTGAGTGGAACCTAAGGACAGAATTCCTGGGTGAGGCTGGCTGATATGATCTGTTCATGACTTGCCTTGATCATTTCTGATGAGGTTGCTGCTTTTCCTGCTATTTTCTGGACCAGTTGAGGATGCTCTTTCACTTTCACAGAAATGTTCTGCTTCGATCTACTCAGAAGCTGAAGATAGAGTATGTTGAAGCAGAAAATCCAGAGCAATCCATGATCTGCATACCCATGGCCTGGCCCCCACAATAGCCCTACCAGATGCCCAGCTCTGGTGAGCCGTGTGTTTCCCAACTCATGACCTTGTTCACCTAGTTCCCCAAAAGGAACTCTTAGAAGCTCAGGGAAACTGAAACCAGGCTGACCCAGAGACTTGGTTTAGCTTATTTCTCCTGGACTGGGGCAATATTACCCTTTCATTCTCAGCTAGATTTGTGCTTCTACCCAATATACATTATTTAGGAATATATACCTAGATAATAAAACTGTAATGAAAATCAAGATAATGATTAGCATGCAAGTCAAGACAAGGTAACCTCTGAGGAAAAGGTTAGAGGTTTTATTTACAGAGGGGCATTTAGAGGACTTATAAAGTACTGGTTAATGTTCTATTAATTTTTATGAAAAGTACATAGGTGTTAAATGCACTGTATTTTCAACTCTACATATATTTAAAGTATTCTTCTGTACACATAATACATTTCCCAGTAAAATTTACACACTGATCAAAGCTACCCTGTGAAATAATGAAATCGTATGTTCAGATGTAGTCTTTGAGCCTTAAACAGAGGGAAATATGACAAGGGACATAAATTTCTCCTTTTCTCAGAGCCCAAATCAAGAGGCAGCAAAAATAACAATAAAATACCCGACCAGCAGTGCCATGCTGAGGTTTTTCAGACCAGTTTAATAAATTGGTTTCACAGCACTTAGAAGCCTGTTGTAATAACCTGAATTCTATGAAAGACAGTGCTGTGTAGAAAAGCAGTTCAGTACTCCCTAAGCTGTTAGTGAGATGATAGGTGGCTGTATATTTTCTCCTTGCCCCTCCTGATCCATTCTCTGCCCTGCCCACGTTGCTCTACGCTCCAAAAGCCAGCTTTTATGGACTAGATCACCAGGCTCCTCTCATCTTTGGCTTTTAGCCATGTTCTGTCCATAGGAGGCACTGTCAGGGGAATCAAGGGCAAGAAGGAGAGAGAGGTCAAGGATATTTCTTCCCCTCTCCCTCCATGTTTCACCGTGCCTTATTGTTCCCTCAATTCCCCCCAGCCCTATAAATAATCCTAAATTTTCTGAAGTTAAACTCTTTTGAGTGTCCCTATCATTTCCTGCTGAGACCCTGACTTACTTTATTGTAATATTTAGATAGCCCTGCCCAGGGGTACATTTTCACTTTAATATGTATTTTGAAGACCAAAAAGCCCTTAGAACCCCAAATAAGCAGCTTTCTAATGGAGTAGTATTTCAGGCATTATTCCAGAGAAGTTCTCATGTCAGCTCTCAAATCCACCCATGCATTGCATTGTTCTCACAAGCAGCCTTGTCCAAGGAAAGATATGTATCTTATATCTCCCTGTGATAGGGGTCTGCAGCCTGTGGCTTTTTGTGGAAAGTTGTACATTGGTTTATTATTATTACTATTTAATGCATTACTATTAGCTAAGTATAGAAAGGCCTGGGGGAATTTGCTTCTGGCTCATGACATTTTTATTCCTTTCCAACTCTGTCCTAGAGAAAAGGAAGACCTCCATCCAGGCACTAGCAGGATGCACAGTTCTGAGTGGCATCCTAGTGTTGCTTTAAGAGAGCCTTTTTTTCTGCACAGAGTGAGTCAGATGCTGACAGATGCCTAGCATCTCTCATCATCTTCCTGTTGCCCCTTCCTCTGTGATGATCAAAGCTCACTTCAGGAGTACTTCCAGAGAGAAGAAAGAAATAGCCAACAGAACCCCCAGGGCCAGGCAGGAAAAGCAAGTAAACAAGTGATTGACGCACTTTGTAGACAAGCTGGAGGGGCCTCAACGTAATCTCTGCTGGGGGCAAGTGTGAGCAGGGGAAGCTGAGGAAGCAGTCCCGGATGGGGGCGGAACTCCAGAGGGCTTGGGCAACAACTCATTGTTCCTCAGGGTTCCCAGGGAATAAGGCAGGCCTTCAACAAAACAAACGTGCGAAGAGGTCAGGCTATTTGTGTTGATAAACACGAAAAGAAGGGAAGTGACTAGCTGGAGGGAGTGGGGGAGGGCTTAGGTGGAATGTGCCTTATCCCGGACCCCTAAACCCTAAGGGACACAAGAGGAAAAAGGAGAAGGAGCTCAAACAAAAGGAGGCAGTGTTGAGTATTATTGAACACAGGGGACCTGGTGGTGGACAGACCTGGGTTCAAATCCTAGGGCCTCTATTTCTGTAAGTTGGCCCTATTATTTCATTTCTCTAGGCCTTGGTTTTACTATCTGTGAAATGGAAATGATACTTCTCATGCATAACATTTCACTGAAGGCTTAAGAAGATAATTACTTCAAGTGACTTACTTAGAAAGTTCTCTTAAAAAAAATGTTTCCTATTGTTATTAGGAAGATGTTGTATTAGTGGGAGATGGGAAGCAGTGTGCTGTGGAGAAACCACACTATTATCAGGCTCCTGGGTTTTAATCAAGGCTCCAGTACAAATTGACTGTGTGAACTTGAGCAAGTTACTCCCCATCCCTGATGCTGAGTTTCACCTCCCTGGAATGAGGGTGCTGAACACAGTCTCCAGGGTTTGTTCTAATGCTCAGATGCTGGGTTCTAAAGAACTGTATCTAAGGTGTGACTAGGAAATTCTCTGACTTAAGACAAAAATAATGCACAGGCAGCCAAGTGGTGTGTTTGTTTCCATCATTCTGGTCTCCTTGGGAACTTTATTCTTATTATAAGGATGCTGCCATTTCTCAAAACATTTTCAGATTCATTGGTTTAAAGTTATCTGCAAAGCCAGTTCTTGGAACCAAATTAGAAGAGCATCTCATTGCTTTATAGCCATGTGTTTCTTCTTTCTGTTTCTTTTCTTTTTTGACCAGAAAAACTCTCATTTCCTTAAGGCAAATTAGATTCCAGTTCCAGTTTTGCCACTAGCTAGCAGAGGATTATAATTTTATCTCTTTTGACCTTGGTTTTCTCCTCTGGAAAATAGGATAATATCCACCCTGTAGTGTGGCCACTGATAAGCTAAGGACTAGGAGAGCAGTACCAGCAGGATGCTTGGCTTGGGGTAGGCAGTAAAATACATTCATATATCCATATATACATACCTTCCTTCTGTCATTCCTTCCCTATATTAATTACCCATGTGACCACTTATCTACTAAATAAATTCACAGCCCAGTAATCAGGCTTTATATTAGAAAAAACTAAGTCTTTCTCCTCCTATGTCTTTCTTCTATACTTTCACACAGAACACATCATCTCTGACATTTCTGGCACCAAATGTGTGGGGTTCCCCCCACACTAAGCAATTTTCTGCAACATCAGCTGGATATACTACAACGTAATTCAGTTCTAACGCTGTCTACCTGGACATAGTGTCAGACCGCACAGGTTAAGGGCTCATTCCTATGACACTATCCCCCACTTCACACGCCAACTGCAGGCAGAAGGTACCCAGATTTCCCACAATTTCTGTCCAACTGCTACAATCTTAGGTTCCCATGACCTTCTCCTGCTTAGGATTGATTAATTGGCTATGACAGCTCACAGAAACATTTAAGTTACCAGGTCTTTAAAGGATATGATAAAGGATACAGATGAAGAGATACAGAGGGTCCTGAGTACAGGAGCTTCTGTCCCTGGGGACTTGGGTGCATCACTCTCTGGTATGCGGATGTGTTCACCTATTCGGAAGCTCTACAAACTCCATACTTTTGAAATTTTATGGAGTTTTTCTTGCGTAGGCATGATCAATTATTAACTCCACTTGTAGCATCTCTCCTCTCTAGAGAAGTGGGAGGGGGCACCGAAAATTCCAAGCTTCTAATCAAGGCTTGGTCTTTCTGGTGACCAGCCCCTATCCAGGAGCCCACCCAGGGTCACCTCATTAGAACAAAAGATGGTCTTATTGCTCTTATCACTTAGGAATTTCCAACGGTTTTAGGAGCCCTGTGTCAAGGACTGGGGATGAAGACCAAATATTTATTTCTTATTATAAATCACAATATCGTAGGTTCCAAGTGATTTCTTTCCATTTCCCAAAATCAAATATACTTTCAGAGGTAAAGATTTGCTATCATGAAGAGTATTCAAAGGGTGTGGCTCAGACTCTAAATACTTCTCTTTAGACTATACACCACATTTAGACCTGCAGCCAACACTGTGATATTGAACAAGTACTTGGCTTCCAAAAGCCAGGGCTCAGGATGATACCCAGGGCTTGGGAAATGTTGAGAGCAAGGATGCACTTTGGAGCCAGCCAGACCTGGCTTTCAGGTTCAGGGAAGCCCTCGCTGGCTTGGAGACCTCTGTCAATCACATCATCCTTTGAAGTCTCATTTTATTCACCAGGAAAATGGAGGAGATAAAAAA
>NW_011888799.1:2635792-2637680 GCF_000151845.1 Pteropus vampyrus
CCCTGCATTTTCATTTTGCATTGAGTCCTGCAAATTAGGTAGTCAGCTCTGTCAGCAGCAGTATTAAAAACAACAGATGTTTCTATCATAAGAGGAGAAAATAAAAATAAACACGAATTACAAGCACTTTGGCATAGCTCACCTAATGATGACTTTAGTAGATTTTTCTTTTCCCAATTTATGTTTTATTCACTATTTTTTTTCTTGCCTCCACTAAAAAGCTGTCCACTGCTGGACACACAAATTTCCATTTCAGTCTCTTGGCATTTTGTCTGGGGTTGGATATCTACTTTTTTAGGTGATTGCAATTATATCTATCTATGAACGCTGTGTGAGAACAAGACTCTTCTTCCTCCCTGGCCATCTCTCAATGGTTCTATCTCTCAATCCGATAGCATGTTAAAGGCTCTGAGGAGTCCCAAGGCAAAAACAAACATATGAAACATCCAATCTGTTTTGTTTTGATTAACTCAGAATTTTCCAAACTGGTATTGATCAGAGGTGTAACACCTCTAATTATCCTTGGAGTCAACAGAGTAGCAAGGTCCTGGAGGAAGTCTCTTAATCTCTCTAAGCCTCAGTTTTCTCATAAGTAAAATGGGATTAATCCTATCTCATAGGATTGTGGGGATTAAATTAGATCTCATGTGAAATATACACAGTAGGCCCTTGATAAAGGTAAAAGCTATTTTTATTAAAAATCTTAAAGAAGTGTTTCCCCTCCATAAGCCATTCCTGCTCAGCAGTCATAGCCTGTCTGTCTTTATGTTTCCTGGCCCATCTGCCTTTCCCTGTTTTCTTAACCCTCAACTTTGGGCTCATTACAAAGTCAGCATCCACCAGCCCATCAGTGTGATATGATCCTCATCCAGCATGCCAGGTATTGTTGTATAAATTTCTCTTTTCTATCACCCTCCCGATACTGGGCTGCAGTGGGGAGTGGGGCAGGGAAAGATAAGAGGCCACTTTAGCTACCCCGTGATGAAGGGTTTGTGGTCTTTGTCTTCATTTGGGAGATTTTTTTTTTTTTTGGAAGGAGATGTTCCTTTAAATGCACACAAGTATTTATAGCTATAAGTATTACAAAGTAATAAAATCTGCTTGCTGAGAGACAGACACTGAGCCCTGGGCTGAGCGACATCCAGAGGCAGAACATCATGTTAATGGAAGATGCCAGTTAGCGAAACTGTCTGTTCTACACTGAGGTCTTAATCCAAAACTAGAGCACTGGTGCAATTAGTGAAATGCCCTGTGTTGGGCTGGCTGTTGCTGAGGATTTCTCTGTTGCTCGTATCATCATCACAACTCTAATCATGGAGCCTTGTCTCTCTCTAACAGGGCCTGCTGAGTTAGGCCCAGAGACCCTTCTTGGACGTGGTGGGTAGAGTGCCAGCCATGCAATAGAACTTCCAGGATGCAGAGAGGAGAGCATCATGAAGCTACCTTTAGTGAAGTCTTCTATAGCAGTCAGGATTCAGGGAAGGAAACAGAAGCCACTCTAGGTATTTTAAGCTCAAAGCAATCAGACTTAATATAAGCACTTAGGTGCTTACAAGAAGAAAGAAGTCAGGGGCCACTTGAAGGCTATTGTTTCAAGGTCATACAGCTGCAAGCCAAAGGTCAGGAAGTTGCTGTTGCTTCTGTTGCTGCTTCTGTTGCTGCTTCTGTTGCTGCTTCTGCTGCTGCTACTACCACCATTGCGTGATCCCCTGAAGCTGGTAACCAATAATTAGAACTTGGCCTCTGGCAGCTGCAAGCATATCTGCCCAATCTCACTTACTTCTTCCTTCCATATCTTGCCTACGTTTATCTCAGCATAAACTCTCTAGCTGCAAGGGAGTCTAGTAAAATAAATTTTGAAACTTCCAGCCCTTATAATACCGATAGA
>NW_011888799.1:2637730-2694166 GCF_000151845.1 Pteropus vampyrus
ATCCAGAGGCAGAACATCATGTTAATGGAAGATGCCAGTTAGCGAAACTGTCTGTTCTACACTGAGGTCTTAATCCAAAACTAGAGCACTGGTGCAATTAGTGAAATGCCCTGTGTTGGGCTGGCTGTTGCTGAGGATTTCTCTGTTGCTCGTATCATCATCACAACTCTAATCATGGAGCCTTGTCTCTCTCTAACAGGGCCTGCTGAGTTAGGCCCAGAGACCCTTCTTGGACGTGGTGGGTAGAGTGCCAGCCATGCAATAGAACCTCCAGGATGCAGAGAGGAGAGCATCATGAAGCTACCTTTAGTGAAGTCTTCTATAGCAGTCAGGATTCAGGGAAGGAAACAGAAGCCACTCTAGGTATTTTAAGCCCAAAGCAATCAGACTTAATATAAGCACTTAGGTGCTTACAAGAAGAAAGAAGTCAGGGGCCACTTGAAGGCTATTGTTTCAAGGTCATACAGCTGCAAGCCAAAGGTCAGGAAGTTGCTGTTGCTTCTGTTGCTGCTTCTGTTGCTGCTTCTGTTGCTGCTTCTGCTGCTGCTACTACCACCATTGCGTGATCCCCTGAAGCTGGTAACCAATAATTAGAACTTGGCCTCTGGCAGCTGCAAGCATATCTGCCCAATCTCACTTACTTCTTCCTTCCATATCTTGCCTACGTTTATCTCAGCATAAACTCTCTAGCTGCAAGGGAGTCTAGTAAAATAAATTTTGAAACTTCCAGCCCTTATAATACCGATAGAAGGTTGGAGGACATGAAAGAAAGTGGGCTGGATTTCAGGAGACCATATCAGGCATATCTTCTAGACAGAATAAGAGTAGTTTTCATTTAGTAAGTGCCTGTGATTCGCCAGAGTCTATGGTAGGTGGTTTACATACTCATCCAATTTGATTTTCAAAATAGTCCTTTGAGGAAGGTATAATAATAGCCCCATTTTACAGATGAAAAAACTGAGGATCAATGAAATTGAATAAATTACTCAAGGTCTGTAATGGTTAATTTCATGTATTAACTTGGATAGGCTATGACACCCAGTTGTTTGGTCAAAAACCAGTCTAGATGTTGCTGTGAAGGGTACTTTTTTAGATGTGATTTACATTTAAATTAGTAGACTTCGGGTAAAGCTGGTTACCCTCCACAATGTGATCGGACTTCATCAAATCAATCGAAGGCCTACGAGTTCCACTACTAGGAAGAAGGAATTCCGCCTTCACATGGCCTTCAGACTCAAGACTGCAATATTAACTCTTGCCAGAATTTCCAGTGTGCTCTGCCCTGAAGATTTTGGAATCCGACCCCCACAGTTGCATGAGTCAGTTCTTGAAAGTCTCTTAGATGATAGATAGATAGATAGATAGATAGATAGATAGATAGATAGATAGATTTTAGGATAGAATCTCAGTAATTTTACTGAGTAAAAAGCCAGACTCCCTGAAGGAAAAATTTAAGAAAGATTGTTCTTGTGAACTCTTCCTGAAGAAACTTTTGGAAGACCAACTTCAACCTAAATGACACTGAAAATGGAAGATAACAAGGAATTACATGAGGCACATTGGCCCATAGAGAAATTAACAGTCCATTGTTAGAATGAAAATGCCTGAAAAGGATTTAAATATGTTGGAAGAGTCTGGGAAATTAATTGTAGCTTGGAAGCATCCGTGCCTCAGAATATGGCCAAGAAATAAACACAGAAAAGCAACCATCTCTGACAGCAGTAGAGATTAAGAAATCCTAAATTGATATAATGGGATGCTACTGGCCACTCTACCTAAGGAATTTAGGCAACACTGGATTTTTATAATGTGCCCCGGGGATGTGGAACTTTTACTGCCTTCTTGAGAGTGGCATATCTGCCATTTTCTTAGGGTGAGGGGACATTCCTTTCCATAAAGAGTAGACGATACCAAGTGGTCAAACAACAGATTGCTCAGTAGTTTGAAATGGTCTTGGCAGAAATTTAAAAAATATTTGAAAAGTTGTCAGATTTATTTTTTGGACAAATAAGGAAAATTTAATGAGTCGTAGTTTAGATTTTGGAATTACTGTTAATTTTCCGAGATGTGATCATGGTATTATGGTATGGTAATGTAGGAAAATGTCTAATTTATTGGAGAATTATGCTGAAATATTTAGGGATAGAGTGTCACATCTGTGATTTGCTTCTAAATTATTCAGCAAAAACATATATATCATACACAAAGAAAAAATATGGCAAAATGTTAGCAATTAGTGAACCTTGGTGAGGAGTATAAGGATGTTCATTACACTAATCTCAATTTTTCTGTAGGTGTGAAATTTCCAAAACGAAATGTTATCCAATTAATAACAATCAGATGACTTGAAGAAATAAGTCAAATGCACAGGAAATGTGGTTATGATTTGGGGAACCGAGAATGAGCAGAATATAAAGAATTTGTTGGAAAGCTGAAACTCTATGGAAAGGTTACACACTTCAATTAGTAATTTTATAAAACTTCCAGAGAGGGAAAGAATCCCTATAATCTATGCAAAATGAAGGCGATGCCCTATACATTATTAAGTTCAAGAAAAGAAAATTTCAGGCTTAAGTTGACATGGAACTGTGACGGGGAAGAGTGGAATGAATGAAATACTGAGCTCAGTAAATGAATCAAATCCAATCAGAAAGCTCAGAAATTTCTAGAAGAAGCTCTATTGCACAAAAAGGATGAAACTCTCATTTTGAATAATTGCACTGGGCTTCTGAAACACCTGATAACCAGGGTGAGAAGGTGAAGTTAGAGAAAACAGACAATAGCTACCTCTTGAGCAAAATGAAGAATGGTTGAAAAACATAGAGTCTATTTTCAATCCAAACTGAGTGATGAAGGGGTCAGCAAGGCATAAGATGGAAGCGCAAAGTCGGGCATTGACCCTAGGACATAGCATTTCATCAAAGCACACCTGGAAAATGAATGCATAGCCTTGCAGCTGAAGCATAAGTCCTTTTTTAAAAAAGTTAACTTATTTTTCAATTACAGTTGACCTACAATATTATATTAGTTTCAACGATATAATATAGTGATTAGATACTTCTATAACTTATGAGGTGATCACCCCAATAAGTCTAGTACCTATCTGACATCATACTTAGTTATGACAATATTATTGACTATATTTCGTTTGCTGTACCTGAAACACAAGTTTTTAATAACCTGGGCAGGCAGAGAGGCATGGCTCTGCAGGAGAATAAATGGGAAGAGGGACACGTGAGTGCCCTCAGTTGCAGAGGAAGTGAAAGCTTAGAAGCAGTGAATTTAAGAACAGGAGGATGACCTGGGGTCAGAGGAGGCAGGGGTGAGCTGTAATGAAACCTAAATTGCCTGTTTTGATAAGAAGGTCCATGACAGCAAGCTGGTGCTGCAGAAAGAGCTATTGTTGGAGAGAAGAGGCAAGCTGTCAGATAGGGACAGAAATTAATACCAGTAAAACCAGAACATCAGTGCTTCAAACACCAGTGAAGACTCGATCATCATATCCTACTACAGAGAATTCTTCTGAGCCCAGGTTGCTCTTCTGGGCCACCTGTGGGAACTGGAGGTACTGTCTGCCCAGGGCCAACTACACAGTTTGCCGGGTTCAGTGCAAAATGAAAATCTCGTCCCTTGCTCAAAAAGCAGGAAAAAATACCTTTGGAAAGTAGTAAAATATATAGCTCTTGCCTGCTTTCTGGCGCCTCTTGATGTGACATGATGTTTTTTATTTGTTATTTAATGTTAATCTAAGTAAGAAAAAATTAAAATTTTTCATTATTATCATGAATTTACCACTTATCCTTATATTATCCTATGGCACATTTAAATGCAATATAAGAGCATTTATCTCATATGCAGAATCACTGAAATTACACAATTCTCATTTGGTAGTTTATACCTGTATTTAGTTCTTATATGTATTTAGTTCTTACTAGAACAGTGGAAATGCAGCACAAAACAATTAAACTTTTAGATTTTCGTTTCTTGATTCCTGCACATTCTGTCAACACTCTACCTTTGGCTTACTGATGAGTAAGGAAGGACCAAAGGGAATGTGATGTATTGAGTTACCCTACCTTTCCCTTTTCCTCCATGTCATCAATTTCAATGAAGGGGTTAGCACAAGTGAAAGAGTTCCACGGTCATTCATGTTTCTTAGAGTGCCACTGCCTTCTTTCTGCGTTTGACGCAAGCTCTGGTTCTAATGGAAGGTGTGGCCTCTCCGGGCTGTCGGCAGCCTTGCTTTCCCTCAGTCATAGACATAACATGCTGCTCACCTTGTACCTGCTTTATACCTTGTCTCACTCAATCCCTATGCGTTGGGGGTCCACCAGAATTCTGTGCTCATGAAGCCAAAACACAAGTTCAAAGATAAAGTTATTAAGAATTTCAAGATGGCAACGGCAGAATATTAAACCAAGCATGGAGCTGAGCATCAGACCCAGTGCAACAGCAAATGAAAACAAGGGGTTTCAAAGGAGCAAAAAGTCCCAGCCTGTCTGCTTTGGTATCTGGGATGGGGCCTCCAGAAGAATGACTTCCCCGGCAGAGCCATCTCACTTCTTACTTAAGCATGCCACTTATACCCTCTGTGCTTGAATGCTTGGCTGTGGCTCTGTGCCCTCCCCAGGCACCCAAAGTCAATTTGATCCTGTATTTATAATTGTCTGTTGCCTCCCGCTTGGGTTCCAGGTGCTTTGATTATAAAAACACCCACCATCCCTCACGGGGTCAGGGTCTGGGAGAAAGTAGCTCACTAATCTTTATGGCTGTGGTAATATTTCATGTCAAGGTAGTGAGTGGATCTGCCCACGCTCACTTTATTCTCTCCGCGCTGCAGGCGCTGATCGTATTGATTATATCTATAATGACATGATGGCTGCTTACTGGAGTAGGACATGTAAATACCTTGACTTTCAGATGGAAGTCATTTCTACCTTTGTCAAAGGCAGAAATGTGTCCTCAGAGATCATGAGAGTATACTTGGCCCGAAAAGGTCTCACCAGGTGGCATCTCTTTCCTACAATGGCTAACGCCATCCCTCCCCCTGGATGCCAATATTCATGCAATGGATGGAATGGACGGATGAGTGGAATCACTTAAGTCTGATAAGTAATAGAGTGTCTGAAGTGAAAAGGCTCCCAGAGATCTTAGAATCCAACACTCATTATACAGAAAAGAAAACTGAGTATGTCTAGGATATTAGTATGCCTTTGTTCTAGGCATACACTAGGGGAAGGCTGCTTCTAGCCCATATAGGGCCTTTTTGCAAATAAGAAAAGACATCACTTCCTCCCAGTGAACTCAGCCCTGCTCCAGGATGCACGATTTGGCAAGCAGAGTGGCAGCTAAATTTTAGCCCCCGCTAACTCCTTGGTCAGGCACCCTTGTGCAGTGAAAAACCTTCAGGATTCTCATGAGCAGCTCCGGCTAAGGAAGGGCAAAATTTGTCCCCAAGGACAGAGCCTGAGCCGTGTTTATGCCTGTAAATCCCACCTCATCTAGATCTGTGCCTGTCTCAGTACAGGAGGAAGAGAAATATTTACATAAGGAAAGAAGGGAACAGAGAGGAGCAATACCAATATCCTTGGGAACTTTGTAAGTGAAACTTTGTGAAGGAACAAAACAAGTAAAGCCCAAACAGCTGATTGCTAGGTCTGGCACAGGAAAATAAAGCAACATGAAATAGAGTCCAATTAGTTTGCTTAAACAATATTAAACTCCAGAGGAAGATGGAAAGATAGCCTTGCTGACATTACTGCAAGCTGTGGAGTGGGGCCAGGCAATTATATTATGGAAAACAGATAAGTTTTTGAGTTGCCAAATAAAGAAGCAATCACAGAGATAAAAGTAGGTGCTTTTCCCAAACGGAAAACATAACTAAATCATTTATCAGCTTCCTATACAGAGCTCAGGCACCTGATCCGGAGACAAATAAGGGGATTGTTTTTTTTCAGTGGTGTTATCTTGAATAGCCTGATTCCTCTGCCTCAAGCTAATTTGGATTAATCTACCTTCCCAGGAGGCTATAAAATTCTTTCTTTCTTCCATAAAACTTTAGAAGGACAGATGGTCACTCATCTACAAGTAACATTTGAATTCCTGCCTTACCCCCCAAGGCGGAGGGTAGAGAGGAGGGATCTGGGGGAGGGGTGTTGTCAAGAGCAGAGTGGCAGATAAAAGGGAGGAGGTTAAAATCTTGCAATATGTTCAGAAGTTCAATAATGTCTTCTGTTTCTCTGTCTCATTTATTTTGACAACAAACCCTTTCTTTGAGGATCAGCTTGGTCTGTGTCACCCCAGAGTAGAGGTTTTATAATCTTTTTGGAGTCACGGATCCCTTTGAAAATCTAGTCAAATAACATGTTCCTCCTCAGAAAAGATGCCCACATACATATAGTCACACATTTTGACAATGTCAAAGGATTCGTGCATCCCCTGAAGCCCATCCTTGGATCCCAAGTTAAAAACACCTGTTTTAGAGCCTGGCCTGGAAGCCCTTTTGGAGAGGGCCCTAGAAGCTTAAACGATAGCACCCAACACTGTCCGTTTTGCATTTTAATGGTTTTGAAGGCCTCGATTGCATTACGAGCTGCTTGGAAATGGCCATTCTTAGAAGCATTAGTGGGGACCTGCCAATTGAGACCTTGGGGAGGAAAGAAGAAACTGATAGAAACTTCAAGAAGTTAGGTCTTCATGGAAGGTTAGCCTGTAATTTATCAATGCTGCCAGATGGTGGCAGTGCTAGTCTCATGGCTCTTCCAAGTGAGCCTGTGTGCGTATTTCTGGGTTCTAAAATCAAACCAATAATTTTCCATTCAACTTTTTTGATAGATCAAGAACAAATACAAAGACCCAAATACATGTCTACCAAGTGCCTACTGCTGGTCTAGGTATTGCGGGTACAAGATAAAGAAAATACATCAATGTCTTTATATTCCCCTCCCCCACTTTTTTTTTTACTTCCTGTAGCAATAATTGGCCATTGGTGGGGCTAGATTTTTATTCCTGAAATTCTTTCAGCTATTTTCCCTTTCAGAGTCAGTGAGTACCTATATGCCTTTCTCTGTAATTCCATAATATGTGTGTAAGTTATGCCTGGTTATTTTTTTCCCCCCGAATTTCCTAAACTCTGAGATGATGTAGTCTCTTTTCTTGAATAATCTAAACAAGAATTCTTTATTAAACTACCTAAATATTATACAGATGAAGAAGTATTACTAATCACCAAGGAGTTCACTAAGCTCCCTTCATAAACTAGAGGTGGAGTTCCTAAGTGCCCCCTGCCCACACCACCTCTAATTTGCATGTGCATGTGCGTATGTGCGCACAAGCGTGCACACACACACACACACACACACACACACACACACACACAACCATTCTTTAGGCTGCTGAGATGCAGGTCTGCTCTCATAAGGAAGTTGAGTTTGGCCTTGAAGAAAAAATTCTGATTATCTCTCAAAGTATTTGTTTTCTCTGAATTCCCAATTACTGTGTCAAGAGAGCAATGGGGACCTGACGTATGGAACCATGAGGGGACTGAGAATCTGATTTGGAATGATTGCAGAGATGCAAGGATGGACTTCACAGGAGTAGGTGGGGCCAGCCAGAGAGACTGAAGAAGATGGTGGGGGCAGAGCCTTCTATGACGGACCGTCCTGGGGGCAGCTGAGAGGGTAAAATGGTGTGTGTTAGTTTGCTAGGGCTTCCATAACACAGTAAACACAAACTGGGTATCCTGGAACAACAGAAATTTATTCTCTCATAGGTCTGGAGGCCAGAAGTCTGAGATCATGGTGCTGGCAGTGTTGGTTCCTTCTGAGGGTTGTGAGGGAGTATCTGTTCAGGGCCTCCCGCTTAGCTTCTGAGGTTTCTGGGATGCTCCTGTAATAAATACCTAAGAATGCAGAAGTGGCTTTAAAATTGGATAATGGGTAGTGGCTGGAAGAGTTTGAAGATGCTTGATAGAAAAAATGTAGATTGCTGTGAGAGACTGTTAAAGGTCTCAGATGGAATGAGGAACACATTGTTGGAAACTGGAAGGAAGGCGATCCTTGTTCTGTGTACCTCAGAGCTGGGGAGGAAAAACACAAGGATCTCTGTGCAACAATTTTTCAGCAAACGTGAGGGCTCTGATGTCACATCAAGGTGTCCTACCATGGGGGTAGTGTGAGGCTGGCTCAACAGGGAAGGACTGGAGGGTCAGGCCGCAGCTCCTGGTGGAGAATCTCTAGGGTGTTAGAAGCTCTGCAGACAAAACAAGTTTCTTAAAGGCAAGGGGTGAGGAAGCCTGGGGAACTGTCTCCGAGGCCACCCCAGGCGAGTTCCTCTTTCCCCTTTTTTTGAGGGGGATTGTCTCCTCAAACTCCTCAGCACTGCTTTCTCCAGGCTGGTTCCTCCCAACCCCGCCCCCTTTTGCTCACCTCTTGACAGTGACTCTACCATTTTGGACTCTTTGTACCTGCCCCAGAGCCTTAGGCAAAGGGTGTTTCATAAGCCCTCACAACAGCTCCTGAGGCTGGCAGGACCGGAACTGTTAGTTTTATTTTATAAACAAGGCTCTAAGGCTCAGAGACATTATCCATTTTATCCAGGACACACAGAGTGTTAGAGCAGTACTCAAGCCTCTGTTCTCTAGACTCCCAGCCTGGGGCTGGGTACATTCCATTCTACGGCTTTGGTTTCCTGTTCTGGAAGGCTCGGCCTGAGGGAGAAGGTGAAGCCAGAGGCAGAGAAACCTTGAACTCCCCAGGTGTTACCGCCTCCAAAGAGAACCTAGCTTTTGGAAGATCTTCATCTCCCAGGCTCTCGAGCACCCCTGAGGGACAGAAACTTCAGCTTTGCTCTTGGTGTGACCACAAGAGGGCAGTGGCACCCTGTGATGATCTGCTGGCAGGTTGGGGTTTGAGGTCTGCAGGGTGGGGAGGGGGCTTAGCTTCCCCAGACATTCTCTGAGCTCCCTGCTGCCAGTACCCTTCCCAGAGTCTCCTCTGCCCCACCCAGAGAGGCTCATTGGCTTTCAGGGTATATAACTTTTACTCAAATTGGTCATTCCAGGGTTTCCTGAGCTGGGGTGGGCTTGGTGCTAGAGGAGCACCCCCCCCCCCATTTCCCACTACAAACACCCACATACAGCCCCAATATAAAACCACCAGACTGCCTCACTCTGGCCTCCCTGGAGACTGAGTTATGATAGAATTCACGCTGAGCACCCCCTCTGCTGCTCCCTGGTCACTATAGGCAGAGTGGGGCTGCTCCCCTCCTTTTGTGCTTCTTCCTTCTCTCCCAGTCCTCAAGATTTTAGAATTCTGAGAGAACAGCCCCTCCAGAGGTTCTGGAACTGGGCTCAACAGGCCTCACTGGATCCAGCCCAGCCCCCAGGGAATTGTGAGGAGCGTGGGAGGGAGCGGACGGACTACAGCCCCCCTCCCCTCCCACCTACTGTCAGCTATTTTGTACTTTGAGCTTTTTCTTAAGATTTCTTTTTGCTTTTTTGCAATGTGTCTGCTGCCAGAACACAGGTGTGAAAACCGCCGCTAAATCTAAGCCAAAACAGGAAAAGAAAAGACTCATATCAATATCATTGTCACTGGACACGTAGAATTGGGCAAGTCTACCACAACTGGTCATCTGGTCTACAAATGTGGTGAGACTGACAAAAGATCCAGCGAAAAATTTGAGAAGGAGGCTGCTGAGATGAAGGAAGAGCTCCTTTAAGTATGCCTGGGTCTTGGATAGATTGAGAGCTGAACATGAGCATGGTATCACCATGGATATCTCCCTGTGGAAATTCGAGACCAGCAAGTATTATGTGACCATCATTGATGCCCCGGGACACAGAGACTTTATCAAAAACATGATTACAGGCACATCACAGGCTGACTGTGCTGTCCTGAGTGTTGCTGCTGGTGTTGGTATTGAATTTGAAGCACGTTATCTCGAAGAATGGGCAGACCCATGAGCATGCCCTTCTGGCTTACACACTGGGTGTGAAAAAGCTAATCGTTGGTGTTAACAAGATGGATTCCACTGAGCCACCTTACAGCCAGAAGAGATACGAGGAAATCGTTAAGGAAGTCGGCACCTACATTGAGAATATTGGCTACAACTCTGACACAGTAGCATTTGTGCCAATTTCTTGTCAGAATAGTGACAACACGCTGGAGCTAAGAGCTAACATGCCATGGTTTAAGGGATGGAAAGTCACCCGTAAAGATGGCAGTGCAAGTGGAACCATGCTGCTTGAAGCTCTGGATTGCATCCTGCCACTAACTCATCCAACTGACAAGCCTTCGCGTCTGCCACCCCAGGATGTCTACAGAATTGGTGGTATTAGTACTGTCCCTGTGGGGCAAGTGGAGACTAGTGTTCTCAAACCCGGCATGGTGGTCACCTTTGCTCCAGTCAATGTAACAACTGAAGTAGAGTCTGTTGAAATGCACCATGAAGCTCTGAGTGAAGCTATTCCTGGGGACAACACAGGCTTCAGTGTCAAGAATGTGTCTGCCAAAGGTGTTCATCGTGGCAATGTGGCTGGTGACAGCAAAAATGACCTACCAGTGAAAGCAGCTGGCTTCACGACTCAGGTGATTATCCTGAACCACCCAGGCCAAATCAGTGCCAGATATGCACCTGTGCTGGATTGTCCTGCGGCTCACATCGCTTGCAAATTTGCTGAGCTAAAGGAGAAGACTGACTGATCGTCGTTCTGGGAAAAAGCTGGAAGATGCCCCAAAGTTTTTGAAATCTGGTGATGCTGGCAAGTCCATGTGAGTTGAAAGCTTCTCTGACTATCCTCCTCTGGGCTGTTTTGCTGTTTGTGACATGAGACAGACAGACAATTGCTATGGGTATCAACAAAGCAGTGGACAAGAAGGCAGCTGGAGCTGGCAAGGTCACCAACTCTGCCAGGAAAGCTTAGAAGGCTAAATGAATATCATCCCCAACATCTGCCACTCCAGTCTAAACCAGTGGTGGAAGAATAGTCTCAGAACCATTTGTCTCATTTGGCCACTTATGTTTAATAGTAAAAGACCAGTTAATAATTATGATGCATCATAAAACCTTCAGAAGGAAAGGAGAATGTTTTGTGGACCATTTGGGTTTTTTGTGTGTGTGAGTATGGCAGTTTTTAAGTTATTCGTTTTTAAAACCAGTACTTTTTGATGGAAATAACTTGACCAAAATCTGTCTCAGAATTTTGAGACCTCATTAAAACAAAGTTGAATGAGGAAAAAAAGATTTCTTTTGAAGAAAGGGTTCCACTGCTTGAGGAGAGAGAGAAGTCTTTGCAAACCACTAAACTAATCCATTCTCCTCATTTCACAGATGTGAAAACTGAGACCCAGGGGCAGAGACTTGCCTGACCACACGCTTCAAGAGAAGCAGAGTCAACCCTGGAACCCAAGTCTCCTGGCCACCAGGACCACCCCACACAGTCCCATGTGGGCATATGGGATGTGTGAGAGAGCAGGGGAAACTTGTCAGAAACATGACAGAAGAGTCCAAAAGTCCATATCAACGTACCAGTTAGAATCTTTCATTCATTCGATAAATATTAATTGAGCACCTACTATATGCCAGGCATCCAGATACATGGGATGCAATAGGGAGCAGAACAAAGGTCCTACTTTCAAAAAGCTTAAATTCTAGTGGGAGTTCCGTTTGTTTTGTCACAAACTGAAATGGCAAGATAAATGGTTAAAAACCCATCCCTACCTCTCCAATTTTGTAGTTGCTGTGCCCATGCTCCATGCTCCTCGTGATTTGTCCTGTTTTCTTCTTACCCCTTGTCTGTCTCCTCTGTATCTTTCCTGACTCCAGAACCTGTCCTCTTGCTCCTCCAAGAAGGCATCATGACAGGCTAGAAGGGACCTGCCCTCTGGATCCACACAGAGCCAAGGAATGAACGCCGAGAAGCTATTTATGTGGGTGGCCAGAGGTCCTGCTGTGCCAAGCCTGCAGCAGGCTGCCCCTGGCCCATCACTGGAGCCCATGAGTCGGGAGAATTGACTGCCTTGGGCCACAGATCCCAGACTCCAACCTCTCTGCCCCATAGCAGAGGGAGGGGAAGAGTGAAAGACTAGGAGGGAGGGCCAGGAATCAGCTGGCTGGCCCCCACCGAACCCTGGTTGCCCTGTGGGGAGTCCCAGACCTCCAAGTCCATCCAAAGTGTCTCTATGGGTGAGGACCCCCAGTCTGGGCCTCCCTAAACACCATCCCAGAAAACAGAATGCATTTCCTAGGTGTTTCTAGAGAAGCCTCTGAAGACCTAGGGAAACTGGGCTCATCACACACTCACGGCAGCACACAAGGGAGTACTTGTTGTTTGGAAGTGTCCCTCATTCCCAGTTAGATCAGCTTCTCAGGGAGCCCCTGTCTGAGGGGGAAACACAGCCCTGCCCTCAGGGAGCCCAGTCTGAGGGGAGGTGGAGTGGGTGGGGAGAAGGGAGGGGTTGAGGAGAGATCAGGCCCCCTCCCCACCTCCCTTCTCCAGGCAGAGCCATCGCTCCCCCTAGAGGAGAAGAGTGTGACCAAGACAGCCCTTATCCCTGTTGGGAGCAGAGCTAGGTTGAGTACAGGAGCAGAAAATGCCACATCATAGGGCTAAGAAAATGATCCAGGACAATGTTCCCCTGGTGAACAGCAGCACATGCCACCACTCCGTCCTCGTCCACCTAGTCCTGAAGCACCCCAGCCCTTCAGTTCCCCTCAGGGGGCCCCAGTCTGAGGGGGAGACAAGGTCCTGTCCTTAGGAGCCACAGTCTAAGGGGAGAGACACAGTTTCTTGTCTTCTTGTCTTGATAAGATAGCCCTGTCTCCCTGCCGCTGTCTTGCTGCTTCTATTCTTCTTTGTCTCCACCCCCACCGCTTTCTCTCTCTCAATCTCTCTCTCTCTCTCTCTCTCTCTCTCTCTCTCTGTCTCATCCAAATCTCAATAAAGGCCAGGAACACACTCCAAACTCCAAGGACTACAGAGACCTAGACTGAGTGACGACTCAGGGAAGATGTTAAGGTTGAATTGCCAGGGGTGAGGCTCCAGACCTCTCCTGAACTCAGGGGCCTTGAATCCCGCTGCACGCTCTGAGGCCCTCATCAGTGGGCATGTCCTCATCTCCATGGTAACCAGGATGGGGTGTAAGCCCCAGCCCCTTGGAGCTGTTTTCTCCCAGCCTCATATGCCCCATAGTCATCTGGAAATAGGATCTGAAAGGACTAGGAGCATGTGCAATGACTGAAGACATCGGAGGGACAGGGTGGAATGGGAGAAGCGGGGCCGCGTACGAGCTGTCCAAGCTTCCAAAGGGAGGCCAGGCCAAGAAGCAGAGAATCAGCCCCCATCACCGCCACACACGTATGCATACCCTTGTCATGACTCCCAGAGCCCCGGGGAAAGAGAATAGGCCTTGGCATCCTTCACCTTTGGCCCTTGTTTAGGCCTCCATGCTGAGGAGGGTCAAGGGGTAGGCCGGAAGGGACCCCGAATGAGGTTAATTCGAATAATACCTGGAAAATATCCTCTTGTCACTTGAATGATTCTAGTCACCTTCTATCCCAAGAAAAAGGCCACTTCGATTCATTCATAAACATGGAAACTGGAAGCTACGTCCGGGAATTAACACTGTCCAAATGATAGGTAGAGAAAAGGAAGGCACAAGCAAACTAGGGATGCAGAGACATGTAAACTCAATTTTTGTAGGTTTCTTTAAACTGAGGACCAATTGTCTTCCTTGCAGTTCAGGCAGTCTGGAGGCAGAGGGATAAAGAATTTGACATGTATAACTGTAGAAGCTCCAAGTAGCAAGATGGCCTGTCTCCCAGTAATAGATCACACCTCCAGGTGTGGGGAGCTCACTCTCTTTTTGAAGTTACTCTTGATGGGGGTGGGGGGGACGGATTTGGATAGTGAGGCTGCTGGGTCCCATGCCCTCCACCTGGTCACAGCAGACCCCAGCAAAAATGATGGGGCACTGGAGCTTGAATTTCATTATACACAGAGCCCCAGAGCCTTCCTGGCTGAGTCTGGGAACTCCTGGGAAGACAAATCTCACAAATGAGATTTTGCTCTGAAATGGCTCCCTTGTGCTCCCGGGTGGCACCGGCGAGGTTAGGAGTGGGGGAGGGGGAAGGGGTTGCCACAGTGAGGAGGCTGCGTTCTGAGTCCCTGTGTGACGAAGGTACATGTGGCCCCACCAACAGGCCTGGCATGTGCCTCCCAGCCTTGGCATTTTCCAAGTCAGATTATGGCTCAGCCAGACATCCTGTGCAAGTCTAGCCAGTCCTGAGCCCTAGGGGGTAGGAGGAGGAGTGTTTGCCCTTAGGGTACTGTCTGGTGGACAAACAAGATGTTTATTCAGGAAAGGTGAAGGGGAGGTCCAGAAATGAAGCTGCTGGTGCCCCAGCCCTTCCTTTCTGCTTCTCCATCCCACACCACACACACTCAGAGAACCACACTAGAGTCAGAGGCCCAGGGCTACACACCAAGACATCAGCACCAAAAGACCCATAGACAGGCACAGTCACACACACATCATATGAGGGAACTCCTGTGGACAAGGCTATATTCACTTTTCTGATATAACCTTCCTAAACACACACACACACACACACACACTCGCTTGCACACACAGCCTTTGTGTTTTAAAGTCAATTAATTAATCCTGGCAAAACAGAGTTGAAGAAGATGGATCTGGTTCAAGGGAGTCATAGCAGCTGCCAATGCCAAAATGGAAAATTGGCCTGGAGATGGAAGGAGGTGGTGGCTGGTGGCAGACAGGGCATGCAAGGTGCAGTTGCCAGGTTTGTGGTATGGCACCACTGGGGTGAATGGACTGGGCCTTGATCTTGGCTGCTCTCCTGGAGGCTGAAAGGACAAAGATCCTGCCTCTCTGGACTAAGGAATCAGGTTCTAGGGCCCTATGCAGAGACAGACTGAGCAAGAGAGTAGACAGATGGACAAATGGACTCCTGGAGGGGATCTGACACCCCTAGAGTCTTGCTATTCAAAGTGTCATGGATAGAAATATGACATGAGAACCTCTTAGAAATGCAGTATCTTAGGTCCAACCCAGATTTACCGAATCAGACCTGGTTGTCCATTTACATATTCAAGTTCTGAAGGTGCTTCTCTAGAAGCTTCCTAGACCCTGGACTGAGAGTTTCCTCATGGGTGAGGCATGGATGACAATATCACTCTTAGTAAACTCCACTCTTGAAACTGGAAAGCACCTTGTGAGATCAGTCCAGCCATTTCGCAGCATCCAGGTGGCTACACCTTTGATTTCTCAAATGGATTCATTCATTCATTTCACGGTTGTTTATTGTGTTACCATACTAAGCATTAGGTTACAATAATAAGCAACAAAAGCAATAAATAAATAAATGAATGAATGGATAAATAAATAAATAAATTGATTGATTGATTAATAAAAAGGCCATGGTCCCTGTCCTCTTGTAGTTTTTAGGCTAGTGAGAATGACAGGTAAGATTTTCCTGAAGAAGAGTTGCCTGAGCTGCATTTCGAAAATGTTACCTTGGTGAAAAGGTGACAGAAACATATTCCATCAGAGGGAATAGCACAAGCCACGGCTCTGGGATAAGATGGAGTATGGCTGGCTGATTTGTGGAATTAAAGGTCAGTGTAGCTGGGGGGTGGAAGATGGGAAAGACCATTGACTCAGATAAGACTGAGTGTAAAAGTCTCCAGTAAGCCAGAGTTACAGAGTGCCTGCTGCACCCTTGATTAATAGGTTCCAAAGAATCTTAGAATTTGAGAAATGAAAAGAAACTTGGGCTTCATTCATCCAGGCCAATGATTTGCACCTGGCTTCAAGCCTCAGCTTTATCATAAATTAACTGTAATGTGACCTTGGGTCATGGGTGTCTCATCCGAAAAGTGTTGGGGGTATAAGAAGTGACACATACTTTGCCTAGGCTGGGAGTAGCTCATGTAAGAGTTCACAGAGGAGTTATTTTAGTCAGGACACAAGTTAAGCTGCTATTAAAAAGAGACCCCAAAATATAGTGGCTTAAACAAGCAACGATGTCATTCCTCTCCCTGATTAGATGGTACAGAGTTAGAAAGGTAGCTTAATGGTGGTGGAGAGCTAGGCATCTTCCACCTTGTTGCTCTGCCATCCTCGACACATAACTTCATATAGTCCACAATGGATGCTCTAGCTCCTGCCATCACATTTTCACCCTCCTTTTTTTTAAAGACATGATCCAGATGTTGTACCCTTTACTTCTGCTCATATCTCATTGGATAGAACTTAGTCATGTGGCCACACCTAGCTACATAAGAATCTGGGAAATGTAGTCTTTTGCTGGGCAGCCATGCGCCCTGCTAAAAATCTTATTACTATGCGGAATAGAAGAATGGATATGGTAATGGGGGATGGGGACACAGGGAGTGACCCATAGTCTGAAGGTAGTGTTGGAGTCAGGGAACGCAGACAGGTCTTTCCAGGATTTTCTTCTTGGCCTTGAACTCCTGGCCTGTTCTACTGAGTTCACCAGAGCTGGGCTCCATTCTGCCCCGCAATTCACCCCTATTCCTACCAACTTCAGGAAGTAAATGCAGCCTGAGGGGACTTTAGTAGTGTAGAGTTACAGTCATGGAAGGCAAGCCTGGCCCTTGCCTTCACATCGCACACTGAGTTTTAGGAGGGTTTTTGGAAGGCTGGTATGACAAACTAGGGAAGAGGTAGAGTTTCACTGCTCACACTTGTCAGAATCTACTCCTTCTGCCCTCACATTGGCAGGAGAGGCAGTCCTGGGATGGGCAGTGGGCCAGCCGTGTTTTCATTATCTGCTCCTGAGCCAGGACCAGGGGTGGTCCCACAGCCAGGTAAACAAATGGCAGCAGCAGCTGGAGTGGCTAAGGAGCACTTTCTCACCAGATTGTCTGACCTTGAGTAGGCCAAAACCAACACCAGCAGATTCTGGAGGCTGTGTCCCACCCACTGTCTGGGCTACTCACCCCAGCCAGCTGCTGGCAATGGCTCCCTCTCTGAGCCTCTGCTCTCCACTCTTGTTTTCTCTGAGAGGCTAGGGAGTGTATGTGAAGTAGAAATTGCAGACCAGGTTTTCTTAGCCTCAGCAGTATTGACATTTGAGGCCAGATCATTCTTTGTCGTGGGGGCTGTCTTGGGCATTGTAGGATGTTTAGCAGCATCCCTGGCCTCTACTCACTAGGTGCCAGTAGCACCAACCCCCTCCCCAATTGCCAGATGTTTCCTGGGAGAGGAGGGAAATCAACCCTGGTTGAGAACCACTGGTATAGATCGAACGGGTCCTGATTTACCAAAGGAAGAAGTTAGGGACGGATGAGGAGAGAGGGAGAAAGAAAAAGAGTGAGAGAGAATGGGGTAAAAGGAAAAGAAACAGAGACAGAAAAAAGATGAAAGGAGAGATATCGAGAGTGAGAAAATGAGATGAAAAGAGAAAAGATATAAAAGGAACAAAAAAGAGAAACAAATATAGAGACAGAGTGAAAGCCAGGAAGGCAGGGGAGGGCAAGCAAATAGTCATGCCCTAACAATTGTACTGGAATTTGGAGATGTAATGGAGCTGTGTAGGAGCTGGCTGGGGCAAAGAGGCCATCTCAGAATGCCAATGTTGTGGTCAAAATCAAGGTCCTGGCATCCCCATCCCCCAGAAGCCAGGGCAGAGCTTTCAGGCCATGATGATTTCTTAGTGGGGTTGGAATTTGGATGTGAGATCTCCTCAAAGTTTCTCTAAGGCTCAATTTTCACTTCCAGAGAATGGGTCATCACTAAAGAGAAAGCATGGAGGACTGATGGCTTTTAAAAAATCTCTCCTCTTCTAAAATACCACTAAGATGATCATGATAAGGCATAGTCCACAAGGACATGAAGAGTGGAGTTGTAGTTAGCAAAATTCTGAAACCTGTTAAATAGTCAATACTACATAGCCTGGCAGAAGCTGCACCTTAACCCTGACTGCCTAGGGCAGAAAGGGGTGTGAGATGGGCAGGGTAGCAATAAGAAGCAGGCTGCTTTGAGCTGTGGGTGCCTCGAATGGCTCAGCACTTGGAAAGGCCAGAGCTTTTTGAAAAGGGGGTACAGGGTGGGGCTAAGAAAGACTGGTTAGAAGTGGGCAAAGGAGCAGCAATAACCCCAAGTTCCTTTCCTACTTTTTGAATAGCTGCTTACTGTCTTCCCTGCCCTATCAGAAAATGGGCTAGCTTACCAAAAGAGATTTACACAGCTGAAGCAGGGAATTAAGTGCAAGTCTGAACCAAATGGTAAGTTTCCCTGAGCCCAGCATCAGAACATTAGAAACAGGTTTATATCTCCCAGCAAATTCCAAGGATTCTCTCTAGGGAAATTAACCCAAAAGACAAGTCCTACAGATGCTGACATTTAGGCGTTTCTCAATAAAAAAGTTGGCTTGCCACCAAGTTCACTAGGCACAAACCTTGCTCATATAATCAGAGCCTCAGTCTTAAATATGAATAGACAACCAAGGATCAGTGGGCATTGGAAAAGAGGCATCATTATGAAAAAGAGAAACCAAAATAAGCAAATAAGAAAAAATACATAATTCAGAGATGATGCAGAACACAGAATCTTTTAAATCTTTTTGAGATAATTAATACTCTCATAAATAAGAAAAATATTGCACTCTTAGAAACAAGAATAGGATGCTATAAAAAGTAACATTCACAAAATAAGCAACAGCTCTTAAAAACTAAAAATAGAACAACCTATGTAGTATCCTTGCTAAAAATATTTAACCTGAATGTAACCACGATCTAACTTCCAGTCTCCAGTAAGTATATGGGGTAGAATGAATTAGACGACATCATGAGGAAGCAGCCAGACAAATCCAGAATGTAGGATATTTTACAAGACAACTTGCCTAGACCAGTAAAATGTCAACGTTGTAGGAGAAACAAAAAGATAGGACAACTATTATAGATTTTAAAAAGACTAAGGAGACATAACAACCAAATGAAACCAAATAGTATCCTAGTTCAAATAGACCAGCAATAAAAGAAAATTTGGACACAATTAGGATCATTTGAATGTGGACAGGATATTAAACATATTAGGGGATTATTATAAATGTTCATAGGTGTGATAATGGTGATGGGATTAGATATCAGAGTGTCCTTAATTTTAGGATCTGCAAGCTAATGCATTCCAGAATCAAGTATAATGTGGTCTACAAATTTCTTTCAAATGATTCTGCCAAAATATACAGGCAGTTAATAGATAGATAGATAATAACAGTTGTTCGATCTAGTCCTGTACTGTCTCATACAGTAGCTACTAGCCACTTGTGGCTACTAATAACTTGAAATCACCTGAATTGAGATATGGCATGAATATAAAATATACACTGGATTTCAAGGACAGTAAAAAAAGTATAAAATATTATTTAATTTTTATACTGATTGCATGTATAAATAATATTTTGAAATAAATAAAATATAAAAGGTAATTTTACCTGTTTCTTTTTACTTTTTCAATGTGACTACTAGAAAGCTCAAAATTACATATGTGGCTTATATTATATTTCTAGTGAACAGCACTGACCTAGATGTGTGAAAAAGGATGGTTTTTCAAATTTTTTTCAAATTTCTGTATATTTTTTCAAATTTCTGTATATTTGCAATTTTCTTAATAAAAAGTTGGGAAGAAAATAAACAAGATAAAGATAAGGTAGAAGAATTTCTTTTTAATCAATAGGAAGGTTGCAGGATAAAGTTTAGAAAATCTTCTTGAAAGTAGGATAAGAAGACAAAATGTAAACATTAGAAGATCAGAGAATCCATCCAAGAGGTGTAGCTCATAATAAGACAAGAGTCAAAGGTCATGAGTTTCTAGACTGAAGGGGAGCTCTGAGGGCCCAGCAATATGAATAAAAAATTACACCGACCAATACACTACAAAATAGATTCTAAAACGTTTCCAGTAGGAGGGCTGGAATCAGAATATCACTGAAGTTCTCTATAGCCACAGAGGAAAGTGAAAAAGATAAAGGGGAAAAAAAACTCTCAAAATTTTGAAGAAAATTTCCAACCTAGAATTAGATACCCAGCCAAACTATCAATCAAGTTTGAAGGTAAAGATATTTTTAGATATACAAAGTCTCAAAAAGTTTATCTCCCTTGCACCATTTCTTAGAAAGATATTGGAAGAATTACTCCATCAAAGAAAGAAGTAAACAAAGAAAGACAGAGGCACTGAACTCAGAAAACAGGGACTTTAATGTAGGAAGGAGGCAAAGGAAATTCCTAGTGAATAGTGAAGGGACCCTTCAGGATGCTAGCTATGTAGCATGCCTAGAGAGCAGCCATCCAGCAAGGAGCAGAAAGACAGTTGGGTCTGAAAGAAATTCACCAAGGAAAAGAAATGAGACTAATAGATTACTCTTCTGAGAGGAGTTTTACAATTGTAGCAGGGAGTTTGGAAAGTAACTAGTGACAAAAACATATAAAACTAAGCAAAGAAAAACCATGCGAAAAAAATGTCAAGCCAGGAAGAAAATGTAAGCCAAGTAATGTAAGCCAGGTAATATTTACTTAGTTATGATAATGTTAACAACAAATTCAGTTCTAATCACAAATTGAGACCTAACTATATTGGGAAGGTAGGGAAAGAAGTATGTGAGTGGGGGGCGGAATTGAGCTAATCCTCATCTTTTGTAGTAGGAAGATAATCTATACTAACTAAATTAAGATTAAAATAATAATGGGACAAAAAATAGCTATATGTTATTTAGAGAAGCGAAGGAAAAATAACTGGAAAGTCTAAAAGAAATTGCCTCTGGGGATATGCAATGGGGAAGGGTGAGGCAGGCAATTGCTGTTTTCCGTTACTGTATGGGTAGTATTATTTGACTTTTTGAAAGTATTTATATATATATAATCACTTTGCTAAAAATAAAAGTTAAATTAGAATATAAAGAGAAAACCTAGGTCATCCAGGGCAGGGCAAGTGACTGCCCAGAACTGAAGGTCATTCCAGGTGTCACTGTCTGTCAGCTATGTACGTCAGCTCCTCTGGACATGGTTAGACGGAGCTTTTTTGGAGAAACGTTATCCTGCCTACCCCCATGACTCATAGGTTCCCATTGTTTTCACACCCCTGCATTCTTCCACTGTGGGGATGTGTGTGTTGATGTGTGGGGCGGGACAGAAGGAACTTTCTTGTGCTCTTTGTTTACTGTGTGCCCCACTCCCTTTCCCAGGGGTACGGGCTTCCTTGCCAGGCACCAGGTGTCAGGCATGGGGCACTGGGTGCCGAGAAAGAGTAAAAACAATCTTAAAATACCCCTCAGGCTGCCCATTGTGGAAATTCAGAATCATGTAGTTGAGCAGGACCTATGAGATCAACTTGCCAACATCTCCAAGATGTGGACACCAACTTTTGCCTGAACACTTTGAATGACAGGGAACTCAGTTCTTCAGTTGGACACTGTTGGAGGCCAAAGGCAAAGTGAGGGATACATAAAGGTCTTTGGTGGCTATCGGCTTTTGCACGGATGTTCCCATGGTCAAGACCTTTTGAGTGTCAAGGAATCCACTAGTTACAATGTAAGAGTACAGCTCTCAGAGGAACTAAAGACTGACCAGACCCTTTTCTCTGCCTCTCTCACTACGTGCCTGCTCTAGCATACTATCTCTCTCTGCATGCTTTCTTCCTCTCCCTCCTTACTGGCTCAAACGTGACCCCAAATGCCTGCCACTGCTCCCAAGCCTCCACGACCTCACGGGACTCAGTCTCTCAATATCTTAATTTCAAGTGCCTAACCAGGTCATCTCATTGGTTCATCATGGTTCAGATTTCCTTTCCTAGTCCAATCAACTTTACCAAGGTGGGTCACATGATTCAAAGATGGCTACCTAGATAATCTGTCCCATCTTCAGGAAGGACTATGGTGGAAAAAGCATCTCAAACATATCTACTACATTCATCACCTTTCTCTCCCTCCCGCTCCACATTTATCTATGGATGCTTTCAGTAAATATTTATCAAGTGTCTTCAGAAAAGGCACTGGAAGTTTGAAGGTGGAGGAACCAGGATCGGATTTGTGACACTAGGAAGGCATTGTCCCTCTGTGGGCCTCAGTTTCCTTCTCTGTATTATGAGGGAAGCTGCATTTCAACTATACTGAAGGTTCTCAACCCTGGGTGAACATAAGAATCATCTAGGGAGTTTTTAAATAACATTCTGATAACTGGCTTCCCTCCTCGCCTCCCTCTCCCACCCCTTCCACTGTTCATGGGTTGTTGTGGAATCTGAGGGACATACTTTGAAAAGACCCCAATGATTCCAATATGTAGCTAGGGTTGAGATCCCTCATTAGATTATCACTAATATTCAATGGCCAACATAATATTTGGCTCATAAAACATGCTCAATAGATTCTTCTTGAAGGAATAAATTTCCCGCAGCTGTAACATTTTGCTCCAAGTTAAGATGTAGGTTTTGGGGGTACTGGGAAAGCTCAGAACCAGAAGCAGAAAAATCGTGGAGGGAAGGTGCACTGCCAGTTAAGGCTGAAACTCAGAATGGTTCTTTGGAACTGGACCAAACTGAATTCTCTGGAATCTCTGACTCCCTTGGGGGCTCAAAATCAGGAGACCTGCCCTTCAGGGGGATAAGATCTTGGATCCTCCCCTCAACAGCTCTGACATTGGGCAAGTCAATAAACCTATCAGATTTTTACATGCAAAACAGGAATACATATTTCTCCTTTCACTAGGTTTTTGGGAGGATTAAGGAAGACAAAGAATTGAAAAGCACTAGATGAATGTAAAGAATTATTTATATGAGGCCTAATCTCAGGTAAATCTCAGATATATGGCCGCCTAACATCTCCCTGAGGGAGCAGTAGAGAGAGGGCACTAAATTGTTAGGGTCTGACATGGAAAATTATAGCTGTCCAGTCAGAGTTTTCCCTGGAACTTCAGTGAGTCATTTTTCAGCATTTCCTAGCATGAAAAGAATGACAGTAAAGTACCTGCGATCCCTAAGGATATATACATGGAGTCATGCCATGTGCTTTACATGCTAACCTTTGAGGTGAGTTATGGTCTCCATTTTTTCTATGAAGAAACGGGGCCACACAGGTTCGGTAACTTGTCCAAAATTTTTAGCTGTGAGAGCTGAGCCTGGAATTTGAGGCAGACCAAGAATAATCCATACCCTACTGTCTCTTTGGGGAGATGGGACAGACACCCACGGACCACTTAGCAGCCACAAATGTGTAGTTGCCTGCAAGGTAGAGAGGAGCAGAGAAGAAAAGCTGGAAGGGGGCTAGGAGGATCTTTCTAGGTTAGTGTAGAACCAGGCCACACAGTGGAGGAGCATGAAGAAACGACCTCTTATTAACTAATCCCTCTCCTAGGATCACAGGTCGGGGTCTCTGAGGTTGTGAACTGGAGATGTTACTTAGCCGAAGCCACAGTGAAGTTGGGAAGAGTGCAAGGCAGCTCCTGCAAGGCTTTGGGCAGTCTGAGAACTCCAGCTGAAGGCAGAAATGCCTTCTACACAAGGCCCGTGGTCTCTTTTCTGCCTTTGGTTTGGAGCATGACTCAAGAGCTTCTGTGTACATACATGAGGCAGATATGTGTGTAACTTACCCACCCAGTCAGCTCTTTAGTGAGGGTTCTTTTCATGGTAAGAATCAGAGACCATTTTAGCTCAAGGAAAGAAGAGTTTGTGGTCAGAATTCAGCAGGGAATCTCAAGAAAATCCAGAGATGAGACCAGCATCTCCTTATAGAGTCCTGGGGCTAAAAAGGTGTTTTTCTCTGTTATTTATTCTCTCTTCTCTGTGTCTTTCTGACCTTCTATTTCCTTTCTCTCTCTCCTTTCTCCTCTCTCCTCTTTCCCTCTCTCCCCCATCTCGTGCATGCGCGTGCACTCGCACGCACCTCTTCGCCTTTCTCTGTGTTTACTCCGTTCTCCTTTCTCTAACGTCCGACTTCTATGTGAACACACTTTCTGCTTCCCCTTAATTGTGGTGGCAGCTATGAAAGTGCACTCCACAGACCAACAACCACAGGCTCCATCTGCTGCGTCTGAAATCTGTCGCCAAGTTTGTGCCCAGACCACGGGCTGTTGTAGTCAGTGACTTAGCAGAGGAGGGTACCCGGACTCATCAGAGCCGCCTTTGGCTGGAGGACTCCCTGATAACCTAGCCTAACCTCCCTTAGGCTGCACGGCCATCTAGGATGCTTCCCTCTAACCATCCTTATCAGCATCACTCAGGACTGGACTTGTATCTCAGTCAGTTGGTGCTCCCAGAGTCTCATGAGTGCTTCCTCTAATATAAGCCCTTTCTGGCTGAATCTAGCCACAGCATCTGCTTCTTGGAGAACTTGGACTAACACTCTGTAGTTCCTTGTGGGTTATTAAGGATCCCCAATGCCAACCTTATGTGACCTCTCCTTCCACCTCTTATCACCAACACACACACAGAGTATGAGAGTAGAAGAGAATGAAGAAAGAGTAACCTTTTCCCTGGGTTCTTTTGTAAAGAGCCCAGCACAAAGCCTGTCACAAAGCAACTGGTCAATAAAAGGTTGTAGTTGTCAGAGAGAAAGCACGACTCATGGCTCACAGGCCTGGAGCATGCCTGGTGGCCTGTAGGACAATGACTGCCCTGTGGGGTGGGCCATACTATGCTGGCTCACTGAGGCCAGGAGGATCTGGGGTGAGGCTGAAGGGCACTGGCCCTCTGCAGCATTCACTTCTGACTGGGGCTATGGACATTCTGTGTGGAGTCAGCTCTTCTCCTGCACTGGGGGTAGGGAATTTCTGGAAGGCCTTAGACTCCCTCCTGTGTTGGCTCACATCAGGCATAAGATCCCATGTGTCAGCCCATGATTTTGCTCTACAATCTGATCCTTGCAGCCTTAGCCTGGATCCCAACCTGCCCAATTGCCCTAGTCCAGATGCCAGACTAGTGTTTGCCAAGAGAGTCTCCTCTTTAATCATAAGGACATCCAAGGGATGGGGACTTGGCTGAAGCCACAATGCAGTTGGGCAGAGTGCAAGGCAGCTCCTGCAAGGCTTTGGGCAGTCTGAGAACTCCAGCTGAAGGCAGAAATGCCTTCTACACAAGGCCCATGGTCTCTTTTCTGCCTTCGGTTTGGAGCATGACTCAAGAGCTTCTGTGTACATACGTGGGACAGGTACGGTATAACCTGCCCACCCAGTCAGCTCTCTAGTAAAGGGGAGCCCTAACTCGTAGTATCTGACCATTTCTGTCAAACACCAATACTACTGTTATGGTTGATTTTAGGCTACCAACTTGATGTCACAAAACGGAAGGTTGGGAAGAGAAATGCAATAGCATACCATTGTGTAATGTTTCTGCCATATACCTATAATAGATACAAATAACCTCAAAAGCATGGATAATAGTAATATGTAATTAGGAAATGATGAGTTTTGTGTATTTACCACCTTGCTCTTAATACAATTTAATTATATGTTTATATAATTTAATTTTTAATACAACCAGCTTGTAAAAATTCTGAAACTTCAGCCATTGGCTCTCATAAGCTGGTATGAATGGGCTCTAGACCACTGGGTCAGAACCTTTCCCCTGGAGCGAACTACTGAGGGTGGTAATCTGGGTGAGTAGAGAGACACAGAGGTGAAGGCCTAACCGCCTTGTTGGTAGTTGTCTGCCCTTCATTTTTCTTCCTCCTCAGTCACCATCATGTGTTCTAGCCAACCTAAAAGAGACTCAACAAATACAGGCCATTTGAATTGAATAGAGTGTGATGTCAACACTATAAACAGCCGCTCAGCTGGTCAGAGGCAGGTGAAGGAATTAAAGAATGAGGAGGAAGTTTAACGTAACTGGAAGTAAACACAGATTTCAATGCAGAATGAAAACACTGGCAGGGAGGGATTGGCAGGGGATGCCAGAAACACAGAAGGACCTGGCTTCTGAGATCTCCAGCCAGGTATTCCCCGAACCTGGATATTTCTGGGTTCTGCCTCAGACCTGCCAAGTCAGAATGCCCCAAGATGGAACCCAGGAATCCCCTGCTAATTCTTGGGTAGTCACCGCAGGGCTGGGATCTGCTGATTGATTCACCTCATTGGTCTTGCGATAAGGAGTGGCTGGGAGTCATGCCAGGGCACCGTCTCTGGGCACCTTCGCCCTTGAGCATGAGAGCCTCTCCCTGGCAGGTTTGTATAGTAGTTAATAGCATAGACTCTGTGTTCTAGCTATGTGACTTTGGGCAAGTTACATAACAGCTCTGAGCCACAGCTTCCAAATGGAGATTGTAATACTGACCTCACAATGTTGTGGGGATTAAAAGAGATCATGGACATAAAGTGTCCTGGTTAGTGCCTGTATGTAGTAAGGATTCCATAAATGGCAGATGTGGCTATTTAGGTCACATGGCTGCATTGGTAGCATACCCCAGGCTTCTAGTACTGTTTAAACAGAGCAGAAAGGACTAGAGACCCCAGAGTAGAAGGGATTTTGAGATCTTGAAGGTAAAAAACTTTGATCTTGTATAAGGAGTTAGAAGACTTGATGGCATTTGGCCTCAACTTGGCCACTTCAAAGAGTTTTAGTCTCAGGGCAGTAAATGCTGTCTGTGCCTCATGTTCCAATCCCTCGGTTCTCGTCAGGTGTCAGTGAAGCTCCAGTGGACAGTCCCATGCATGGTGCCCGAGTGCCTCCTCAGAGTGCCTTGGTGCCTCACTGCTTTTCCACCTGAGAGCTTTCTTTGAAGCTTGCAGACGGTCATTTAGCTCAGGGCAAGCCCAGCCAGTGTTCCCTTTATCTATTGCTATTTAACAAACCGTCCCCAAACTTATAACAACACTGATCACTTATTTGCTCATGATTCTGCAGGTTGGGGGATGGCTGAGCTCTGCTCTATGTAGCCTGAGCTGGGGCTGGATGTCTAAGATGGAATCTTGGCTGGGCAGGTTCTCTCTTAATGTGGCTTCTCCATGTGACTAGTTTGGTCCGTCACAGCATGAGTCCCAAAGTGCTTGGATTTCTTACATTGTGGCTGGCTTCTCCAAGAGCAGAAAAACAGAAGCTGCCAGGTCTTCTTAACACATAGGTTCCAAAAGCATAGGTCACCTCCACAGTATTCTATTGATCGAAACTGTCATCCCAGGGCCAGCCCACTTGCAAAGGGAATAGACTCCACCTCTTGCTGGGGGAGTGGTGAGGTCACTTTGCTGACCAGAATGGGGGCTGGGAAGTATTGTCGTGGCCATCTTTGGACAACAGAGTCTGTCACATCCAGCATGTGTGACAGGAAGGTGGGGATTAATGCCCCTAGGGGGCATCCTTAACCAATGATGGTGGGAACTGGTGTATAAATGCAGGTCCCCTGCCCTCAGACCTATATTGGACAGGTTCTTCAGGGGATCACCAGCAGCATCGAGGCCCAAATGCCCACAATGGAACCAGCTCAACAATGCCCTTTTAATTACTTTTTGTTCTCCCCCATCTTTATCTCCCTCTTCCTTCTGCTACTTCCTCCAAACATCTCTCAGTTCGGGTTTCAGGTCTTCCTCCCTTGAGATACCAAACCAAGACACTCAGTTTCTTTGTTTGAAAAAGCCCCTCAGTGGAGGCTGTAAAATATTGCCCCTGACTCCCAGGGCTGTTGAGTAATCCTGCAGGAATGGACATAAAAGGGCTTTGTAAATTGGCCTCTGGGAGCTGAGGTGAGCTGTCACTTTGAGCGAAGACACTCTGGAGGGAAGCATGGGGTCAGGGGGCCGCTAGGGTGGGAGGCCCAGACCCTGATCATCAGGGAGTAGTGACTGGGCTGCCTTGGGGATGATGAGAGTTGAGGACAGAGAGGTGTGGGGGAAACGCAAAAGGGGGTGTGGACAGAGGTACTTTCTGGAGTGTGAAGAAATAAGGTGTGCTGTGTCCTTGTCCTGCCCACCACATTTGAGTGACTTAGCACAATGAAGTGACTCACCAGGCCACCGCAGTCTGTGACAAGGTCCCTCAAGATCATCCACCCAGCTTTGCTGGGACTTGCCCTTGTGGAACAAGACTTGCCTCCTGATTGGCCTCTGCCCCGGGAAGAGAGGAACTAAATAAGATTCCAGGACTCTGGTTCATTCACTTTCCATTCAGTAAACACTGAACAGCTGAGCTCTCTTCCATGCCAGGCCCTGAGGTAGGGATCCAAAAGTGAGCAAGCCTGTTCTCTCCGAGGCTCCTAGTTGGGGTCAGTTGGTGTGTGAGACCAAGAGACAAGCAGCCTGAACAGCACGAAGCAGTGGTTTGCTGAGGGAGGCACTCTGGGCACAGAGGAGGGACATCTGACCCAGAATCTGGAGGGAGGGCAGGCAGTTGTGGAACTCGTCTCGGAGAAGCTGATGTTCGCCTTGAACTCCAACAAGTCTTAGGACTTAGCCAGGAGACAGGCAGGGCATGTTCCTGGCAAAGGAAACAGGCATGGCCACAGGAAGGCCTGGCTCATTGGAGAAACTTCATTGGAGAAACAAAGAAGTGGAGGAGGGTGAACTATGAGGCTGGAGAGGGAGGAGGGCCGGTAAGAGCAAGGGGAGCCACTAACGAGTCTAAAGCAGGAGATAAAGTGGTCAGATTTGAGTTTAGGATACATCCTGCTGGTTGCAGTGAGGGCCATGTGGAAGGGAGACGAGCTAAGGGGGCTGGCTTGCTTCATTCATTCATTCATTCATTCACTCATTCAACAAACATCTGTGGAGTCCTTGCTAGATGCCAGGCCCTGTGCTGTTGTGGAGATCCAGGTGAGGAGCCGTAGTGGCCTGGATCGTAGTGGCCAGGACGGAAGCCAGGACAGAGGGGAGGGGCGTAGATTTGGGGAGGTGCTCTCACTGGTACACAAAAACATTCTAGCAATTTTTGAACTGGTATCCTGCTCCTGGGCCAGTTGTGTATGAATCTGGAAAGTGAGGATCCGTTACTTCAGGGGTGGAGAGCTTATTTACAGGGGCCCATAGAAGGGCAGCTATTCCAGGAGCCGTCACCCAGAGCAATGTGGCTCAACCTGCCTCCTCCTTCCCTCTCATTCTGCCTGGGCTCAAGGAAGCTTCCATGTGGTCGAGGTGACTGGCCCTCTCCAGTAAGGGGGTGAAACCCAGACATCCTGGTTTCTTTTTATCGACTCTGGCATGGAGCTGAGTGACTCTACTGGGACCAAACGGAGGGCAGAAGCCCAGCTGGCACAGTTTGTGCTTGTTTCTCTATTTTCGTGCTCCTCTCCCCCTCAGATTGCAGACTCTTTGGGGGTAGGAACTATCTCCTCTGTCTGACTGTGTTTTCTGAGGGTGTCTCCCCCATTAGATTAGGGACTTCTGGAGGGTAGCATGACTGGAAATGCAAGTCAGGGAAGCTCTTTTGCTGCTGCTTAATAGTTTGGATTTTAAAAAAATAATACCTGTGGTGAGGGTTAAAAGACTGGGTTAAAAGAGGAGACAAGATTGAAAGAGGCTTGGGAAATATAGACAAGACATAAATACCAAGCACAAACCATGAACAATGGTCAGAAATGAGAGTAAAGGGAATCAGACTGTAAGCTCCATGAATGCAGGGATTTTTGTCCATTTTACGGTTGTTTTCCGAGTGCCCAGAACAGAGCCTGGTATGTAGTTGGTGCTCAGTGAACATTAATTGAATAAATGACTGTGAAGAACAGAGTGCCAGTTTACTGCTAGGACAGGAATGCTTCTGGGCAGTAGCAGGGAGGGCCAGAGTTCAAGGAACTGCCGGTCCCACTGCAGTGGGAGTGTGCACTCCCAGAGCCCTATGGGTCTCTGGGGGTTGAACAATGTACCCTGTGAGCCAGTAGGTCTGACTCGGGTTACGAATCTGGCAACAGCAGAGGTATTCTCTGCCAGGGTCCTCTCCCTTGACACCCAAACCACCTCTTCTATCTCCACCCTTGACAGCTCAGGCACTGCGACGAGACCATGCCCCCTGCACTGTACCTCTCCTCTGCTCCTGACCTCTCAGGAATTTGGGTCCTTCTAGGCCCCACCCTCTGCTCCAGTGTCTCATTTCCAGACCTTTTGCTCAGAAAGCTCCCCAGTCTTCTGTTTGTGTTTTATCTATGAGCACAGTCCTGTGAAGCTGTGCCCCTGTAGCTATGAGCCTTCATCTCCTTAACTGCAAATGGGGCCGAATAACCTGTGCCACAAAGAAGCTCCGAGCTGTATTTGTCAAAAGGCTTTGTGAAATGGTCAAGTGCAAAATAAAGGCAGTAGTTCGTGCTAAATTAAGGCAGCGCTTAATGTGATGGAACTGTTCCCTCGGGGCTGAAAGAGGCTAAAGCACAACCAGGGAACCTCGGACCTGCGTGCGTGTGTGTGTGAGGGGTGTGGGGAGATGTTTTGGTAGAGGGAGGGATGATGTATCAAGTAGTTATAGAATTGGTTTGTATTTTAAATACAGGATCCTTTGCAAACACATCCATATTCTCATTAAAGATGTCGTTCAGTTCTGAAATCACAGAATCTTTCATTTTCTCCAACAGACTCCAAATTTTAACTGTCCTGTGTGGTGTTGGGAGAAAGCCCTGCAATTGTCACAGAAGAGTCCAATCTCAACAGACCCGAGTGAGGCTGTGTGGGTTTGAATCCAAGCTCCCTCCCTACCTATTGAGATCTTGCACAAGCCACCTCTCAGTGTCTGTTTCCTTGTCTATAAAATGGGGATGCAATACCCACCACATAGCATCGTTGCAAGAACAAACAAGTTCATTCACGTATTACTGAGCTAAAGCATGCCGGGCAGACTGGTGACGCGGGTGTGCCATGATCACCCCCACCTCTCTCCTTTTGCTCCCGAATCTCCTTCCTGGTTCTTGGACTCCTTCTGCAATGCTCCTTCCCTATCCTCATTCAGATTCGTTAACTGCCACCCCTTCGAGGCCTGTCCTGATCACCTCATCTTTCATTTTCTCCCTTCCAGACCACCCAACTCTCCTCTTGACTCTGAGGCTGTCCTCAGTCCTCCCTGCCCCCACCACAACCTTGCCCTCCAACTTCAGCACCCTGTCCCAACCCCTGCCACCCCCACCACAGCACACACCAGACTAGCCTGTCCATCTCATGTTTTATTGTAAAAATGTTAAAATAAATTACATTTGACATCATTGCTAGTATGTACATACAGTGTGTGCAATTGCAGAACAGCCAGTGACGCTGCAGCAAGGCAGGGCGAGGAAACTAGGATGAATTCATTAAAACATTTCACAGAAAAACAAAAGGCCGCTCCGCTCCTTCATGCCTGGCTGCCGGGCCAGCATAGCCCTCGGTTACAGGATGAACTGGGGGTGTGGGCACACATGCCCATCACTACCTTCACATGTTGGGGGGTGGGTGGGGTTCTGGCTCCATCTGGCCACACAGTACCGGGGAGGGGGCTGAGAGGCAGAGGTGTTTGGGTCAAGGGTGATCCCTTAACTCCTGCCCAGCATCCATTGCCTGTGATGGGTACCCTTCCCCAACTTTGCTCACCTGCCAGCAGGTGCCCTCTCCCACACTATGTCGCGACACTTGACATCGTGACCTTGACTGAGGTCACTGAGAAGGGCCCAAATGAGTGGGGGTAGGAGGGTGAACACTGAACACCCCAATCCTTGGGACCCTGCTCTTTCACCTTCTTTTCCTCTCTGGCTCTGAAGCCAACAACGGGTGACAGGTATATAAAAAACAGCAGTTTATTTAAAAAATAACAAAACAAAACATACAGGGCAGAGCAGGCTGGCCCCAAGGTGTGTATCACGGAGAATCTAAGATCTCTGCCAGCCCCTCACCAGAAACAGTCTGTGTACAGTTTCACATTATCTTTTGCTCCTCCCGTCGCAAATCCTTTCCTTTCATTCTCTCTCCCATCACCCCCCTCCCCCTCCCTCCCACACACCTGTGCATGCTCCTGTGCGCTCTCTCTCTCTCTCACACATACACACACACCCCCCAAACAGTGGCTAGAGGGAGGAGCTTGATTCACATATTTGGCCATTCCCCACTTGCGAGCCAAGAGCAACCTGGGGAGCGGTGAGATCCTTGTTCTGGGCACAGGGGAGATGGAAGGGTATGGGGGACGCAGACCAAGCCAGAGTTGAGCTCACTCCTGTAGCTCCCTGGTCACTAGCTCCAGGAGCTGCAGCCTCAGTGGCATGGCCTGCTACCTTCTCCTCCTCCTACCACTTCCTGGGAGGCAGAAAACCTGCAGCTACCACTGCTTGGCCAAAGGGTATCTGAGACAGAGAACTGGTCTCTGGGCTGGGCTGGCAGTCCCAGTAAACCAACAAGGGCTAGGACGCCTGCCCAAGCACCCTTGGGACTTGCTCTGGGCCCTACATATCAGGAGTGTTGCAGCACCAGCCCATTATTTCCTCTCTCCCTTCCCCCAGGTGACCTCTTCCCTACTGAGTTTTGCAGTAAGGGCCAGTCAAGCGGACAGGTGGGATTGGGGTTGGAGAAATCCTTGCCCCAGGCAGGGCCCTGCTCTTGTTGAGGCCTGAAGTGCCCGGGTCTCACCCTGCCCTCCTCCTCTCTCCGAAATGCCTAGCTCAGTGCCAGGCACACACACAAAAAGCCCACTAATGCTGGTAAACTCAAATGGCTGAGGGCCCAGACTAAGAGAACCGTGTGACATTCTCAACCAAATGATGGGGCAAAGACCCACGCAGTGCAGGCCTCTTTGGGGTCAGTCCTACCAGCAAACATGTCTTTGAACCGTCAAATATACCAGCTGTGCTTAGGACAGATGCCTCCCACTGCCAGGGTGCCAGTTCAGCTGGAAAACAGAGGCCCTGTCCTGGGCACGTGCCATGCTTGACAGTGGTGTCTAGCTGGAGGGGATGGAAGGTAAGGAAGGCCCCTAGCCCCCCACTCCCAGTTCCAGGGGGTCCCAGCCATAGTAGCATGCCCCAGGACTGAGGGCAATGGAAGCCATCAAAGGTGGAGTGGGGAGCCGGCCCCGCCTCACGTGTCTCTGGGGCCGTTTGCCTTATTGTACTCGTTCATAAGCTGTTCGTAAGGCACAGAGACCTCTGACTCGGTGCTAGTAAAGGTCGATTCGTCCGATGAGGGGAGCTCACCCAAGTTCAAGGGCACCTCAGCCTCAGCCTCTTCCTGGGGCCTTTCCTCCCCGGCCAGGTTGTCCTCCAGCGAGGACTTTGACGTCTCCTCGTCCAAGAGGCTGGTCTCCTCGTTCACAAAGGTGATGTTGGCGTTCTGGAAGATGAGCGGGTGGTAGTCCTGGGCGTCCCACGGCTCGCCCTCCTCACTGATGCGGTCCAGCTGGTTAGTGAACACCTCAGGGGTAGGGGAGCCATCCTCGGGGGGCCCTGCCCTGGCCTCCTCGCCAGGGGCCCGAGACACATGGCCTTTGCTCCTTAGTGTCTGAGATACCTCTTCCAAACTGGGCACCCGGTTCTTGGAATAGAGCACCATGGGGGCCAGGGAGGCAGGGATGGCTGGCAGCCCACTCTCCTGAGGCCCCGGCCCCGGCCCCGGCCCCAGCCCCGGGACCCTCTCACCACCCCCGCTCGTCTTCATTGCCTTCTTCCCAATCTGCTTGATGAGGTCATTGTAGGTCTCCTCCTTTTTGGACAGAAAGCTGAAGATGTTGATGTCCTTGGATGCCGTGTTCCCTGCTATCTGCAGAGCCTTTTTGGAGTGTGGGGAGCTCTCGAAGGACTCCTTCCGCCGTCGCCGCCGCTTCTTGATGGCCTTGTGGACCTCCACGAACATGCTCACCTTCCAGTTGACAAAGAGGGACAGCCAGGCCAGCCCCAGGTAGATCCAGAGCTCCACAAAGTAGCGGTACAGGGCGTGGTAGTTGGCACTGGGGTTCACACCTGAAGACAGGACAGGAAGCCCAGAGGGTCAGGAGAGGGACCCGGAAACACTCAAGGGCCAAAGATGTGTTATCTGAGAAGGCACACGTCGCCAGAACACAGAAGGGGACAAACTGAGAAAAGGAGACCGTTCCAGAACCTGGACTACTCCATTGTCACTGAGGGCCTTGACCCGGTGAGTCATGTGCCTGTCCTAGTCCCCAAGTTGCCTGAGCCTCAGTTTCTTCAACTGCTGAAAGTCAGAAGAGTGGTTCCCTGGGGAGAGGGAGGTTCAAGGGGGAAGGGCTCTGGGGAGGCTGGTATTGGAGCCAGCACATAGGCCGGGAAAACAGTCCATGAATGTCTGCCTTTCAGTTAGTCACCTATACCTACACTATCTACACTTAGCTATTTTCTGTACTGTTTTGGTATATATATTATAGTTCATTTAAAACTGGGCCAGAAATTAAATGACATCCTCATTGCTGGGGACGGACTCACTGGCTTACATAAAGGAGGCCAAGAGGACTTGTGAGCACTGGTCCCGGCGGGAAATATTCTGGACAGCCTTGACTCTCCTTCAGTGAGGTCCGGCCTGCTTCCTCATTTCATTTCTTCCCTCCTTGGATCGGTTCCTCCCATGGCCTGGAGGGCTCTGCTCACTCCACATCACCCTCTGCCAAGGCCAGGTTCCTGACACCTGCTCCAGGGAGCCCTCCCACATGGCCCCGCACAGTTCCGGTGGCTCTCCAACACTCTAAGATTACCTGAGATTTCTTTAATTTTCCATTTACAGGCATGTTAATCTATACCATTATGTATCCTGTGTTGCCCTTTCCCCCTGAGACGGAGCAACCTGGAAAAGGGACTGGAGAAAAGGGGCTTCCTCTAGAGTGGGGCTCCCTCATCTAATTAAAGGTTCCCCAAAGGCAGTGGCCATCCGCCCTGCAGACAGAAGGTGCTGCTACGCTCACTCGGGGCTCTCGGGCATATGCAAGTTATGTTGACAACCTGCGCACACGCTCATATAGCCGGGCCCTCCTGTCAGCACTGATAAACTGCAACTTATCTGATTTTCCACTGCCCTATGAGATAGGTGCTATTACATTTTTTTAAAACCCATTTTATAGATGAGGACACTGAAGCAGAGGCTTGGTGTCTTGCTGGAGCTGAGAAAGTATGATGAAATACCCTGCTGTGCTTCTCCACTACGAAAGTTTTTCCTTAGCCTGCTCTGGGCCCCAATGGCTAGACAATGGCAAGATTGTGCCTCTGTCTAACTTCATCTCCTAAAATAGTAGGCCCAGGTCTGCCAGGTCAGTGGAGTATTCAGGCCTCTCTTTCCTGTTCCTCCCACCCGATCAGCCACCCTTCCCAGCATTCCCAAGTCTCCACTTATAATGGGGCAGAAGGGTAGTGACCTGGCCCTGGCCCCTGGGAAGGGAGATAGGGAGACCAGGCCCTCAGAGCAGAGGCTAAGGTCAACCGGCCAAGGCAACGGGCACTGAGTCAGTGAACAAACATTGGGTCAGTGAGGCCAAATGTGGTGTCAGGAAGATTAAGAACCAGGATTTTCTGCAGGCCACAGGCAAAAGTACTGAGTGGCTGGGACTAGATGAAGGGGCCAAAGATCTTATTGCCTGCCTGGATTAAGTAGGGGAGGGAATCTTGCCCAGATTCCCTGCCCTACTAAAGAGGTAGGGCAGCTTGGGAGAAGGCCTCTTATGTTTAAGCTGCCTGTGGCAAGAGCAAAGTTTTGGGTCTCTGAGCCAAGCCTCCAGGACAACTCCTTCGGCTCTTGTAATTCATGGAAGGAAGGCAGCTCTGTGTGAAGGAAGAGCCTGGCTTGGCTTCGGGGCTCTCTGGGTAACGGGCACAAACCCTACAAGCAGAAGGCCCTATCCCCCGCGCCTGGTGCACCTACGCACCTAAGTTTAGGAGATGGGGAAGAAGAGAGGGAGAGGAAAAGATCAGATGCTAAACATGAAGAAAGGAAGTGAAGAAAGCCACGTATCAAGAAAAGAAAATAGAAAAGTCTTTTGCAGTTACTCTGTGCCTTCGTTTCCTCTTTCAAATGGCAGGGTAGGGTAAGGACCCCCACGGGGTGGGGGAAGTACCTAGGACACTGAATGCCGATCGGGGCTCCCAAGAAAGGTCAAATGAATTGAGATTGGAGAAGCAGGGGAAGCAGAGGCAAGGGGAGAAGGCGAGACTTACCGGCCACAAAGTCGCCAAAGCCGATGGTGGAGATGGTGGTGAAGGAGTAGTAGAAGCCCTCGATGTAGTCCCACTCCTCGGTCACCATGAACACCAAGGGCGGGATCACCAGGTGGACGAGGACACCCCACACAATGAAGATGGCTGTGCACGTGATTTGTGCCTTCCGCTGATGGGGTGACAGGGAGACCAAGTCAGACATGGTGGAGAGACTAGGGGAATCCAGCATGAACACCCAGAGGGCCGGGGAGGTGGCGAGAGGGGAGGCCAGCTAGGCACCACACCTGGGAGGGGGCTCGCTGCCCAGGGAAGGAGAGAGGAGCAATGTTCCCAGCCTAACCCAGGAGGGCAGAGGGCTCTGAAACTGCCTTCTTGCCATCTGTCCAAACACCTTTGGATCCTTCTGGATTCTTGGATCCTTCCCACCCCCTCCCATCACCTGCCAGGGTCCCCTCATCTCTGCTCAGCACCTAGGATTGAGGACATACCAGGCTCACGCCTCTCTTCATGAGGAACTGGCCCAGCCGCTTTGCACGTCCCCCAAAGAACTTGCCCAGGGCACTGATCCACGTCAGGCAGAGCGGCACTCCGAAGAGACCATAGAAGACACAGAAGAGACGCCCAGCGGGGGTCTTGGGAGCCACGTTGCCATAGCCTGAGGAAGTAAAGAAGTGAAGCTAAGAACAGAGCCATAGCAGGGGTAAGGGACCCAGACTCAGAGTAGTTCTTGCTCTATCACACACACACACACAGCTTGAGGGAGACCCATTCTCTAAGATCACTTGACCTAATATCAATACTTAGGAAACGACATTTCCCTTGGTCACACTATGGTCATGATCATTTATAGCAATTATAATAGTACGGGCTATGTCTGCCACCAGATGGGGAGCTCCCTGAAACCAGACTAAACCCCCACCATTAGCAAGTCTTCTCGTCTGTATGGCATCAATTTGCAAATTAGAAAAAGACGCCCTCTCTGGGTAGATACCCTAGAGCACTGTAGTAGCCGGTCTCCAAAGAGAGACATTCTTCATCCCTTCCCTTCTCATGCAGGCATGCTGCCGCTCATGTCAAGCTACAGTCTAATTCCCCTCCCTCTGAATTTGGGCTTTAGTGACTCGCTTGACCACAGAGTGCAGCAAAAGTGACAAGAGGTAGTCTACATCTAAGAAGCCTGCTGCTTCCCCCCTGATCTCTTGAAATGTCTGCTTTTGGGATTTTCCTTCCTAGAATCCAGCTGCCATACCATGGGATGATCACGCCATTGTATTTTCATCCCTAGCTGAGCTCCCAGCCAATGGCCGGCATCAACTATCGAACATGTGATAGAAGAAGACATCTTGGATGTCTGCCAGCAGGGCTTTCAGACAACTCCAACCCCAGCCACCACGACTGCCACTGCATCAAGAGACCTCAAGCAAGAACTGACTGGGTGAACCAGTCAAACCACAGAACAGCCAAAGATAAGAAGTTGTATTTTAAGTCACTAACTTCTGGGGTGGCTGGTTATGCAGCCAGCCATAGATAATCAGAATAGATACCCAGCTTGTTGAGCAAGCATAGGGAGGCTGGCTTTGTACAGTGAACAACCTGTTTAACCTCCTCATAGCTTTGGCTATCAGGTTGTGTCATATTTCTGCTCCAAAAGCCCAGGTCAGGACTCCTGGAACACAGTCTCCCAGGCACGGCCAGTCACCAAGGATTTATTAAATTCCCAGGGAAAAATGTCAAAAGAACAGGCTGCAACTGGCCTGATTTTATCATGACAAGGCCAGAACTGAAGCTAGAGCCTGGAAGCAGGTATCCTGAAGGTATCAGAAGACTAACCGATGGTAGTGATGACTGTGGCTGCAAAAATCACTGCGTTGGGCCAGTTCCAGTTGTTGAAGGTCTGGTTGCCTGTGATGGCCACGCCCTGTCCTGCAGCATCAGATACCACCTAAAAAGAGAGACAATGAAGGTCAGAGAGGAGGCCAGACTAACAGATGCTTTCTAAGTGACAGCACTCTATTAAACTCCTTATAAACATTCTCATTTAATTATCACAGTAACGAGGTGGCAGTTACTGTCTCCATTTTATAGATGATGAAACATTTTATAGAGGATCAGAGAGGTTAAGTGATTTGTCCAAGATCACACAGCTAGTAAGTACAGTTGCTCTTCGATTTACAATGGGGTTACATCCCAATAAACCCATCATAAGTTTGTAAGTCAAAAATGCATTTAACGCACCTAACCTACCAAACACCACAGTTTAGCCCGGTCTACCTTAAACATGCTCGGAACAGTGTCCAAAAAACACTGGCAACAACACAGTGCACTGTAGAGGGTGTCTGTTGTTTACCCTCATGATCGTAGGGCTGACCAGGAGCTGCGGCTTACTGCTGCTGCACAGTCTCACGAGAGAGTACCCTACCGCATATCACTAGTCAGGAAAAAGCTCAAATTTCAAAATTCGAAGTATAGTTTCTACTGAATGCGTATCACTTTCACACCATCACAATGTCAAAAATTCCTAAGTCAAACCATTGTAAGTCAGGGACTATCTGTATGAAGCCTGGGCAATTTGGCTCCAAATGTTTGCCTCTCCGTGAGCCACAGTGCTTCTCAAACTAACATGTACCAGAATCACCAGGAGAGCTTGTTAAATACAGACGGCCGGGCCTCACCCCCAGTCTCTGACTGAGTAGGTCTGGGAAGGGGTCCAAGAATTTGCATTTCTAACAAGTTCCCAAGTGATGCTGAAGCTACTGGTCCAGGGACCACACTTTGAGGACCCCTATACTAAACTATTCTGCTTCTCAAGGAGGGCAGATTGTGATGCAGACACATAGGAGGACCCTTATACCACACCCGGCCCTCTACAGAGAAGTGTTCTACTACAGGGTTGGCCTGGGAGGGACCCTTACACACCACACACTCCACCCCCCACACTCCACCCCCCACTCACTGTCAGGATATCTGCTACAGTCAGTTCAGTGCCCTCTTGGATCTGTCCTCCAAGGCTGCCTTTTCCCTGTGCCTGGGGCTCTATCCTCTTCCCCCTACAGGATCCTCTTTCCCTCCCTTCTCTGAATTCTTTTTGCTTAGCCCTGGGCTGGGCAATTTCAAGGTCTGGGCCAGGACAAATAATCAGAAGGTGTATACATTTCAGAGTGACTCAAAATTGTGCCGTCAGTTCTCACAGAGCTTCCAGCAACTGTGCACAACAGGTGAAAAGCCACCTGGGGAAGTCCAGGGAGAGGCCCCAGAAGAGGCCTTATCTGTTCCAGGAACACTGATAGCTGCCAAACCTGTTTCCACCTGACCAGACCCTGCCTCTACCCCATCTTTCAGTTCTGCCACCATTCACCCTAACCTACCAATGGCAGGCCCTGGACCCCAGGGCGCCCCAACCAATCCAGATACCACGAACTATAAAAATCAAGCCTAGGACCGAGGGAAGACAGAGTGAGGAATGGAAGAAGACAGACAGAAAAGCCATAGTTTAACCCATCTGCGGCATGACTAAAATTAGATGAGGAAAAAAAGGGAGAGGGTAGGTTGCTCTGAAGAAACGTGCAGTCTACAGCAGCAGCAGGCCTGTGTTAACAGGTCTGCAGACTCTATAAAGAATTTTCCATGAAGACATGCTCATCTTGCCAGCCATCGGACCATATCACTCGCTGCTCAGTCTCCTCACGGCATTTCCAGAGCATCTCTCTGCAGGCCACGTAGCAGCCACGTGGAAAGGCCATCTTCAACCCTGCCTCAGAGAGCTGGCTGTCTAGCTGGCCAGGCCATTTATATGTGAAAGCACCAGGGCATTTTGACACAAATAGGCCAAGAAGAGAGTTAAAACAAACATGAGGGTCCATCCAAAGGGTCTCCTAAAAATTATACCTATGATCGAAGCAGGAGAACAAAGAAGTACGTACCAGGGTCCTGTGTCCTAATGTTAAACAGATGGCAGAGAAACAGAACCACTCAGCTCCCCTGTGCCTCAGCCTTTGCCATCTCAGATATCTGTCTTAGAGTGGAGAGGGCAGAGCACAATTGTCAGGGATGAGAAGAACATACGAGAACATTTTTTAGCAGGAATTACACCACTGACCAGAGAAAAATGTGACTGGGGTGTCACATGGACTCCATGGAATCTCCGGGAACAGAAAAGATGTCAGGAGACTAGCTATCTCCTTTTTCATATAAATCAAATGGGTGGATTCTGGAAACTCCAACCTGAACTCCTGCAGACTTCTCAAAAGCAGAACGTTTGGCACATGTGGAGAGGAACTGGTGGGCACTAGAAGCCAGCACAGGTTCACCAAGACCAAGTCATGCTCAGTTAAGTGCATCTCCCTCTCCCAAGAGGTTGCAAAGCCTTGAAGTTGGATGGAATGCAATAAATCTAGATGTAGCGAGGCAGCTGAACACATGGGTTTAAAGATATCCATGTGGACAAGAAAGAAATGTAGGGTAGAGCTGGGATTAATTTGGGTCCATTTAAAGGCAGATAAACAACCACAAGAAGTATTGATCATTATCAACCTAGCCTGAGATCTCTACTATCATCATGCCAAAGCCTGCCTCGGTCAATATTTTAATCAACAACACACTAAGGACAGGGATGGCTGACCAGTCTAATCTGCAAACGCTGGGATGGGAAGATGGCTAACACACTGCAATGGCAGTTTGGGACTCAAAATCATCTGTACTGGAAAACTGGGCCCAAACTAACAAGATACGACTGTCTTAAAGTTTTCATGTCTTACACTTTGGGTTAAAAAAGACCAGTATAAGATCGAAGGGAGAATTTCTTGGGTTTCAGCTAAACATAAACCAACAAACACTAGGGTGGCTGCCAGAATTAAAGTAAACACAATCTCAGGCTGTGTCAATACCTTACCTATTCAGGGCTGGGGGTGTAACAAGCCCATTGTTCTCTCAGGGTCAGGCCGCACTAGGGGAACTCTGTTCCATTCTGGGTGACTTCATGCAATATGTTAACAAACGGGCCAAGGTCCAAGGCAAAACAGGGGTGGCTTTTTGGGATAACGAGCTACCTTGGAATGGACCGCCCTTGGCAGTACTCCATTTCTAATAATGAAAAATGTTTAGACCAAGGGTGACCAGCATACATCAGAGATGTCGAAGGTGTGGCTGGAATTGGGCTTCTCACCTGGGGGTGGTGGCACTCTCTGGAAGTGTTTAGAAATGCTGCCTAGTGGGGGCAGGGGGAGGCACTGTGTGTGCCAGGTACTGTTCAGGCACCGGGGATAGAGCAGTAAAGGAACAAGAAATCCCTGTCCTCCCACACATTTATTCTAGTGGCTAGTGGGGGTGCTGCTGGCATTGAGTGGGCGAAGACCAGAGAGGCTAAATATAAATACTCTGTAATTCACAGGAGAGTCCCATCCACTATGCCGGTACGGCTCCCACTGAGAAACACTGGCTTGACAAAGGTGATCTGTGGACTTGAGAATCATTTAGTAAAGTGCTAAGGAGACATCAAACATAAGAACTAGCAAAAAAGTAACTGAAGAGAGTATTTTAGTTGGGAGCTTTGAGGTAGAAAAGCTGGGTTTCCTGCCCTTCACCCTGTGGCAGGGTGCCCTCTGGGGCACAGCCCACGGCCTCAGCCTCTGGCCTCGGGTTATCAGGAAGCCACAGCCCCGTGTGCTATCCCCATAACCTCTATTATCTCTCATGGTCACCCAGAAAGGGCAGGCAAAGGGGGCATTCTGAAGGGCCCCACGCCCCCAGGGCTAGAAGCACCACTAACCCTTAGAACAATCCAGTGGCAGTACTGGTTAGGCTGAGAGGTTAAGTGGTAGAACTGGGAGAGGTTCTAGACTGTTTGGTTACAAGTTGGCACAGTTTCCCATTCCCCTCCCTCCACTGTTCTACCTGCCCCGGGTACCCCATCACCCTTGCCTCCTCTTTGCCCACAGGTCCCAAGCAGTTGGCCTGGGAAACAGCCTGGCTCCAACCCAACGCTGGAGAGAGAAGTAGGATTTTAGTGCTGCTGTATGTTAGACGCCCCTCACTGGGCTTATATATATTTTACCTAACAGGTTCTTCCTGTGATTCTGCCAGGCATCCCTTGATAGGTAAGGAAAGCCAGGCTCGAGGAGCAGAGGTTGAAGCGTAAACTTAGGGTGTCCGCTCCCTGTTCTCACCACCTGGAGCTGTGGCTCTGGTTGGGATGCCACACTGATCGTGATCAGGGTCACAAAGTCTGAGGGAGAGGTATCCCAGCACAGAGGGGCTGGCCCAGGCTGAGGTTATCCCTGGGTTAGGGGAGGGGTGTGGCGGAGCCAGGCCAACACCCTGCTAGACATGGTGTCTTGTCCCCAGGGTTAGGGAAACAGCTTTCGCAGGAGGAGGCGGCCCCTGTTCACTCGCAGGATTCTTTAACTTGGCTCCCGAATTCACACAAGACAATATTTTCATTTTCCACATAACCCTGGAGAGTGACAAGAGTGAGACTGTGCACACAACCCAGGCCCAGATCTTGTTTGGGGATGGAATGGAGCTTCCCGCTGCCTGTCATCCTGATAATAAAGCAGCTGTGATTTATTGAGTGCTTACTACATACACCAAGTGTAATGCTAAGCATTTCTCAAGCCTTTAGCTCATTTAATGAGGGCAGAATCCTGTTGGGAAGAGACCATAATTTTTTTCCATTTTACTAATGAAGATTTAAGGCTTAGAGAGGTTAAGTAAGTAGCCTAAGGTCAAGATGCTAAAAGTGATGAAGCCAGGAGGAGTATCCTGGCCTGTCTGGGTCCAAGCTGGTCCAAGCCACTGTTATCCTACCCTACTTCCCACAAAGGCCACAGGAAGGAGGCCAGTGCATAATTCCACCCCTTCGCGCCAGCTGAAAAAACAGTGCCCTAAAACCAGTCAATCCACTCTGATCAGAACTCAGCATTTCCAGCCAGGCCTCCAGGAGGAGAGATCCATGTCCTTGCCTTTGGCTTCAGGCAACCAGCTACCCTGACCCCACCCTCTTGATCTCACTGTCCATGGACTCTGAGTTCCCAGACAGCTCATCCCTAGGGGACCTGGGATTTCCCATGCAGAGGCAGCTGCTAGGTCTCCCCGTCCTGGAGAGATTCATCCTAATGAGTGAGCAGTTTCAGAGAGGGCGCATCCTAAGATTGGGAAACGATGCCTACCTTCTGATAGGGACAGGCGGGGCTCAGATCAGGCTTTTCCCATTCCTGGGCCGGGTGGCGGAAATTGAAGTTTGGGTGGCAGCCACTCTGGGAATGGCATCTATCTGGTACAGAGTTACTCCCCACCCTGCCCTCAGTTCCTAAGGCAGACATCATGTGCAACAGATATGACATAGGTACTGCACAGCTCCTTTCTGCTATGTAGGAGGGGGCCTTAAGAACCGTCCTTGGTGCTAACCTCCACTGGGCCTATGCACTGTTGGTGGTACATGAGCCAACTATCCACCATCATCCGTGGTTGCATTCATCATTCATTCCATCTAAGCTCACTTGGTCCCTCAGAAAGAACCTTTATCATTCCTCTCACCTAGCCCTCCCAGCCACCTTGTGAAATCTATGCTTCATAGATTATAAAACAGTTCATATTTACATACTAGCTATAAGTGCTCACTTATATGACAGGCACCAATTGAAGCACTTTAACTCACTTAGCTCGCTGAATCTTTACAACTCTATAACATAGGTACTATTAGAGTAGTCCCCCTTATCCAAGGGGAATATATTCCAAGACCCCCAGTGGATACCAGAAACCATGGATAACACTGAACCCTATATATACTATGTTTCTTCCTATACCTGCATAACTTTTCACTTAGAAGAAGTATTTTATGGCTTCTCTTCGACATAACTGAATTGCCATTGGGGCCATTATCAAGTAAAATAAGGGTTAATTGAATACAAACACAGGCAGGACAGAGTGGGATGACCAGAGATTTTATCATGCTACTCAGAACAGCATGCGATTTAAAACTTAAGGACTGTTTATTTTTAGAATTTTCCATTCAATATTTTTGCACTGCAGTTGGCTGAAGATAGCTGAAACCATGGAAGGCAAAACCATGGATAAGCGGGGGACTACTGTACTACCATTTAAAGATGAGAAAAACAAGGCACAAAGGCTAATTAAGTAACTTGACCTAGGTCACACAGTTAGGCAATGGTGGAGCTGGGGTGTGAACCCAGGCAGTCCAGCTCTTAACCCCTGTGCTATCTATAACTGGGGGAGGGAAGGGGCTTCTTACCTACAAGGAGTAAAGCCAGGTCCCTGGAACATGACTTCCCAGGCAATAGCAAGGGGAATATCTACAGGAACGCAGACTTCCCTAGAATGTAAGTTCCACGAGGGCAAGACTTTGCTTTCTTTTCTATTACTACGTTCCCAGAGTCTAGAACACTGCCTGGCACATAGTAGGTGCTCAATAAATATCTGTCAAATGAGTGAATAAATGAACTTGGATGAATGAGGGCATGTTCTCTGGCTTTGACTCACTCATCTTTTCATGTCTTCCTTTAATACCTTCCCGGCATCGTTCTGCAGTTGAGTTTCGACTAAATTCATCAGCAACAAGGCGGAAGCATTTATCCAGTAAGAAGATGGGAAACAGAGTCAGACTCCAACAAGAGTGGGGCTAGCAGGGTCAGGAGATGGATGGAGGGGCTGCTGAAACCACTAGCATCCAACTGGTGTCAGTGGGTAAGGGATGGGGCTGGTCATCAGGTTGTGAGAACAGTGAAGGCAGAGGGCTGAAGGTCCTGGCGGGTAGGGGACTAAGGAAGGAGGAGGTGAGGGAGTCAGACAAGGTCCAAGAGGGCAGAGTGAGTGACAGTAGGGCCAGGAGAGTTCCTGGGGTGACTAGAGGAAATGTCCTTCCTACAGGAATAAGAGGCCTGTCCCCTCTGAAAACTCTTCGAGGGGGCAGGGGATGTACGGAGAGCAGAAAAAGGAATATGAAAGGGAGCAACAGGGCTCTCTCTCAAATGCAGACCTGAGTCCTCTCCCAGGCAAAGGCTCATGAAAATGTGGGACTGACCTGGATGCGAATTGGTGGGGAAAGGGGAGGAGGAGGGGTGTCTCTCAATTGCCAGCACCGTTTCTGGGTAAATAACTTAGCTTACCAGCCTCAGTTTCTCTGTCTGCCAAAACTAACACCTACTCTGAACATATGAAATGTACCCAAGCCATCGTAAGCACTTAAGAAATGTATCTGTAATCATATTATGATTAGTACGTGTCTATCCGGAAACCGGACTCTGCAGTCATTGGGACCCAGGGGGAAAAGGCCACTTGCCCCCAAGGATAAATCAAAGGGTTCACTTCCCTGACAAGCTTGGGTGAGAACAGGGACCTGTCCCTAAACGTTCTCACACCTGCCAGCTCTTCCCAACTCTCCCTGTTCTAGCAGTGAAAATTGTACTATCTCAGTCTGATCAGTCTGCTTCCTCAGGCCACAGGTGACTTCTCCAACACTGAGGAGGACCCAAAAAGTTCACAGGGAGACAGGGAAACTAAGGCTCAGGGGGGTGTTCCCAGGTCACTGCACAGCTGGAATCCAGGGACCTGGGGGAGAGGGGTGTGTGTTAGTTAAAAGTTCTCCCCTGATGCAGCAGAGGGCAGGGGAAACAGAGGCATGCCCCAGATGTTTCACCTCACCCCTAAGAAGGCCCATTTCTTCTGACCTCTGCTACTTAGAGAGTCTCCCCGAAACCCTGGCCAGTCTCCTGCCCAGCCAAGCAAGGCAGGCAGGCTACAGAGAATACAATACCACACATTGGGTCCCCCTACCCTACTCGTGCTCACCAGGTGACGCTCAGGCCAGGGGTGACAGAGGCTTCTCTGAATCACAGACGCTGGGCTCAGGCCTTTCATCTCCCTGTGCCAGGAGGGAGGGTGCGAGGGCAGGGAGAAGGAATCAGTGGCATTCTCACCACCCTCCCGCCTCAGCCCAGGGGACTAGGGTGTGGCTCAGAGGCAGATGAAGTTTATGAGCAGGGTATTGGCGAGAGCTCAATAGTGCCATCCTGATACCTGCACCAGCTACAAGTCTAGCTTGCCCAGGCCCCGTGTCTCCTAGGGAAGGAGTGGGTGTCTGTGGGGCAGGTACAGGGACCCAAGGAGGCCACACATCTCACTTAAGACCAGAATTCAGCTATCGCAACAGGGACTTTGTTAACTTCTTTTTGCTTATCTGAATTTTCAGATTTACTTCAATTCCTACCTGGATGGATATTTATTACGTTTTTAGAAGACAGAAGGAAAGACAAATTGTTGGGGACTTGACTGGTGCGCTAGGAGGTCAATGTAGGGTCTGAAGACTAGAGTTCAGCTCAGCTCTGCCAGTCGTTTGTTGAGATCTTCCAGGAATCCTTAATCTCTGCCCATGTCTTTTTCCATAAAATGAAGAGGTTTGCCTGTGACTACCCAGGTCCTTCTGCTTGGGCAGGTGACACTTCCCTACAATTCACATTGCCTCTGCCCATAACCATGACTTCTGGTTCCAGTTCAGCATCTCCCCAGTCCTCAATTCACACTGCATTCGAGAAAACACGTTTTCTTTCATTCTTAGGACTCAGCTCACTGGCCACCAGGCCCAGCTCCTCCAGAGCCAGGACACCCATGTCTGGAGCGAGCCCTAGTCCTCGCTCACACTTCCTTCCTCATGTCCCCCAGATCCCACTGCAGATTGGAGAAGGCACTTCATTGGGCACTTTCCTCTTTGGTCCCTAAAGTAACGTGCCTAGTGCTGGACTGGGCTGCCCTCCTGAGCCCAGGATGGAAGCAGTCAGCCAGAGCATGTCCCTGGTGTCTCAGGTGGGCCATCATGTACAAAATATGATCCCCTGCAGTATGGTTACAGCTAGATTAAACCTCCAAACCCAGAAACCCAGGCAACGTCATTAGGCAAGGGAAAACGTGGTACACTATCTTCGCCCTTGATGCACACTTAATGGGTCATTAGACTACTGCTTCTTAACCTGGGCTGCATGTAGAGATCATCTGAGGGAGCCTCGGAAAATACTCATGTCTGGGTCCTACCCCCAGAGATTCAGACACAAGTGGTCTAGGGTGTGGACTGGAAACTAGGATGCTTGAAAGCTGCCCCAGGTGACTCTAATATCAAACTCAGCCAATTTCAAAACCTCTGCCCTCCTGGTTGGGGGGAAGGCCCGAGTCTGGCCCATCCCCGGCGTCGGCACAGCAGGCCTGCTGTGGATGTCTGGCTGTCTTCCCATCCACCTTTGGGCTTCCCCTTGCCTGTCCTCCAGGGCCATCTCTCAGCAGCCTTTGCAGAGCCCAGAGGCACTGCTAGGTCTCACGCTCACAGGGACAAGTCTGTGCCAGAGGTGACGACGTTTTCAGCAAATACCTCTGGGTTTCCGACTTTCTCAGGCCCAGGGGCCCTGTCCTCACTCAGGAGGGACAATGAAAACAAGGGAGGTGACCCTGCCCCCATTGTTCTCAGGCTGAGAAGGTAACCCCTGGCAGTTGGGCGCCCCTTCCATGAGAGCCAAAAGCCCAGGCCAGAGCTTCGCAGGGACTGGCTGACTCAGGAGGGCTGTGGGTTTGGCTAAAGCAAACAGTGAAGGCTTGGTGGGGTCTGAGCTCAGGATAATAGCTCAGCAAGCATTTTCAGTCACCTGGAGGGCTCAACTGATGAATTAGACTAGAATCCCTGTGCGTGGGGATGCAGGGCACCCCTTGGGCCCAGTCCCGGTCCCATGGCATAGCTGCCTGAGAGCTGGCCCTGGAAGTAGGAAAGAGCTCCCCCTCACTCAAACACAGACACACCAGATAACTCATTGGAGCCATGCTCTCAAAACTCACCCCCTGCCTCATTCTCTGGAGGGCTCAGGGCAGGTGGGATGTACAGAGAACTAAATGACAAGAGGCACTTGCTTCTTCCATCCGCAGATTCTCTACCCCTAATTCTCAACCACTGCTCTGCTCCGGGGTGGCTGTGGCCTGGCCCATGGTCCTGTGCTGGTATCTCTTCCCTGTCTGGAGTGCTGTGGCCTGGGGCCTGGGTTCACAGCCTGGCCTCTTCCCTGCCCCAGAATCCAGATCCTAGGAGTGTGTGACATCTTTTTGCTTTCATTCATGCCAGGAGGCATCTCCCAACTAGTGGGTCGACAACTTGAGGGCAGGAAATTGGTCAGCCAGGACCCCTCAAGCACATTAGGCCGGCAGGATAGCCCTTTCCTCCTTCCCCATTGAGCTGTGGGTCACTAGGGAGTGAGAGGTTCCTGCTCAGGATTCGAATCCCAGTTTGTTGTCCTTTCCGTGCAAGATGGCAAACCTCTCTGGACCCCATTCGACCCCTCTGTAACAGGCTAAGGAGAGCACTGAGGCATCATCTCCTTCCTTCCTGCCAGAACCTCTCATTCATCAGGCATCTCTCTAGCCTTAATCTCATTTGAGACTCAAGACCCTATAGGGAAGACAGGATGTTATCATTCCCATTTCGTAGCTAAGGAAACCGATCAGGGAGGGATAGTGACATGGTGGAAGTCACACAGCAAACTGATGACAAAGCACAGAGAAGAACCAGCAGGAAGCCCCCTGACTCTCAGCTGAGGGCCCTTTCCAAGAAATAACCACACCATCCCTGCTCCTGGGAGTGGGCTAAGAAATGCCAGCCAAAGTGAAGCAGGCAGACGGAGGTGAGAGATGATGCAGAGCTATAAAAGGGTTGCACAGTCACACCCACGATCTAAACTTGATCTTATTTAAGATTAGCGCATGCTTACGCTCCCCACCCCCCCACTTCTAGAGATGCCTCTTAGATTTACCCCGACCTTGCAATGGGGTGAAAGGAGCAAACACGGGAAGTCATCAACCACTCAAAGGTTCTAAAAACAGCCCTTGAGCGGGCCACAAAGGAGGCCACAGGAATTGCTGACGCGTCATCTCCCCATCTGGGCTGATGACCTGAGGGAGATCTGGTTCATCATCAGCCTAGCTGCCCCGCCCTGTGCCAGCTTGTTTCATGTTCTCCAGAGCCCAAGTCTGAACCGTGGCCTGCCTTACAACACAAGCTGCAATGGCTGATTCACCCCCAAAATCACAAATGTCAAGCTGGGGACCTTCCGAAAGCAGCACGGGGGCAGAGTGGAAAAGGCCCAGGCTTTTGAGCAGACATGCCTGGCTTCAAATCCTGGCTGCACCATCCACCAGCGGGTTACCTGGTACATCACATCTTCTCACCTCTCTGAGCTTCACTTTCTGTATCTGGAAAGTGAGGGCACCAAGACTTCATTGGGTTGGGGGTGCCGATTACACGGAATGATGCATAGGTCAGTGCCAGGCATACAGGATGTGCTCCTGAAATGGCACTGGGCAGAATAGTGAACGTGAGAAGAACAAGGGGATGGGGAGGCCAGCTCCATTCTGAGGGTTTGTGCCTGCTGCACAGGGTACCCCCAGAGCTGTGGATGAGAGCGCTGGGCTAGCTGTCAACAGCAATGCCCTCTGGAAGATCAGAGCTTGGGACAGTACTTATCACCACATGACATGCTAGTAGGTATCTGTTATCTGGCCTACTACTTATCTCCTGCCAATAGACTATGGGCGCTGAAGGCAGAGACTTCATTCATCCCTTATTCCTAGAACAGAGCCAGACATTAGTGGGTAGGCACTCAATATTTGCCAAATAAATGATCCAGTCTCCAAGATGTATGCCTTTCACAATCACTGCTTCCGGGGCACAAGGGTGGGTGTAGTGCTGCATTTAGTGTGGGTTCTGGCTCCACTGGATGAAATGGGCAGTCCTGGCAGGTACGAGAAGCCTGGTTAATAGCTTTGTGTTTCTCTGCCTCAGTGCCTTCTCCCCACCTCACCCCACCCCACCTGTCTTCAAGGCCAAAGCCACCAGCGATTCCAGTCCTGGTGAGTCAGCTGCACTGGAGACTTTGGAATCATCAGGATTCCAGAGGAAAGAGGTGGGTGGGTGGGAAGGGGTGGGGGCCTGGGAGGGAGGTTACAGTTAGGGGCCACAGGTCTTCTCAAGCATGCCCCTGCATTCCTGCTCCCCAGCAGTGGGAAGAAGGCAGGACACTCTGTTCCACAAAGCTCTCCTAATCCTTGATGGCTGCCAGCCCTGTTCCTGGGGATCCTGGTAGAGGTTCTGAGGACAAGGTCCCCCGCAACAACACCCTCAAATCCCAAGCCTCCATGGGAGGAATCCTGCCTGCCTGACCCCTGCCACACTCATCCCTTCCCATTAACACGCACACCCATGAAAGAAGGGTTGTGGCTGATACCCCACCTCTTGCCCCACAGAGAGCCCCAGACCACCAGCAAACTCTCCCCTACCCCGGGCCTCAAGGAAGTAGCCTCTTCACCTGCCTCTTTCTCCTTTCCCTTTTCTCTTCACCTGCAGCTAGTGGCTTCCAGCAATAAGTAACACCTATCTGAAGGCTGCAGTTTTGATGATTAGGAGATTATTAAATCTACCCATGTATCATAACTTGTTCGGATGACCCAATGGTTAAATTGTAAACCTCTTAACTAAAAAAAAAAAAAAAAAAAAAAAAGCCCAGGAGGGGCCCTGAGCTCCTGAGCAGTGGTATGAATCCTGCAGGAGGGGCGGGTAACTGAATTTCTCCACTCCTATAAGCCTCCTTTCCTGTTTAGTACAAACCACCCCTCTCTACCCGAACCTGGTTTGCTGCCTCCAAGCGTGATCCTACCCGACCCCTTTCCACAAAGTCCCCTTGCAGGATCCTTGTGTGAGCTGACCACCTGCCATCAATCCTTCCTTACTGCCTGACTCTCACCTAAGTCCCTCCGGCTGCAGTCCAAACCCATTTCCTTCGGTTTAGTCTCCAGCTGGAGACAGACAACAGCTGGCCTCCATCCTCTCTGGAATAAATTGTACAAGAAACTATTGGCAAATTGGCACAGGCATCTTGGGTTGGGTGGTACTCTTTGTGGGGCGGAGGAGCCTTCTGCTTCAATGGCCCCCAAATTCCATATTGAACCCCACTGACTCACAATTAGAGACAAGAGACAAGATGGTGATAACCCACAACTGTGAAATCACTGGGCCAGATGCAAGGGGATTTTTATCCTAATGTGCAGACTCCCCAACCCCTAGGCTGCCAGATGCGGATCTCACACCACACCAGCTGCCCCAGGGTCTCTGGCCACCAGGGCCCCAATTTGGAGATCACAGGGATAAGATACAAAGAGGACCCCCAAATAGCATGAGAAAGGAGCAGGAGCCTGATACATGCAATCAATGTGCCTGCGAAGACGGGTCCCCCTGCCACCTCCCATCTCCAGCCGACTGGGTGGGGACGTGACCAGGGTTGAATGAACAGAGCTGTTTTGTGCTGAAGGTATGGAAAAGTACAGCCAGCCTCCTAGCATAGGGAGGCTGGGCTGCGGTGAGGGTTGGTGTGGGGGTCAGAAAAACCTCTTGCAACCAACCTGGGGCCTAGGACCAGGGACAGGCGGGTGTGGAGGGAGAGTGACAGGAAATGGAAACTCCCCTGATGGCAAAGCAAGAGAATCTTGACTCTGAGACAGACTCATTTCAAAAGGCAAAAGGCAGAGAGAACCAGGACCATGCCTTTGACACACACACATTCTCTCCCTCACAAAGGCTGTGATTTCAAACAAGAGCATTTTCCAAGCCTACTTAATCCCTGACGCCCATCCAGTCACTGGCTCAGTCCTCCCAGTAGAGTGCGGGAACATTTGACACACAGGCCTGCATAGCTTCAGCTATTCCCCTGCCTTGCTAGTTAGGATCTCAGTTTCTTCACTTGTAAAATCGGAATAACGCTGCCGCCCTACCAGTTCTCAGGATTATGGGTCCAAAGGCTTGATGAGCATGAATGTGAAGAGCATGAAGCAGGCACACAGGCAAAGCTAGAGATGCTCCTGACTTGTGAACTAGTTTCCAAAACTCAGTGTTGTTGGGGTTAGGTAGGCGTTCTTTCAGCCTCCTGGTGGATTATGTGTGGCTAGCTGAGGCTGAAAGAGAGGAAAGTAAATGCCATCAGATTTCCAAGTCACCCAAGGGTCAGGCAGAGGAGTAAGACCCACTCCTCACGTGACTGCATCCTGTCCCCCGGGGAACTCAGTTTTCCACGAAACAATGAGTGGTGGCTTGGGCAGCCATTTCTCAGGCTCGTCCAGAGAGGGCCATTTATCCTCGAGGCCGCTGAAGCAGGTCCGTCCTGGGGTGCTGAGGGCTAAAACAGTGACCTACTAGTGGGCTTCCAGGACAGAGTTTGTCCTCTCCCCTGTGTCACCTCCTAAGAAGAGGGCAAAATAGGAGAACAAGGGTTCCTTCACCCTCACTCCCACCTTGGGGCCTTAAGCCATTCCCCTCCTTGGAGAAGCAACAGTGCAGCTGTGCCTGCCTGCTACAAATGCCACCTCTGGCCAGGCACCAGGCCCCAACCCATGTACAGAACAACCCACCCAACCGAATTTAACCCAAAGAACGATGGGACCAGAGTCATGGACAACCTTTCCTGGTACTATGCGTGTCAGAGTCGGATTGACTGATTCATTATTTCCTGAGCATGGGCCCTGTGCCCTGACGCTGTGGGCAAAACAAGGGAGCGCAAGGCACAGGCCCACCGAGGAGGCCCTGGAAGTCTAACAAGACACAGGCAGGCAGACAGGGCTTACAGAACAGTAGAAGGGGGCATGTTAAAGCAGTGGACAAACCAATGGCGAGGACAGCACAATCCCTAGGGCTCATGCTATGCCCTGTTTGAGTCCAAGCAAAGGGTTACAAAGCAGGATAAGAAGCCCAAACATAGATGGGGAAACTGAGGCTCAAAAGCCATGAACAAACTAAACCACAGCCATCTCCTAGTAATGCTCTTCCTGTTCTGAAAACTACCCAACCCTACCTTCAGGTCTTCGACTTTCCCTGGCCCAGGACCCCCACTCTGTGTCCTGGAAGTAACCGAAGAAAGCTCTGTACATTTCATCAGTCACCCCCTTCTTCCATTCTTTCTAGGTTTGTGGTGGGAAGATACGCTCATAGCTCTCATCCCAAAGGGAACATGTGCCCATGTGGCCAGTAGATTTACCTGACCAGCGACCCTGAACTGTAAGAAAAGGCTTTCCTCCCAAGGACTGGAGAATAGTTGATTGTTCACTGCAGATTGGTGGGTTGAGAGGCTGGGGTTAGAGAGGGCAATTAGAAGGAATTGAGACTCTGAGTTTCAAGGTGGAGATCCATGGAAAAAAAAAAAAAAGGACTCACTTTCTAAGGCCTGGTCCCACCTCCAATGGTGCTAAGGCTGGCCAGTGACATTGGGTTTGGGACACCAAGAATGACCCTCCAGCCAAGCACATACTCATTTAAATCTGATGTGACTGAGAGGGCAAAGCAGTCAGCAGGCCTCCGGAAACTGGACTGGTGGGTATGCTCACCTTGGGAGAGCTTGCAAGTTTCCCAGTGGGTGGGACAGGGAACACCCTCCTGTGGGTTCTCAGCACGTCGCTCTCCCCACTCCAAGGCTTCCACGCCAGCTCTCCCCTCCCAACCCAGAGCAGGAATGGTATCTGATCCAGTACCCAAAGAAGCCCGTGTGCCATTAGAAATCTCAGCAGATCCCCAGCAAGGCTCCAGTGCTTCCCAACAGAACCCTGTGCTGATAGAATGTTCTATATCTGACCATGTGGCTACCGAGCCCTTGAAATATGGCCAGTGTAACTTAAGATCTAAATTTTAATTTTATATATGAAAAGATGCTCAACATCACTATTAGAGAAATGCAAATCAAAACCACAATGAGATACCATCTCACACCTGTTAGAATGGCTATAATCAACAAGACAAGTAATAATAAATGTTGGAGAGGATGTGGATAAATAGTAATCCTCCAACACTGCTGTTGGGACTGCAAATTGGTACAGCCACTATGGAAAGCGATATGGAGGTTCCTCAAAAAACTAAGAATTGACCTATCATATGATCCAGCAATCCCTCTACTGGATATTTACCCCAAAGACTTGAAAACTCATATTCGAAAAGATATTTGCACACTGATGTTCTTGGCAGCAACGTTCACAGTGGCCAGGACACGGAAGCAACCGAAGTGTCCTACAATAGATAATTAGCTATACAAGCTGTGGTACATATATACAATGGAATACTATAAGAAGAAGAGATGAAATACTGCCATTTGCTGTAAGAAGAGATGAAATACTGCCATTTGCAACAACATGATGGACCTTGAGATAATCATACGAAGCGAAATAAGCCAAACAGAAAAGGTTGAAAATCACATGATATCACATATGTGGGATATAAACCTAAAAGCAACAAATGAACAGGACAAACAGAGACTCATGGACATGGACAATGGACTAGTGATTACCAGAAGGGAGTGGAAAAATAAAAACATAAAATGCTAAAAAAAATTATGTATATATAGTATGAAAAAAATAATAAACTGGCATTTAAAAAAAATAAATGAAATATACTTTATTTCAAGAAAAAAAATCAGTTTTAATTTTATTAATTTTAATTTAAAATTAAACAGCCATAATAGTCATGTCACATTAAAATAAAATTAATTAGTGACATGTGCGTGCGTGGTCATTACACTATCCAAACCTTCCCTAGGCAGAGTCTATCTCCTCTGGACCCTCTGGTTTACCCAAGCCACGGGCTGAGGTCCACAGCACACTCCTGCATGATTCTGGGCTGTCCCAAATCTTGCCAGTGCTTGAGTCTCTCTGTAAATCTGAAAGGCAGGGCAAGTTCTTCTTGGCCCTCATAGGGCCTGGCAGAACTGGGTGCACACAGAGGCCAAGACAATACTTGTCCATTGGCCTCTGGAGGATGCCCTCTCTTGCAGCGGACACTGACCCCAACACTGGGGACAGCCACTGTAGCTCCTTTTTGGTTTTGCAAGGCCTCTGCTAGGGAACTCTGCTCTCTTCTTGGTGACTATCAACTCGTGTGCCAAATCTCAAAATTTTGGGTCTGTAGACCGAAGGTCCACCTGATTTCCCCAGTCTTTGAGGCCCTTCCTCTCAAAGTGTTACACAGCACTGCTGCCCAGGTAGTCATTACTCTGGCAGCTAAATTTAAAAATAACAATATAGTATTTAGTGATTACAGAAGTGATATCAGTTTTCAGGGTACGTTCTGTTAAAACCATGTGTATCTGTGTTTTGTGTACCTCATACATTTAAAACAGCTAGTGCAGAAGCGACTAATGATATATGTATGCATTATATGCATTATCTTACCCTTAAAAAAATTCAATTTGTTTGTTTTAAAAGCAATACAACAGCATTACAGAAAAATGGAGAGGCAGAGGAAGAAAGAGGCGTCAATAGCCCTGGCCTGCGACTCAGCAGTGCCTGGCTTCTGTTTTCACAGTTTCTATGACTCGGTGCCAGCAGAGAACCGCACACCAATTTGAGCTGCCCTCACACCCAGGCTTGTTTTTGTGTAACTTGAAGTCTGGCTCATAGCTCAGACAGACCCACTTTGAGAAACACCAAACTGAGGCACCAGGAAACCACTCCCACCTCCAGGGCCCGGGCAGTTTGTGTACCACGTGGCCCTGTTGCAGGCTGTCTGAGGGTTTCTCATAACCCAGGCCAGAGCCCGCCAAGTCAATCGATAGGCAAGGATTAAACCATGTGTGCAGAGCAGTGGGGGGAGGTGCGGAGGAGTGTGCGCACATATGGAAAACTGGCTTCGGAAAGGGGAAAGTTTAAGACACGTACACAACGACCCCAATAGAGAGCAGGTGGAGGCGACAGATCTGACTCCCTGCAGCCAGGATATTCTGAAAACAAAGGGGGAGCCAAAACCAAGACCTGTGAACTCTGAATTCCCAGCACGCTTGAACACAGGAGCCTTCTTGAGCAGGACCCAAAAGTGCCCCTAGTGACTCTAAAGTTGCCCTGCCAGGCCCCCCAGGGAGCCTGTCCTGGGTCTAGACAGATGAGCACCCAGTGAGATGCTGACACACTTCACCAGGTAACTGACTGACCTGTCCAAACAGAGAATGGAGTGTCCCTAGTGAACAGGGCACTTGCAGAGGGGTGGAGACAGTCCCAGTGTGCTTGCTGGGTGAAGGCGGAATCTGGCCCAGCGTGTCCCCACACTGGGAGGGCTGGGGACAGGAGTTTGCCAGATTGGAGGTGGACCCATCAGAAAGGCAAAGGAGGACTGTGGTGGTCCTGCCTCTGGGTTTTGGAGGCTGGTGGGAGAGGCCAAAGTAGAGGGATATACAATTTCATGGCTCAGGATGTTCATTAATAATTATAGTCTTCCATGGTGCTAGGTCTGGGATCCAATGGGGCACACGTTGAGGGCCTTGTGGGATGAGGGGAGAAGCACACACAAGGCAAAACCCCAGTGCAGTAGGGGTGGGGCAGAGAATGATGCTGCTC
>NW_011888799.1:2694216-2696680 GCF_000151845.1 Pteropus vampyrus
CACGTGGCCCTGTTGCAGGCTGTCTGAGGGTTTCTCATAACCCAGGCCAGAGCCCGCCAAGTCAATCGATAGGCAAGGATTAAACCATGTGTGCAGAGCAGTGGGGGGAGGTGCGGAGGAGTGTGCGCACATATGGAAAACTGGCTTCGGAAAGGAGAAAGTTTAAGACACGTACACAACGACCCCAATAGAGAGCAGGTGGAGGCGACAGATCTGACTCCCTGCAGCCAGGATATTCTGAAAACAAAGGGGGAGCCAAAACCAAGACCTGTGAACTCTGAATTCCCAGCACGCTTGAACACAGGAGCCTTCTTGAGCAGGACCCAAAAGTGCCCCTAGTGACTCTAAAGTTGCCCTGCCACGCCCCCCAGGGAGCCTGTCCTGGGTCTAGACAGATGAGCACCCAGTGAGATGCTGACACACTTCACCAGGTAACTGACTGACCTGTCCAAACAGAGAATGGAGTGTCCCTAGTGAACAGGGCACTTGCAGAGGGGTGGAGACAGTCCCAGTGTGCTTGCTGGGTGAAGGCGGAATCTGGCCCAGCGTGTCCCCACACTGGGAGGGCTGGGGACAGGAGTTTTCCAGATTGGAGGTGGACCCATCAGAAAGGCAAAGGAGGACTGTGGTGGTCCTGCCTCTGGGTTTTGGAGGCTGGTGGGAGAGGCCAAAGTAGAGGGATATACAATTTCATGGCTCAGGATGTTCATTAATATTTATAGTCTTCCATGGTGCTAGGTCTGGGATCCAATGGGGCACACGTTGAGGGCCTTGTGGGATGAGGGGAGAAGCACACACAAGGCAAAACCCCAGTGCAGTAGGGGTGGGGCAGAGAATGATGCTGCTCAAGGGAAGGCAAACTCCAGGCCCAGGTTCAGGGATACCTTTCCTGACAGCCCCAAGCCTACAGCAACTTCTCCACTTTGGAGCACCTGAGCCCCTATAACATGCCATACCTTACCCAATAATCTTTAACATATATCGCATGGCCCCACCCAAACCTCCAAGGCAGGGATCATGTCTAACATTTCTTGCAATTCCCATGATCCTTAAAATAGCTCTGGGCATACAGCTGGTGCTCATTAAGTGTCTAATGGCCTTAGTGAGCAAGTCCATGGCTCAGAGAGGGGCAGTGACCTGGCCTAGTCACACAGCCAGGTTACTAGTCAGCCGAGCCAGGCCCAGGACCCAGCTGTCTTCGTTTCCCAGTGGGCCACTGGTAAGTAGATCTCAGGGCTGAGGCCAGAGTCCGGGGGATGGGAGAGGTGGGTGTTGAAAAGCTGATAATCAGGACACCCTCCCTTTTCCTGCTCCCCGGGGGTTGCTGACAAGACACTACTGCACAGCTTGCTCCACTTAGCCCACTCAGCACTTATCCCTCGGTGAGAGGCAGCCTTTCCACCCGCTGCTCCAAAGAGGGCCTGGATGCTGAGAAGGGAAGGGCACCATTCCAAAGCTAACACTGTCAGGATGCATTCCACAACCCGGGAGGTGAAAGTTTTATTTGAACAGGAGCGATGGGGAAGGTACAGGCTGCTGTTCTTTCTCCTCCAGAGGGTCTGTGAACAGGTGCCATCCTGCGCCTGGGGCATGGGAGGAACAAGAACCTTGTACGAGACACAAGGGGCACCCAAGCCAAAATAAACATTTTGTCCATAAAGGACCCACCCCGGAGGTCCCCAGCAGGCTGCAAAATCACTGATCTGTCCCCAGCCAGGCAGGCAATAGCTGGGCGGTGCTTACACTCCAGGACAAAGGCAAGCTCAAGTTATTCCCTCCCAAGGTGCAGACCAGAGTCCTGCTGGGGATTAGCCCTGGGAAAGCCAAATGGGGACACATGTCACAAGTGTGTGTTTAGCAGCTAGGGAGGTGGCAAGTAATAATGAACACAGACAGGAACCCCACAGCTAAGAGGCAACAGTACCTCTCACTCCAGCTCCTTGGTTTTTTTGAGGGCTCAGTGTCTAGGTCCTCTGATCCACAAATCCTACGGTGAAGGGTAGGGGCCTGGTAGTTCTAAGAATGACCGAGGGAAGTGGGCTGAGGAAAGGGACAAAGTTGACAGCCCCAATTCTGAGCTGTGGCACCCACTTTCATAACCTAGGTTTTCCTGTTTTAAAATTTTTCACACTGAAAATGGCAAACACACCTATATATGGTCAATGTGGCAGGAAACAGTGGTATCAGAACCTACGAAGCTGAAAAGAACAGTGCTCAGCGAAGGGCCAACAGGCTCGTGCAGAGCGCTGCTGGGGTGCTGAAAGCTAACAAGACCCAAGCAGAAAACAGTCCCAAGCAGTGGCCGGTAGCCTAGAAAGATCAGTAAGACAGCATGAATTTAGGACATGTGAAGCCTAAAATGAGAGGCAACTCTGCAGAGCTCTAGACACAGAAAGCCCAGGTTCAGGCCAGTAACCAGCTATGTGACCTTGACTAAGTTATGTAATCTCTCTGTCTCAGTTGC
>NW_011888799.1:2698385-2705278 GCF_000151845.1 Pteropus vampyrus
CTGTCTCCAGTTCCTTGAAAGCAGAAACCGTGGCTCCCCTCCGGTACTGAGCCCTGTGAGGACAGACCTGCTCAACATGCCCATGCTGACTGGCCTTATGAATCCCAGTGGAAAGGAGTTTAGGAAAAGTTTATGAAACAAGGGGTAGTAGGAGGGGGAGCAGAGAAGGGGATTCCTGGAGAGAAATAGACCCAGAGAGGGAGAGCTATCTGTTCTGTAAAGTCCCTCAAATAGGAGAAGATAATAAGCTGATCTTAAAAGTTAACTGGGAACCAGAAGCTGCAGTGAGTGAGCTTTATATGCATTTTCTCCTGTTATGCTCAAGGTATGACTTGAAAACAAACCTGTCCCATGTACCCTAGGCTTTGAAGACACCATGCAAGCCTTGCACTTTCCCACCTCCAGGCCTTTGCTCCTTGTTTTTTCCACCTTCACTGTGGCCTCACATAGAGGCGGAATGGTTCAGAGTGTGGGCAGGCTCTGGGTTCAAATCCCTTCTTCCACTTCCCAGCTGTATGGCCTTGGGCAAGTTATTGAACCTGTATGGTCCATTCTGCTACTCCCACCATGAGGTAGTGCCAGTAAGAGTACCTACTGTAGAGGGTCGCTGCGAGGCTTTGTGAGATGGTGCACAAAATAGTTCACACAGCCTGAGACCAAGTGACTACTCAGTAACTGTTAGCTGGTATCACTGCCAGCCCCCTACTTCCGTTACTCCAACCTCCTGGCTCTGTCAGTAAGACAAGGTAAATCTCAGCCTTTGGCTAGCCATGTAGACTCGAGCAAATCTGGTTTCCTGTACAATGCGCAGAGCAATATTACCTAACCCACAGGACTAGTTAGTTCAGTGAGACACAGGTACAGGTAAATAACCAGCCCGAAGCCTGGCACATAGCAAGTATTTAGCAGAATGGTCACAGGGGATGCTGCTCACACTGTTTAGCCTGCCTGCCTCAAATTCCCCCTTCTCTAAGTCCGAAACAAAAATTAACCTCTTAATGGTATATACTTGGAACCTCCCGGTACATGAACGTCAATCAGGGAACAGCTTCTAACCTTTCTTTCCCTTGATCAGGGGCTCCCTGAGGGCAGGAGCTATGTTTTACTTAGAGCCAGATTCCCCACAGGCCAAGAGGTTCACAGGCCTCAGGAAACAGGAACTAAATCCCCAGAGGCCCTCTGACCCGTGTCCTCTTCAGCCTCGACCATCTGCAAACCATCACTCAGCACCAGGACCATATTTCCCCTCATTTCACCAACACGGCCCTGTTTCTCTCCCCAGCTGAACTGAGCTCCCGGGGGCTAAGGCCCTATCTGGTTTCTGAGGCTTTAGCACACATAGAAACGACAGCTGGCAGGGAGAAAATCCCTTTGAGATCTCCTAACTTTGCCCAGGTCGCTGAGGTTTGGGGACCAGACTAACTGCTCACAAAAAGCCTGGAGGCCTCAGGCAGCTTGACAGAGCTGGAGCACACTGCCCTCGCTTTTACATAAAGGTAATCTAAGGCATAATCTGGGAAGATCATCAAATGGGGGGATGTCTTTGGCAAGGAGGGGGACCCAGACCTGGCCCTCTCAAGGGGCTCATGGAAGGAAGAGAGCAGTACCCTAACTGAAAGTTGGGGAGTGAGGGAGTGTGGGCGGGCTCTTTGCAGGGGGGTGGGGGGCTGTGAGCTCTGTAGGCTTTGGTGGAAAAACCCATACTTCATCACATCAGAAAGAGAAAGGGAGGAGGCGTCCTTATCATAACACCCAAGGGGTGAAGGGATCAGCCCACAGAAATGCCGTTAGTTTAGAGAAGAATATTCCACTTCTTTTAAGTTGCAAACAGCTGTGAAGAAAGAGGGAACTTTCTGAAATGCTGTTCACTCTCTGACTTGAACATTGCAAAAAACTGGTGAGTTCAAATTCCTTGGCTAAGCCTGGAGGCCTATGTTATCTGACCCTTACCTCTCTGCCCTGCTGCTGCGGCCCAAGGCCATCATGCAGGGCTGATCCAGGGGGACACTCAGTGAAATCTCCAAGGAGAGTCTCTTCTACCTTCTCCAGTCCCTAAAAGGAACACTGGAAGGAGGTGAACCTATTTCAAGTGCTTTCCAATAGTCACCTACCTCACCTGGCCTCTCTGTATCGCCCAGTCATGGCCACTCAGTTCTTCTCGTAGTACCACTCGGATCTAACATTCCAATTTGTACAAACTCTCTTTGGGGTTCCATCTCAGGAGCATGGCTCCTCTGCTCTTGAAAGCCTTGTATTTCCCTGTCGTCATTGCCGCCCCCCCCCGCCCCCCGCCGCTCCCCCGCCCCCGGCCTCACCACCACACATAGAGTTCAGAGGCTGAGCCCAATCTAACAGCAAACAGCCAAGTTCAAGATGAAAGCCCTTGGCCTGAGGTCAGAGCCAGCCAAGCACAGCATTCAAAACTGGAGGATTGTATTTCTTTTAAATGCCAGACTACAAACATGGCAAAATCCCAGGAAAAGACTTAGAAGCAACAGTCATCACCTCCCTTGCACCCTCCCCTATGAATCCCCCCACCTCGCCTAGAACCTTTCAACACTTGTTAATTCTACCCTCAATAAGTCTCTAAGTCTCTATTAGTATGCCATCTATAATCATCCTAAGAGCTCTAAGTAAAACTCTCAAAATGATTCAATAAAAATTCACTTTACTGTTAAAACTCTAACCAGAGCAGTTAACTAAGGCAGATTGATTGATCTCAATTTTTTTTGACTGTCCTGGACTTTGAGCAGAATGTAAATAAGAAAACGAGCCTTTAGGAAGGGACTTTTTCCTTCCATTTCCTCTCAAAAACACAACTTCTCCAACTTTCCATTTTTCCAGTCCTAGAAGGTGAGAGTTCAAGTTAGAACTAATGACATGGGGCCTCCATGATCCTGAATAATCAAAAGATCTATTGTGTTCTCTTCACTTACAAAGGCAGTTAGGCAGACCAATGCACTTTTACAATTTCCAACAAGGCTTGAAACAAAAAGGTTTTCATGTTAACCCTCAATTCTCCAAAAAATTCAATGGACGTGCCCCATTCTGAGCATTTTGGTACAATGTAATTTTACCATATAACCAGTGGTTATATTTTTCAAAGTTTAAGAGGAGGATTGGTGTGAATAATAGGATGTCAGAACCCCGAAACTGGAATGAGTCTCACTATTGCAGATTGGAGCATGTGTAGCATCGGAAGGGTCCAGAAAATCAAAGGAGAGGGGTCTGGGACATATGGAAAACCTCCAAATGGGAGAACGCAGTTTGGCGCTAAGGCAGCAAGGGGGCCACTGGGATCCAAGAGCCTTCCGGGAACTGGTCAGCTATGTGAGCAGTCTAGGAAAACCTAAGTTAGGAATGGAGTGTTCCAGTGGAGGGCAGGGCCTGGAGTGCCACCTACTGCACCCCCCAGGAGACTTGGGAGTCTCAAGAGCCACAACACAAAGCAACACCCCACCGTCTCCCTCCTTCTTTTCCCTGCTAAGCCCTAATTCCAGGACTCTAGTGGGTTTATTCGTCTTTCTCCCCAGCAGCCAGTCTGAGCTTGGCCATATCTTAATTCATCTTTGTACTCTCAGCACTTTTGCCCAGTGCCTGGCACACAGTGGGTACTTGATAAATGTTTGTTGACTAATTTCCCCATACTTTGGAATACAACACACTTCCATGTGAAGCTTGACTCTGCATTATATAATCCTGGCCAAGTTATATCACCTTTTTAAGCCTCATTGCGCTCATCTATAAAAGTGGGTGGTCACCAAGATTAGATTAAAATAAGAATGTACATGAAGTGCTTAGTCAAAGCTCTGGCTCAGAGTGAAGTCTCGAATTCTTCCTGTTTGTGATCACTGCACACCGGACATGAAGGCTGAGAAGAGTTCATTCTCCCCCTCTACCCCAATCCTCTGCGTTTTTGTGCTTCTAAAGAAGAAGTGGGGTGCGGCGGACTGATGCTTACTTCAGTAATGGAGGAGGTGATGGCTCAGCCAGGTACAACGCCGAGAAGCTTGCACGCAGATACCTACTCTTAGGGAAACAGAAAACAGAATTTCCCAGCAGGCCAGATTCAGCTGAATCAATTTACTAAACTCACTTACAGACAATTCAACAGCTTCACACACCTAAGAGAGAGAGAGCAGCAGTGTACAAGGAGGCAGCCGGCTGGTTGCAACCCAGACTGTGCCCTCCTGCTATGTCACCAAGGCCACTTTAACTTTTCTGAGCGGCAGTGTCCTTATCTGAACATGTAAGGTAGCTGTAAGATGTACCTGAACTAATAATCCAGGTAAAGGATTTTGCAAGTTGCCTTGGTCAGTGTGTGTGTGCTCAATAAGTCGGAGCAGCAGAGGGGGACATGATCACTCTCCTAAGTTAGATCTACACACATCTTGCTGAATGCTTTTACTTTACTTGACCATCACCAGCCCCTCACTTTGCAGGTAAAGAAAGAGGCAAACTTCAATAGCTTAATGAGTAAATGGCCAAGCCAAATGGCAAAACCAGCCTGTGCCTTCTCTCATAAAACACAGATACTATTCGCAATGCCCAGTGTGCAAGGTGCTCAGTCCATGCTAACATCCCTTGTGGGAGCCTCTGCAATTTAGGAAGGGGGTCGCCCAACCCCTGGGGAGCAAGCTTCACAGCAAGGGTTCCAGATAGTTCTGGTAGCAGGAAGGAGGGCGACCACGTGTCCCAGGGCTGGTGGGTCGCTGAGCATTTGGAAGTCCAACCTCCACATCAATTCAACCACAGCTTGAACAGGGAGGAAGCACCTGACAACTCAGGGACTACTTCCAAAGATCTAAAGAAAGGTATATAAACTCCCTCTCCCACATATATGAAAGAAAACACACACACAAGGTGAGAAAAACCCAGACCCATACTGCACTACCCCCATACCCTTCCAATAACCCTACCCAAGAGCCTGCCCCCACCCTAGGAATTCCTAGCAAAAGACTCCTTTAGAATTTCAAAGGTGATTCAGAACTCAATAAAACACAGAATCTCAGGTGGAAAATGCCCAAACAACCAGATGGAGAAAGAAGATTTTTGGAATTTTCATTTTTTTTAAAAAACCAATTTCCTGAGGCCTGAGGCAGTGCCCCAAGTCACAGATCAGAAAGCCTAGCCAAGCAGATTTCTGGAGACACTTAAAAGTAACACTAGCAAAATGGTTCCACTGGTCTTCATTTCTAGGGTTTTTCCTATGAAGGGAGGAGACTCACCCAGTTGAAGATGGTTTGAGAATGTTTGGCTGTGGATGGGGACAGGGCTCTCCATAATCATCTCCGAATCACTGGCCTGATGCACAAATCCTTTTTCTAAAAGTTACTCCCCACTCTGGGGGATTTAACAGGACATCAAAGTAAGAGGCATTTTGTTTGCTCAAACACCTTAAGAAAGCTGTCCAACATCCAAAGCTACTACCACCAGCTGCACCCGGCTGCCTCACCCTGACCCCCCCTTTCCCTTCTCCTCATGTTTTGAAGTTTATTTTCCCACATTCAGCCTTGAATTCTTTCCTTCCTTCCCCTGCAGTGGCGAGGAGCAGCAAAGAGGGAAAGACTTCGAGGGCAGCTTGATTCTTTATCATACCCGCCTGCCTTCTTCCCCTCTAAACAAAGCCCTGGAAGAAACTAAACAACAGCTTGTTGTCCAGAAGAATTGTTTCCTCAAGGGAAATTATAAAGTGACCCCTCACCAACACATGCACACAAGGCAGACCCGCAGCCTAAGGAACCGGCATCACCCAGAACTCCTGCTCTTAGGAGCTAAACCACCAACTACCTTCTGAAACTCAATCTCCCCACCAACCTCATCTCCCGCCGGCCCCCAGCGCGGTAACTGCGACAAGACAGGAGACTCTCCCAGTAAAATCAAACACTCAACCCGCAAGCCTAAGCCTCCCTTCCACTGGCCGGAGAGGAAAAGTTTACTTGCCTGGCGGCAGGGAGGCAACGATATGCTCATACATGTGAATGTCTATCGATTTGGGGATAAAAAGGGGGAACCACAGGCAAGAAAGTTTCATGTTTTCCAGCGCTTTCAACCTTCCAACAATTCAGTGCAGTCAAGATGATGAAGACGGGTTCGTTCCCATTTTAAATACTGGGAAAGTGAGGCCAGAAAAATGAGACAACTTTTTGTTAGACAGCCGTAAAGCATTGGAAAACTGCTGTAGATTAAATCTTGTTCCCCATCAAACCTCCTTCATGGCATCTTTTGCCCCAAGAGAAATGTAACATCATCTTAGATCATTTCACAATCTGGAGCCTTCACCAGCTCTTACTTTGGTCCTGGTCATTCCACTGGACGGATGCCATTAGTTCAGGCCAAGAAAAGTGGATGTTTAAGGCTAAGAGACTTCAAGAAACTCAGCTGGAGAGCCTAGACCCCAAACTGGACAAAGGTCGACTCCACAGTTTACCTCAGTGCGGTCAATGCCATCCATAGGGCATATGAATCAGAAGAAACTCCCAATGCCAACACGGATCAGACACTTTCCCCACCACCTCCTATCTTCACGACCTCTTCTCCCCCGCGAAAAAAAAAAGGGGCTCCCCGGATTTTGTTCTTTGGTTCAACCTACTACTTTCACAAAGTTTTAACTCCAAGCCCTTGGAGTTAGCCTTCCGGAATAGGCGAGATGCAGCAAGATAAGCAAGCCTTCCTGGAAGCGCGTCCTCATCATTCCAGCCACCAGTTTCCAACGCGGCGGCTCAGGCCGGACAAAGCTCCCTATCCCAATTCCCGAGCCCTGCGGAGGCGAAGGCGGGGGCGGGGCGGGGGCGGGGGGGTGAGACAAGGGAGGGTGGTCTTTGCTCAGGCAAGACCCTGCCGCAACTCCGCTGGGCTCACGTTCCCGAAGAAAAGCCGGGCGCGCGTGACAT
>NW_011888799.1:2706188-2733350 GCF_000151845.1 Pteropus vampyrus
CTCCCTGTCCACCCGCCCTCCAGCCTCTGGAAACAGCTGTTTGAATTTGGAGCTCCGCATGCGCAGTGCCCCGTGCCCCTGGCGCGGCTCCACAAAGTTGCTCCTCCAAGTTGGCCCACTAAGAGCGGGGAACTGTGCGGGACCCTGCTCACCGGGCCAGGGTTGGGCGCACACCAAGGAGGCCTGGAACGCGGGGGCAAAGGGATCGCAGGGTCCGGCTGCGGGCAAACACGTGGGCAGCCTTCCGCGCGCCACAGCAATAAGCTCCGCGCCCGCCTCTGCGCGCCTCTTTAACTAGCGCCAGGCGCGCGCCGCAAGCCTGCGCCGGGCCCCCGTGGGGGAGGGGCCGATCAGGCCCCGCCCTCCACCAGAACCGCCCCCGCGCAGGCCCCGCCCCACGCAGGCCCCGCGGCTGCCGGCAGTGCCCACGAGGTGCACTCCGGTGATCCGTGGTTTCCCTGGGGCCGAATGCCTAAGGGATTTTGATCTCTGGGACTTGCATTTGTTATTAGTACTGGCGTATTAAGTAAAATGAGTGTGCACCTAATGACTGGGGTCAGGAAGTTATTACTATTGTTATTTTCCTTGTAATTCAGTTTTACTGATGTTTCTGCCAAGAAAGCGTCCTTCTCAGTCTGTCTCACACACCTTACTATAAGTCTGGGGAAAGGGAATTAAAGTCTGGAGAAGCTGTAGAGAATCAGGATATCAGTAACTAATCCAGCCACAAAGGCGTGACTTCTCTCTCTGGCCCTGGTGAGACTTCTGCACCAGCGAAGGAGCAGTCTAGGCAGTACTGTTCAAGACCCCTCCTTTGCCCCCTCCCCCCCAACTCCAGGGGAAACACTTGACCTCTTTCATACTCCCAAGCCTGTTTAAAATCGCAACCTCCCCTCAACGCACACACATGCACTCCTTATCTTTCTTGTTACTTTATTTTCTTTCTAGCACAAACTCCTTCAAATATATAACTCTAGTATACTATATAACACTTAAATGACAGCTGGTGGGTGGGGAGTCTAGATTGTTCAGTGACAAACCCCCAGGTCCTATTACATAGTAGACACTCATTAAACATTTGTGAAATGAAAGAGTGAATGACTGTCAAAAAAAACATATTTGTCAAAAACGCAAACCCAGTGGAAGTCCTAGCCAGAGCAATTGTGTAAGAAAAATATAAAAGGCATCCAAATTGGAAAGAAAGAAGTAAAACTGTCACTATTTGTAGGTGACATTATGTGTAGAAAACTCTACTAAAGATTCCACTAAAAAATTGTTAGAGCTATTAATGAATTTAGTAAAGTTATAGTATACAAAATCAGGATACAAAAACCAGTCGCAGTTCAATATACTACAAACAAAGTATCAGGAAGAGGAATTAAGAAAACAATCTCATTTACAATTGCATCGAAAAGAATGAAATACTTAGGAATCAATTTAACCAAGGAGGTGAAAGACCGGTACACTGGAAACTAAGACATTGATAAAAAGAAATTGAAAAAGGACACAAATAAATGGCAAGATACTCTGTGCTCATGGATTGGAATAACTAATATTGTTAAAATGTCCATCCTACCAAAGCAGTCTACAGATTTAATGCAATCTCTATCAAAATTCCAATGGCATTTTTCAAAGAAATATAACAAACAACCTAAAATTTGTATGGAATCACAGAAGACCAAAAATAGCCAAAATAATCTTGACAAAGAACAAAGCTGAAGACATCACACTCCCTGATTTTAAATATATTATAAAGCTATAGTAATCAAACAGCATAGTATTAACATAAACACAGACTCATAGATCAATGGAACAGCGTAAAGTCATATATTGTCAATTACTTTACAACAAAGGAGACAAAAATATACAGTGGGAAAAAGACAGTCTCTTTAATGAATGGTGTTGGGAAAACCGGACAGCCACATGCAAAAAAATGAAACTAGACCAAAATCTTACACCATACACAAAAATTAAACCAAAATGGGTTAAAAAGTTGAATGTAAGACCTAAAACCATAAGGCTTTTAGAAGAAAACATAGACAGTAAGCTCCTTGACATCAGTCGTGGCATCTTGGAAGTGATTTTTTTGGATCTGACTCCAAAAGCCAAGGCAAAAAAAACCCCCAAAATAAACAAGTGGGACTACATCAAAGTAAAAAGCTTCCACATAGCAAAGGAGATCATCAACAAAACGGAGAGGCAACCTACTGAATGGGAGAAAATATTTGCAAATCATATATCTGATAGGAGATTCAAATCCAAAATATATAAAGAACTCATACAACTCAGTAGTAAAAAACAAAACATGAGTTGATTAAAAAATGGACAGAGGGTCTGAATAGACATTTTTCCAAAGAAGACACACAGATGGCCAACAGGTACATGCAAGATGCTCAACATCACTTATGCATCAGAGTGATGCAAATCATAATGACAATAAGCTATCACCTCATACCTGTTAGAATGGTCATTATCAAAAAGATAAGAAATAAGAAGTGTTGTTGAAGACGTGCAGAAAAGGAAACTTGTACACCGTTGGTAGGGATGTAAATTGGCACATCCACTATAGAAAACAGTATGCCAGTTCCACAGAAAATTAAAAATAGGACTACCATATGATCCAGCAATTTTACTTCTGGGTATTTATGCAAAGAAAACAAAATAGATTAACTCAAAAAGATATATGCACCTCTATGTTTACTGCAGCATTGCTTACAATAGCCAAGACATAGAAACAACCTAAGTGTCCATCCATGGATAAATGGGTAAAGAAAATGTGATATATATATATATATATCTAGACAATGGAATACTATTTAGCCATAAAAAAAGAATGAAATATTGCCATTTGCAACAACATGGATGGACCTTGAAGGCATTATGCTAAGCAAAATAAACCAGACAAAGACAAATACCATATGATCTCACTTATATCTGGAATTAAAAAACAACAACAAAAATCAAACTCACGGATACATAGACCTATTGGTAGTTGTCAGAGGGAGGGTGTGGGGGGTGGATGAAATGAGTGAAGGAGGTCAAATGGTACAAACTTCCAATTATAAAATAAATAAGTCAAGGAGATGTAATGTACAGCATGGTTGACTATAGTTAATAATACTTTATTGCATATTCGAAAGTTGCTGAGGGTAAATCATAAAAGTCCTCATCATAAGAAAAAGTTTTTGTAACTATGCATGGTTACTATTTTATAACTATGTATTTTATAGCTCGTATGTATACATGCAAGTATCAAATCATTAAGTTGCACACCTTGAAACTAATATGTTATAAGTTAATTATACCTCAATTAAAAAATCAACAAAATTTATTAAACAACAACCACAACAATGACATTCTTGCTACCAATTACTGAGTATCTATAAACCATAAATCCAAGGCAGTATTACATCCTTTCCATGCATCACGAGCAAGGCCTGTCATTATACTCGCTTTGCAGTGAGAAAACTGAAGCTGGGGCGGGTGGGTTCATTGGTTCAAAGTCTCTCAACTAGCAACTCCTAAAAGTTGGAGAGACATACTGCTAACACTCTGTACCAAGGGTTGGCCCTGACCCTCTCTGGTCTCTGTTGGAGCAGGTACGGCAGTACCTTAAGTTCCTTCACTGCCTCTTGGCCAACGCCTTTTTTTCCCCATTGGGAAAGTGAGGGACCTCGGTGCTTACAGAGATTCAGGTATCAAGAATTAGGGAAGTTTTTACTTGGGGTTGGGAGAAGTATCTGTAGTATCTCCAAATCTGGCTGGAACAAAGGAGCTAGGGATGCATGTTTGAAGATGAATCCGGTTTTGTACATGTTTCTGTCTCTCCTTTATGGCACTATGTGTGTCCCTAGGAGTCTAGAGTAGGAAGCTGAGAAGCCCCAGGCTTCCTGATTCTATGTCTCTGAAGCCTTGGGGAGCCAATGAGGCCTTGGGGTGCCTCCATCTGGATGTGAGGGAACTTCCCCCACCAGGCCCCTTCAATCACCCCAGAGTCTTCTCTAACTCTTCCTGCCTCCTCCCCACCCTGCACCAAACTCTGTAGTCCCAGTCTCCAGCCTCAGCCTTTAGAGACCAGGATTTTGTCCCTGTTCCTCTCTCTGGATGGAGAAAGTCAGGCTGTGGTGTGAACAGTTCACCCAGAGTGGGGAGGGGGCAGTTTGAGAGGCCACAGGCTTTTTCTTTGTTTGGAAAATTCTGTACCATTCCTCTCCCACCTCCGGACTGCGTTCTCTTCCTAAAAAAATAAAGGGCCTCTTCCTATTTCAGTCTCTCTGTCTCACAAAAACACTGCAGAATACTTTGAGATGAATTGGTTTTTGTTAGAAGTTTTTTCAATTTCTAGTTTCTCTATCTTTCCACTTTGCCTATTTCTCCATTTCCAGACCCCTTTCTCTTTCTTGCTCTCTCAGTGTCGTGCTCACTCTCTCCTCATTCTCTCCTCTGTTGCTCCATTCCTTACCTTCCTGTATTTTCCCAGACCACTGACCTTAACTTTCCATTCTCCCTGCTCCTGCCTCTCTTTTGTCTCTTTGCACACTGGATGTGCTTCTCCTCTCCTCCCCGCTTCCCCATCCACACATTTGGATGAACGATTTCTGATGGCAATTAGGAGCTCTGCCCATTCTCTGCACAGCAGCCAGTGGGGACTTTTGGAAATATAATCTGTACTGAAACTAATGAATGTCTAGACAACTCGAGCCTCAAGAATTGAAAAAGAGAAAGTAGGTATATGGGGGAGGGGCACAGGGTAAGCATTTTCTTACAGTGCTGATTAATAAAGCCACTTTAATGGCTTTATTCTTATGTTCATTTGTCAGCTTGTGGCTGATAATCCTTTCAGAGTGCCATCTTTTGAAGGGTAATCAGCCTTGAGATTGGAGTTCAGTTTCACCTTGATAGCAACAGATCACTAGACTTATCTGGGTCCCACTCCTAGGAACTGGATGCACGGATCAATTGTTTTCTCCAAGGTCATGCTCTTGAACCAAGCCATAAAAGGATCCACACCCACAATTGTTTCTTCCACCTTTCAGTCAGGTGAAGGGATTATTCTCTTGGTGAATGAACATTTGATAATGCTTTCACAATGCTAAAACACTTATTTGTTTTATCTCTGTTTAGGATATTTCTGTTTATAGTCTATTTAGGAATTTCAGAATAGTCCCTCTCTGAAATGCATGTGCAGTTAGTTGAAGGAGGCATATAAAAGCCATTAAGAGCATAAAGTGATTCAACATCACAATCACTTGAAAACCTTGATTCCTTACAAAAGAAATGCTTTATAGAGCTTGTGGACAGGTGGGGAAAAGGAGTGCTGTGGAAAGTACCCTCGCAGGGTGATCCGATCATAAATTCCTAACTAGGCAGGTCATGGTGGGTAGTCACACCCTAGGCATGCAATGGTTTACTAAAAGGTTGATCTTTGCCTTAAACAAGCCTCTGTTTAGGAATATTTTGGTTTATAGTCTGTTTAAAAATTATTCTTGTGCATCTAGGTTAACAGACCTTTGAAATGCCTCTTTTTTATACCCTTTGGAAGCATAACCATCCTTAAGGGGACACATAACCTTCTTAACTTCCCATAATCTAATTATAGAGATTTCCCACCTTACTTTTTCCCATGTTTATGTAATCTTCCTTGCCTTCCCTCCTTAATTCAAAATGGATAAAAGAAACTACAAAACTGTTATTCTCCAGAGCACTTGAGATCTTGTTTCCTGGCACTGTTGTCAGTTTTGGCTCAGATAAACTTATAATAATTCTCTACAGATTTGGATGTTCTTATATTGACATAGGCTATACCATCTAGTTTGTATAAGTGCTTTTTATTATGCTCACATAATGACGAGATCATCTAATGATGAATTTCTTAGAATGTATCCGTGTCATTAGTGGCCCATGACTGTAATCAAACTCTTAGAAACAGAAAGTAGTAATTGCCAGGGAATGTAAGGAGCGGGGAAAAAGAATTGTTTAATGGGTTTTGAGTTTCAGTTTTATAAGGTGATCTGTTGCACAACGAGGTGCATTTAGTTAATGCTACTGTGCTGTCCACTTAAAAATGGTTAAGATGGTAAATGTTGTGGTTTGTGTAAGATTCAAGGTAAAAACACACAAAAAAGTAGTGAAAATTGAACTTGTAAATTCAATGTAAAGTATTTGAAGTTACAAGGATTAGCCAGACATTGAGGAGAGAGGTGCGGCTAAGCGACAATCGTTAAAGTCAGGTAAGTGCTGCCTTGGAAGAGTTGCAATTCCTCTTAACACTGAAGCTACATGTCCTTTGTACTGAGAGCCAGTCAAGATATAGAGAAATGTGTCAGTGCACGTTAAGAGCAGAGCTCAGGTACTGATTCTAAATTATTTGTATTTGAAGATTGCAGATTGATCTGGATTATCATTTCAAAATCTTTCCCTTAAAAAGGGAACATGATAATGTTGGAGTTTCATTGCTGTGGGACAACATCTAATTTTCCTCTTCCAGGAAAAAAAACTCAGTAACAGGAGAAGTCCCCACTCTGACCAGGTTTAGAGGTCTTCTAAAGCTATTCCTTAGTCTGGATCATTTCAAGAGGAACACAGCAGGATGGGGTGAGTTATGGGACCTATCTCCAAACCTTTCTCTTTACTGTCATTGATCCTTGAAATCCCATTCGATAGTCATTCCTTTCCATTAAACATTGCCCTCACCTTAAGACCTCTTTTCAAACCCAGGGAAGGAGTACAAAATTAAGACCCTAACGCTTTACCGCTGTGGATCTTACTTTTTTTCCAATTGTTTATTTTGGTCACACAGTAAGTATCTATGAATATTTCCTCAGAAAAATGGACCCCTGCACATACCCACCAAAATTTTTATGCAAGCTCTGACAGTTCACAGTAGCGCCCTGCCTTCACCCACCATCAAGGTTGTTCCTGGCTGGATGACTCTATAGCATCTTGGGTAGGGATGTTCAAGGTGATTGAGCAGAGCTGTCTGATGAGGAGAACAAAAGAGAAAAAGGTGAATGGAAAGGATGGAGAATGCACCACGGCAAATCTGATCGTATTAAAAAATTCAATAGAGTAAGTTTGAAGATCTAATTGGCTTTATTAAATGATTCATGAATTGGGTAACATCCCATCTAGTGACTGAAAGGGTGCTCCAATGGGTTGTACAAAATGGAAGGTTTTTATAGGGAGATGGTAAAGCAAGAGAGCTGTTAACAAAAACAACAACAACAAAAAAATAAAAATTATTTTTAGATCAGGATGTCTTCTTTTGAGGGGATAGAAATGGCAAAGGTTTTTATCATGCAGATTGCCTCTCCTTTCTATGGGGGTGATAGAGAGGACCAATGTGACAGATAACCTTACTGATGCTTGACTAGAAAAATTCCAGCCTGGTTGATGAAAGCTACCTTTCTAGGAGAGTGAGAAACAAATTAGACCAGATATTAAATCTTGCTTTGATATTGTGGGCTTGTTGACCTAAGAACGTCCAAATCTGTATAGAATTTTTACAAGAGTTTATTCAAACTAAATCTGATGACAATTGCCAGGAAGCAAGATCTCAAATGCTCTGGAGAATAACAGTGTTGAAGTTTCTTTTATACATTTTGCATTAAGGTGGAAAAGCAAGGAAGATTATATGAACGTGGGAGAAAGCAAGGTGGGGAATCTCTGTATTTGGATTGCAAGATAGTTAAGAAGGTTATGTATTCCCTTAAGGGTAGTTATGCTTTCCAAGGGCATAAAAAAGAGGCATTTCTAAGGTGCGTTAACCTAGATGCACAAGAATGATGGACAGGGCTGGCTTAACGCAAAGATAAGCTTTTTAGTAAAGAAGTTACATTCCTGGGATGTTAGGAATTTATGATCACCCTGTGAATTTACTTTCTCTCAGATCTATTACAAAGCACCCCCTCTTTTTTTTTTGTCCACAAACTTTTAGCATGAATGACGCCATTCTTCTTTGACAGGAGGAAAAATTATTTTTTCCTCTACCCTGCTGGGTTCTTGGCTGAGGCATCCCTGTAATAAAAGACAGATTAACAAGAGAAAAACAAACACAAGTTTAAAGCATGTATACCTCCTGTACACTTGAGAGAGACCCAGGAAAACTGAGTCACTAGCCAAAATGGTTGAAGGTACCACATTAAATACCATCTTCAGCTGAAGACAAAAGAAGATGTTGGGACAGGGGTTGGGGGGTCAGATATGGGAAGTTACCAGGAAAAACTCCGTAAATAAGGGTAAGATTGTGCAAAAGAAAAAGGGATTCTAGAGAAAGTAAGCTCACAGGTGATCTGATCATAAATTCCTAACTGGGAAGGTCATGGTAGGTAGTCATGCTCCAGGTCTACAACTTCTTTAGTGAAAGGATTTTAAGCCAGCCCCATCCATTGTTCTTGCGCATCTAGGTTAAGACACCTTTGACACGACAGAAGTAAGCCCCTTGGAATGTATAACCATGCTAAGAGAGAATATAATCTTGTAACTACCCTGTAATATCATGCCCACCTTGCTTTTTCTCACCTTCATGTAATCTTCCCTTCTTAATTCCAAATGTATAAAAGAACCTGCAAAACTGTCATTCTCTTACAAATGTAAATGTCTTTTACAAAGGGTCCCTGCCACTTGTTTTTCAGAGCTTCCTTGTCTATAGTTTTTAAAAACTGACCAAGCTAAAATAATCCGTATGACAAAGAGACATATTTTGGGATGACAACTTCTGTTCCCCTTACATCTTCTAGGCTACAAACCTGTACAGCAAGTTACTATACTGAATACTGTAGGCGCTTATAACACAATGGTAAGTATTCGTGTAATGCATTGTGCTTTGGCATTGTGATGGCTACGATATCACTAGGTGATAGGAAATTTTCAGTTCCATTATTACTGTTGCACGTGTAATTCATCATTGACTGAAATGTCATTATATGGCACCTGATGGTATACTAGTATACACAAATTTTATTTAAAAAAATGTTTTGATAATTATGTTTTGATATAATTGGTTGCCTTTATAATATGGCACATTTCGTTTATTTATTTAAAAACGTTATACTAGTTACAAGTCCACAGGCTTCACCAGACAGCCAGAGGGGTGGAAGAAACAAAAAATAAAGTTCAAGCATTCTGCCTGGAAGGGTTTTAAACAAGTGTCTTGATCACTAGCATTTTCCAGAGTTCACCCAGGCAGGTGTGTCCTTTAGGATGCGAGGACAAGAGTCTAGGGGTGAGACAATGGGGCCCAGAAGGAAGGTAGGTAACAGGGGCAATGAGAGGCTGGGACAATTTAGCAGATGTTAAAGAGCTAGCAGCTTCATGAATCAGGAGCTGTCACTGTTTTTGTAATTCCGCTACTTTATGCTGCTATTAGCAGGACCTGCTACGTTCTGGACTGTGGCATCCATGAAAATCTGCTTTTCATCCCCCACTGCCTGAACACTGGGCTAATACAGGAGCCTCTCCCCCAGCCAGCTTCTCCTAACCTCTCGCCGCCTCTGGCTGCTCTAAGCAACTCCAGAAAGTCTCCTTCACTCAGACCCACTGTTTAATGCCTACAGCAGCCACATCTGGCCCCAACGTGACTACTCCCAAGGGACATAAAGATCTCTGAGACAATCAGCCACTTGTCCACCAAATGAGAGAGGGGCCTGACGATTGGTGGAGAGGAGGGAGGGGAGGGGAGGAGGATGAGGAGGGTGCCAAAGGGGAAGGAGGAACCAGGATTCCTGGAATTTCTGCCTCCTCAGCCAATGTCCAGGAGCAAGCTGGGCAATAAACAAGACTTACTCACACATGGGACTTTGGCCTTGAAGTCCTGAGACATGAATTTCTGGGCGATGGTTCACCAGACACTGGGACTCCAGGGCTTGAAGCCCCATACCTTATTATGGGGCTTGTAATAAATAAGTTACTATTCATTTACTGTCATAAGGGTTTGGAATTCCTGTCCCTAGTCACAAAACACCTCCCTCCTCAAACCAGCAACTCAGATCCTCTTATCCTATGTCAGGGATCAAAGCTGGCTTTGTCTGGAAAAGCCATTAATTGGGGGCTGGCTTAAAGACCTTACTGAAGAGGAGCATATTGGGGTGAATGGTCCAGCCCCCTTCCTCGCACCACCTTACTGTCAGGGCAAGGAAGGGACTAGTCATAAGTGATGCTATGACATGAGTCGCCATTACTATGAGCTTCTCCTGTGTCAGGCCCTGCACTCAGCACCTTATACACATTACTGCATTTAACCTTATGACCCCCTAATGTAAGCCTGATATTTATTCCCATCTTACCTGTGAGGAAACTGAGGCTCAGGGAAGGGAATTAATTTGCCCAATCTAGTGCATAGGGAAGCCAGGATTGGGACCCAGACCGATCTGATGGCAGAGGCCTCTTCTCCCTTAGACAGGTTGGGGTCAGAGCAAGCTTTACCCCTCCAGCACCCAGTCCTGTGTCCCTCCAGAGCCAGAATACCTGCTGGAGTACAGCAGTGTTGGTCCTGCTGCTGATTTCAAGCTAAAAGCCTAAGCACAAGGAAAGCCCAGGTGAAGTTGTCTTCATTTGCCATGAGTGGCTTCATATGCAGGAGAGATTCCCTACCGAGGGGCAGAATTGTCACTGCCCAGAGGTGGTGGAGAGGAAAGGGCCCAGGGACCACCGCTGCCCCTTTCTCCACCAGCAAGTCCTCCCCTGGATGAACAGGAAGACACTGAGACCCTGTGAGCCTCCAACCTGCTCCTCCTGGTGCCAGAACACCACGACCTCTGATGGACTAGTGTCCTAGGCAGTGACCATCCATGGCTGTCAACATCCCCCAAAGAGAGACAAAGCAGACTTTACATGCCCCCTGTGGGAAGTGCCCAACACCACCCTAAAGCAGACTTGCCAAAAATTGAACTTGAATCTGATCAAGTCTCTAGATCCAACTTTCCATTCATAGGAAAGACAGGGGACAGAGGAATATGTTTTAAACTACATCACAAGGATGTCACCACAAAAATGCAGGCCAAACAATTTGGTTTCTTTAACAAATAAATAACAAGAAAAAAATAGGAGGGAGGGAGAAAGAATGTAGATTACAAGAAACTTTAAAGAGAGCAATCAATTTACACATGTAGACCTTAATTGGCCCCTGATTCAAACAGTAAAAAACGAAAACAAAACAGTTTAACAATTTGTAACATTTATGAGACGACTGGAAATGTGAACACCGAATGGACAGCTGATGGTATTAAGAAACTTTTGTTTTTTCCTCCCCCATTGACTATCTGCTTTTTCTATATTTTTAATTGTGGTAAAATACACATAACATAAAATTTACCACTTTAACCATTTTTTAGTGTATAAGTCAGTGGCGTTAAGTATATTCACAATGTCATACAACCATCATTATTATTCATTCTCAGATGTTAATCTTTTTAAGGTGTAATATGGTATTGTGGTTTAAAACAAGACATTTTCTTTTTAGAATTAAATAAAATGTTCAAAGAATCTTGTCACTTCTCTGTTTTGCTGTTGCTCGAGGATGAAATTCTACATTCTTACTGGGGCCCCTAGATCCAGCTCCTGCCTGCCTCTAGGGTCACACTGCCCACCACCTTCTCAGTCCAGTCTCTATGCTTCAGCAACATGGGCCTTCATGCAGGACCATATCATGACTTTCAGAGGCACTTTTGCCTTTGTGGGGTCTCTTCCTCCATAAATTATATTTTACAAATGTATTAATATAAAGACCAATACATGAATACTATATTTAAAACACTTGCTTCCACTTAAGAGTTCATTTTTTTTCCTTCTGATTTTAAAAGAAATTAAAACATTTCACTGGGATCCTTTTAGGATGGTGGGCCCAGGACACTGTACCTGCTATGGCGAATAGATGAGTCAACCTTGTTGACGAATTCGGTCTCTACTGACACCCCTCCCCTCCCCCCACTAAACACTCCCTTCTACCCCTTTCATTCTGGCAAGCCCTACTCTTCCTTGGGGAAGCCTGCTCTGATCTTCCCACATCCCCATGACAAGCTCATGACCCCCATCACTCATGCTTCCCTACCCCCTGGCGTCATGAGAAGCATCATGGCTGAGAATCATATATTAATGTGTGTGATTTTTTGCTTCATATCTGTCTCCTCCAATAGATTACCTGTCTCTGTATCTCCAGTATCCAGCCCAGGGCACGTGGTGGCACTTAAAAATAAATATTTGCCAAATAAACAAATAGATTTGAGGCAGGAAGAAACACCAGTGGTAATTTAAAACATTCAAATAGGTAAAAGAAAAATATCTGGAAAGAAATACACCAAAAAGTTAATAATGGGTTTTTTTTTCTTTTTTTTGGAGTGGGTTGTGGGTAGTGGGAGATAGAAAGAATGGTAGGTTTAAGAGTGACTTTTACATAGTTGCTCAGATATTAGATCTTAAATGTTCTCACCATAAAAAAAAAACTCATTAATTATGTGATATGATAGAAGTACAAGCCAATGCTATGGTGATATAAGTGTATCAGATCAACACTTGTAGACCTTAAAGTTGCATAATGTTCTATCTCAATAAAAAGGAGTGATTTTTATTTTCTCAGTTTGCTTATATGTATTTTTTAGTTTTTTTCCCCCTCAGTGAATGCCTGTTGCTTATGTATTAAAAATATTAAAAACCAAACAGCAGAGAAGCATTCTCACTGAAAGAAAGACCTTACTGACTAAAAGCTCCTTGAGGCATGGCTGTGTCTGCCTTGTTTTCTGCAATGTCTCTCGTGATGGGCACATTAAAGGTGCTCAGTAAGTATTTGATGACTTACTTAATGCTGATCCAGGGGGAGTCTGGATTGGAGATGAGAGCTGGTGACAGCAGGAAGTATGCTGCTGTCTTGCCCTGGTAAGGATTGGATAGGATGCTGCACAGTCAGCAGAAGGTGGGGAGTGAGGGACCTTTCGAAAGTAGAATTATCAGGACTCAAAGAGAAGAGAGAAGGATTCATCTTAATAACTGGGTGGATTGCAAAGTTGAGAATAAGGTGGAGAGAGTATAGGGGAAGGGGAGAGATAATAAGGTCACCTTGTGGTTGTATTATGTGTAAAGTGCTAAAGAAGCCCAGGGGGCCTTGAGAATGAAGGACCAGGAATTCAAGAATCAGAAGAGACAAATTTAGGGGTCGCAGTACCCAGATGGCAGTTGTCTTCTCCCAAGTGGGCCAAACTGCCCCGCTCCAGCTTCCAGGCTAGAAAACTAAAACGTTAGCAGCCGTGGCTCACTTCAGAACTCTTGGAGAAGAAGAAGCTTTGCTGAGACAAAGATGCAAACCGATCCCTGGGCTGAGGCAGAAACTGGGGGAACGGAACCACCCCTATGAATCCAGGACCAGAACTGAAACAGCCATCAATTACATGTACTGAGTCCAAACCGAAGTTTAGGAAAACAAACACATAGGAGGAACACGCAGAGAGGCAGATCTTTCTATATGGTAAAAATCATCATTACCTTGGACCAACTGAATCTTCCTTGAGCTCATGACTAGACTGGAACTGCTTCTCATTCCGGGTGTGCACTTGCTCTGAAATGGGCATATGAGTCACTGGAAAAGAGGATTTGATTAACAAAGATTCAATCAGACCACAGCTGTGGTCAAAAAGTAGGGCGTGCCTGTAGGGCAAGCCTTTCCCTTGGGCAGCCAGGTTGCCGTGCACCCTGGTTATGCCTGCTGTTGCCACTGTGCCCAGATCTGACCATTAGGGGGCGTGCTTTTGGGTGAAGTCATGGCAGCCTCCAAGGTTCTTATTCCAAAATGTGAATGTGTTTTCATGGTAGCGCATCCCAGTGGCTAAGAACTTGTTGCAAATGTATTCTCTTTTCCCTTTGAGGATTAGCTAGGATCAGGATCTTGAGAGAAAGGAGTTTTCATGAGCAAGGAGAAGAACAGAGGTAGCCATGTAATTTGCGATGATGTAGGAGATGAGGCGCAGCTTGAAGGCTATTGGTATAGGCTGAAGATGGGGTCTGGTATGGGTGGGGTCTGCCTGAAGTGTAGCTGTGCTGTTCCAGGTATATGTAGAGACCAGTTGAGGTAGTCCTAAAGTAGCTCACATCCTCCCAAACCTATGCACCTGTGGATTGTTCTCATGGTGGTCCATGTACTCTTCATGATTGTTCCTCAACAGTAAGAGGCCTTTCTTTATACTTATATGTCCTTCAAATCTTTTGGCACCACACTAGACATGTTGTCTGTACTTAAATAAGACAAGCCCATTGTTAGCTCTGGGAGAAAAGCCCAGCCAGAAGCTAAACATCTAAGAGACATATTGATCAACAAGTTTTGCAATTGTAACATCTTCAAATAGCTGTCCACAAACAGCTGTAGTCTCTACAAATGGCTGTAGGCTCTGTAAACACCTTCAAGTTCTACAAACAGCTGCATATTTTAAAACTTACAATTTAAAATTGCGATTTAAATTTTTAGAAATATTTACAAACTAGAGGCTCTGCAAATAGGGATCGGCTCTGTAAACAGCTGTGGGATCTGTGAATGGTTCCAGGCTTTGCAGAAAGTGGCAAGCTCTGTACGTTTCTGCAGTCTGAAAGCACCTGCAGTCTCTGCAAACAGTTGTAGGCTCTGCAAATCGTTGGACAACAGGCTATAAGTTTCAACTATAGATACAAACCTGAGAACACTATTAGAGCTTTTGAAACTGATCATCACCTAACTTTTCTACAAGAAATAAATATTAGACTAAAGATGGGAAAGGATGGGAGAATGACAAGTAAATTTGATCAATAAAAAAGGTAGGGGCTCTGTCGGGTTGGAAATGTGTCAAAATAATTCAAGAAATGTTGGTGGAGCATTTTTATGTATTAAGAATGGTGCTAGGCACAATGGGAAATGTGGAGAATCATGTGCTCTCATCGTTTGTGGAAATTCCAATACCCCTGGGCCTTTTCTGATGGCTATTGAGAATACCTGCCCACAGCTCAGATTGATTTCCTTCTGAGTCATTATTGTGTACCTGACAAATGCCTTTGGTTATCAACTGGAACAATAAAATCCCATCGTAATCCACCGGAACACTGCATCCAAAGGTGATTGACACCTCTGTTGATGGTTGCTGGCACCAGGGCTGAGATTATCTTGTGTGTGGTGACAAGGCACTCTAAGGGCAAAGAGTGGACCAAGACTGAGGGCAGGACTCCATGCATGGCACTGCCTCATTACATGATCCCTACGTGCTCCTCTGTGTCCCTAAGGGCCTGAGAAGCATGAAAATGATGTTGAAGCATTTGCTTCATTAAAGCAAGAGGAGATGAACACAGGATATATACACACAAGCTGACAGCTGGCGAGAAAGATGGCTCTTGGGGCGAGAGGACAAGAGCAATTCTGGGGGAGGGTTGAGTCCAGGATGTTGAATGCACAGACACTTTCTGGCTATGTGGCCTTGGGAAGTCTATTTAACCTTTCTGAGCTTTAGGTTCATATTCTATGGAAAATGGGCATAGTAATAGTACCTACCTTGTGGTGTTGTGGTAAAGATTAGACGAGTTTATATAAATAAAGTGCTAAAACAGTGAAGGCCTATGGTTATTTTCATCTAAATTATTTAGATGACCGTGATTATGATGGTGGTGGCAATGATTATGGTTGTGATGATGGCAATGATGATGGCCACGGTGATGATGACGGTAGTGGTGATGGTAATGGTGCTGATGATGGCGATTGTACCAGTTTCCTAGAAATGTTATAACAAAGTACCACAAATCAGGTGGCTTAAACAACAGAAATTTGTTGTCTCATAATTCTTTACTGACTCACAGTACGTGTAAGTTTGAGGTCAAGGTGTTGGCAAGATTGGTTCCTTTTCAGAGTTTGAGAGAGAATCTGTTCCAGGCCTCTTTCCCAGCTTCTGATGGTTTGCTGGCAATCTTCAGCACTCTCTGGCGTGTGGATCCATCACCCTAATGTTTACACGGCATTCTCCCAGTTTGCGTGTCTCTCTCTGTGTCCAAATTTCCTCTTTTTATAAGGACACCAGTCACTTTGGATCAGAGCTCATCCTAATAACCTCATGTTAACTAGATTATCTCCAAAGACTCTATTTCCAAAAGAAGTAGAACTTCATCGTTTTGGGGGAGGACACAACTCAACCCACAACAGTGATGAAGAAGATGATGATGATGGTGGTGACGTCCTTCCTTTTTCTGGCCGCTCCATGTTTGATAGCCAGCTCCTTGCACAGTAGAGTTTTCAAAAAATGCCTGTTCATTGCCCAGTGTTAGACCTTGCCCATTTTAGGCCCATAATAAATACCTATAGCATTGAATTATAGTCAACCATACCCTGCCATGATCTTGCTGAGTGACTTCAGGTTGGCGGTTCCCCATTCTCTCTTCTGGGTTCCCCCTCCAATCTGAGACAGAGGGCCGCATGGGGTGGGAATACTCAGCAAGGGAAACGGGAAGCAAGTTGTTTCAGCCAGCTGTGCTGTATGACTATTCCCAAGGCTTTGAGCAAGCAAGGCAGGAGGCCATGTTGTTTTATAAGTGTCTGTATAAACAGATGGCAGGAGAGCAGTCAGCTGTGACAGGAAGGGATGATAAGACATGAAGAGTCATAAAGGCTTCGGCACAGCCTTCATCCCAGCTGAGCCAGACTTTGTGTTTGCTCAGGTGTGGCCCTTCCCTCACCACAACACAGATTGCTTCTCTTGTTGCCCTGGGGAAGAAAGGGTTAATCTGGGGGATGGGAAATAAACAAGCACACACTCCATGGTAACACCACCAACCCTGCATAGGACACACTCTCTTGGAATAATCCCACATTCTAAAAAATAGTGTAACAATAGTCTCCTCCTTACCTCTCTGCCTTTTGCAAAGCACTTAGGTATACTTCTGTTTTTTTTCTTTTAAATAATTTATTTTGAAATAATTCCAAGTTTACAGAGAAACTGCAAGAACAGTACTAATAACTCCCTTAACCTCTTCACCTGGATTCTTTAACATTTTGCCACATTTGCTTTGTCATCCTCTTTTCTTTTATACGCACTCATAAATCTTTTCTGAATTTAAGAGCAAGCTGCAGATATGATGCCTACCATCCCTAAATACAAGAATAATCTGTGTAGATCACTCTATGGCTCTCCAGATTAGAGAGTTGATATTGGCAGAACACTACCATTCAGTCCACAGATCCTGTTCAAATGTTGTCCACTGTCCCAACATCATTTTTTTTCCTTTTGTGGTCCAGAATAGAATCTAGGACCTGGCATTGCATTTAGCTGTCATGGCTCATACACTTGCTCCAATCTAGAATAGTTTCTCCATCCTTTCCTGCCTTTTGTGTTCTTAGCAGTCTTAAAGAGTTCAGGTCTTCTATTCTGTAGAATGACCCCTCGGTTTGGGTTCATCTGATGTTTTCTCTCGACCAGACCCAGGTCATGCATGCACTCCTGACAGGAATATCACAGAAAGGATTCCATGCCTTCATCCCTTGATCAGGTTGGTGTCCGCCTAGCTCCACCACTGCAAAGTCACCATCTTCCCTTTGTAATTAGTACATGTTTTGTGGGAAGACTTTAGGAGATAATATCGAAATCCTGATCCTTATTGAACCTTTGCCCACCAGCTTTAACATCTGTTGACAATCCCTGTCTGAATCAAATACCACTATGGTAGTTGCCAAATAGGAATTTTTCTATTTCCAGCATTCCTTCTACCATTTATTAGTCGGTATTCTATTATTAGGGAAACCTTCCTTTCTCTCTCCTTTATTTGTTTATATCAGGATTAACTCATGGCTTCCTATTTTATTTAATTGGTTGAAACCCCATAATATTATTATTTATTTTGATGTTCAAATTGTCTCAGATTGAGCCAGACAGACTCCTTTGGAGCTGGCTTACTGTGTCTTTGACATGTCCCCATCATTCTGTGAGTATTTCCTTACTTTCTGGCACAATAACATGTTCTAGATTTATTTGTGCTTTCCCTGCTCCAACTCTGGAATCAGCCATTTCTACAAGGAGCCCTGGTTCCTTCAGTGAAGGATAGTGGGTTGTTGTTACTGGGTGTCATTACTTCTAGGCCCTCTCAAAAGATAGAGCTAGGACATACATTTACATACAGCTGCTTCTCACTATTCCAGTGGTTATGCTTTCTAAAGTTTCCACTGACACCGTATTGGGAACAATTGCTCCTAGAAAATTGTTCCTATGAGCCTTGAGTCACAACAGTTTCACCAAGTGATCAATTCATAACCTTGTTTTATGTGTATTTCTGTTTAAAGGCATCTTATTTAATGTGTATTGTTGACCATTAACATTGAACTCATGGCCAACAGCAGTATAACTCATGCCTGAACAAAGCTTATCTAATTTGCATTTCCTCCGTAAGGCACATCAAAACTTCCTTGTACTTAGGAACACTAGACAGCACTTTAGCACTACACCTGGGTCTATTTTAAACAGCAAACTCAGAAACCAAAGTTCAAAAATGAGAAAAATGTAACACTACATTGACAGCAAAAAGGATACTTGTTTACAGTATGAGAACTGAAACAAGAAGTGGAATATCCTTTGACCTCAGCTGAGAACATGTTCATTGGACAACTAAAAGTTTTCACGGCTATCCGCATGTCTGTGAATGACCTTGGAAGTGCCAGGAGTGTTTATTTTGGGGTTGCAAATACATTTTAGCAAGTAGGTGAATTTGCAAATACGGAGTCCATGAGCGATGAGGATTAAACTCATATAACTCAATAGTAAAAAAAATCAAACAATCTGATTAAAAATAGGCAGAGGATCTCAGTAGACATTTTTTTTTTTAAAGGAGATAAACAGATGGCCAATAGTACATGAAAAGGTGCTCAATATCAGTAATCAGGGAAATGCAAATCAAAACCACAAGGAGCTATAACCTCACTGCTATCAGAATGGTTATTATAAAAAAGACAAGAAATAAGTGTTGGTGAGGATGTGAATTAAAAGGAACTCTTGTGCACTGTTGGTGGGAATGTAAATTGGGATAGCCACTGTGGAAAACAGTATGGGAATTCCCCCAAAATTAAAAATAGAATTACCATATGATCCAGCAATTCCATTTCTGAGTATTTATCCAGAGGAAATGAAAAGGCGAATTAGAAAAGATATATGCACTCCCCCCACCCATGTTCATTGGAGCATTATTTACAGTAGCCAAGCTATAGAATCAACTTAAGTGTCCATCAAAGGATGAATGGATAAAGAGGTTGTGATACACTCAAAGGGATATTATGATGCCATAAAAAGAAGGAAAACTTGCTATTTGCAACAATATGGATGGAACTTGAGGGCATTATGCTAACTGAAATAAATTAAACAGAGAAAGACAAATACCATATGATCTCGCATATGTGGAATCTAAACAAATAAACAAACAAACAACAAAACAAAAATACCCTATGCTTGTGGATACAGAGAACAGTTGCCAGAGACAGTTGGGGTCTGGATGAGCATAATGGGTAAAGGTGGTTAAAAAAATACAAACTTCCTACTATAAAATAAATAAGTCATGGGGGTGCAATGTACAACATGGTTGCATAAATTGCTTATCTGAAAGTTGCTGAAAGAGTAGATCTTAAAAGCTTTCATCACAAGAAATAAAAAATTTTGTAACTATGTATGACAATGGATATTAACTAGACTTATTGTGGGGATCATTTCCTAATATATACAATATTAAATCATCATATTGTACACCTGAAACTAATAGAATGCTATAAGTCAATTATATCTAAATTTAAAAAATGAATTTTAACTATATACATACACAATGTATCCATACACACAGCATATATAAACTATTTCAGTATCTATCTGTAAATATATTTAAAACCACAAGTTCATACCAACGATACCTCCTATTCCAGTCCCAAACTCAAAATCCCTTCTAACTTTCCCTCTTTCCACTTGTGTAAAGCACCTCTCTGACGATGAGAAACTTAGCTTCTATTATCCCCAGTTTATTTACTTATTTATTACCTTTCTGTTCCCATAGCTTTTGAGCTGAGTCCTCAACAGTTTGACAGACATCAGTGTTTCTGTGTAGCCCCTGCCCTCACGGCCTCACTCCCTCTGCTACTGGTGTGCTGATCATTCTGTAGACCAGAGGAGACAAAGTGTGGGGGTGGGGGAGGGGAAGGGAAGCCCAGGTAACTGTTAAAATTATACTGATCTCATGAGGTAGGCAGGGTATATATATATTTTTTACCCATTTTACACTTGAGCTTCTTGCCAGAAGTCCAAGAACTGAGGGAATAAAATGTGCTGGGTCTTAGAGTAGTGGTTCTCATTCCTGTCGGCACATTAAATCCTGAGGAAGCTTTTTACAAAGACTAAAGCTCAAAGCCCACCCCAGGCAACAAGAAAGAAATCGCTGAGGATGGAATACTGGCAGTATTTTTTCAAAGCTTTCCTTGACATCCCGATGAGTAGCCAGGGCTGAGAGCCACTGCTTTAGGGCCATGTGACTCCAGATCAAATCCTCACTGTGCCACTTACGAGCTGTGCCTTCTTGAGCAAATCTCTACACCTTGATGAGCCTCAATTTATGCATCTGTAAAATGGAATTAGTAATGTCTGTTCAATCTTTCCCTACAGTATTTTTACGTCATGAATATTATTGATCCAAAGGTCCTCTTTCACCTACCTACCTCTCAATTCTCAGGACTCCCCTCTCACCCTCCACCAGATCCAAGACAGGCCATCAGATCCAACCCTTTTTGCGGTCCTTCTCACTCTCACCCCGCCTTCCATCACGGCACCTTGCTTCTCTTATGCTTACATTTTTCCAGACCTTTTCAAATGTCACCCTCTCTGAGAAGCCCTCCTAAATAGGCTGAGGCCTCGCTATCTCCCCTTCCCCAGGAAAAATTTTTAAACTTTTTTTTGTAGTAAAATACATATACCAAAAACTTTTTGCCATTTTCACCATTTTTAAACGTACAATTCAGTGCCGTTAATTACATTCACAGTGTTGTACAGCCATTACTACTATCATTAAAATATTTCATCGCCCAAACAGAAACTCTGTACCGGTTAAGCTATAACTCCCATCCGTACCTGGTAATCTCTAATCTACTTTCTGTCTCTATGATCTTGTCTCTATATTTATGCTATATATTTCACATAAATGGAATCACACAGCATTTGTCATTTTGTGTGTCTCTTTTTGTTTCCCATAATGTCTTCAGAGTTCATCCATGTTGTAGCATGTGTCAAATTTTATGGCTGAATGTTATTTGATTGTATGGATATACCACATTTTGTTTATTCATCTATCGATGACACTTGGTTGCTTCCACCTCTTGGCTATTGTAAATAATGCTGCTATGAACATCGGCATAAAGTATCTGTTTGAGTTCCTGTTTTGGACTGTGCTTTTTAAAATAAAATTATAAATTGAGTTGTTCTGTTTTTAGGTCATTTGTGTATAAATTTTATCTTTCTAGGTTAAAGCCTGTATTTTAAACATCTCCTGTGCCCCTCAGCATTGTGTGGCAGGACTCTGTGGTTGCTCAATAAATGCTTGTTGACTGACCAACTATGATATCTAGACAGGAGGGAGGGTGACTTGTTAGTCACAGGTCATATCCGGGGCCAGTCTCTAACAACCAGGTTGATTCCAGCCTGGTTTCTGGGTTGAGGGAGGTTGGAAGGATGTGGATCAAGGTGATTAGAAGCCCCAGGACTTCTAATATGTACAATGAGCAGATATCTAAAACTAAGTATGCATATAGGCAAAATTTGAAGAGAATAGCCAGAAATGAAAATAGTATCAATAGAATAAATTATTTTTTTTCCTAAAATTCTTTAATGTTTTAACATCTATAACAGTTTTACAAGCTAATGTAAGAAGTAAAAATATGCTTCTTATTTTATGTGAACCCCCACCAGGAAGGGTCACATCACTCCCTGTCCTATAAACTCCAATCTCCCAATAGTTTCCTTGTGCAACAAAAATACCGTGCTAATCCTCACCCACGGTCTTCAAGGTTGTACGTGTCAGGACTCTGTAGTTTATTTGGGCATGTAGTTGATTTGGCTTCTCAGTAAAAGAGACAGGTTTTTATAGGTTTTTATTAAGGCTCCTACCTTGAGACATGAGCTCCATTCAGTCTGGTCTTAAATTGGCCATCTTCTCAATGCCCCATGCAGTTTTCCATCTGTCAGGCTGGGTCACACCTTGGTACTTTTGTTCCTGCAGTTCGCCCTTCCCAGAATTCCTTCTTCTCTTTTCTCTCTCTGGCTGCCTGCTACTCATAGTTTAAGGCTGAAACAAGTGCCACCACCTCCAGGAAGCCTTGCTGGGTCCTGTATCTGCTCCCATTGCCCATCTTCTATGTACCCATAGCATTCTGTACTCATCCCATTTGGCATATATGGATGAGCTGTAATTGCTGATTCACTTCCAGTGTCCCCTGATGCCCACCTACCATCTCATGTAGGGAATTACTGAAGGTCTTTCTTCTTAGTACTTCTAATCTGTGGCACATTGCCCAGCACTGTGGAAAAAAAATGGATGTGACTGTGTAAGATCTCTGCATTTGATACTTAACTGTTGTTTTTATTTTATTTATTTTTCTAAAATATTCACATGATTCAAAAGTCAGTAAGTCTCTTTCTGTCACTTCTGTCCTTAGCCACCCACTTCCCCTCTCCTTTTCACCTTGTTCTGCTCCTCCCCTCCACCTTACAATGTATCTTGAAGATAGTTCTGTCATCACATGAAGACTGTCCCCTTTTTTTTTTACACAGCTGCTTAATGTTCCATTGTTTAGATATACCATCGTTTCTTGAAATAGTGCCCTACTGTGGACATTTAAGTTATTTCCAACTATTTGCTAATACTGGCAAGGAAGGCTTCCATGAATAATCTAATATTTATGCCATTTAGTGCATATATGATCTGTAGTATAAAATTCTCTTAGTGAAATAGCTGGGTCAAAGAGGATGTAAGTTTTTAAGTTTGAATGTGGTGGTAATGTTCTCCACAGAGGTTGCTAATGGCTGTTAAAGATCTGGTTATTGAATGAATAGTTTACCCGTTGAACACTCATCTAGAGACTGTTGAGTGACTCCCAAGGAAAACGTTTGGTGCAGGATGCCTTCAAGTGGCTTGTGGGATAGTGAGCAGCATAATCTCATCATCATCATCAACATCATCATCATCATCATCATCTAAAAGCTCTTAAAAATATATTGGGTAACTGTCAATCCGCCAGGTTTTACATTAATCAGATCCCATTCTTGTCCTCAGGGAACTTTTGCTCCCAGAACCCACTGACACCATCCACCCAGGGTCCTCAGGGCTCACTGATGTCAGATAGGAAACAGAAATGTGTATCAGATGTCACATCAGGGCTGAGCTGAGTGAGGTGGTGAGAGGCAGAGTCACTGTTTAGGGGCCCCCGAAAGCAGAGCCTGAAATATAGGTTTGGGGATGTAGCTTATTTGAGAGGTGGTTCCAGGAAGCAAGAGTGAGGGGATGGGACGAGGGAGGCAGGGAAAGAGGAAGAGGCCTATGTAAGCTGCAGTATCAAGGTCACTGCTATAGGTAGGGACATTCTGAGAGGTCTATGGCTTGTTTCTCAGAGTAGTCTATCCAACGAACAGGAGGCTGGAGCATCTATCCACAGGGTCTAATCTTCCACTGACTGAAGGTGGCCCCTTGTACTTCCAGCCTGGGCCAAGTAGTCTCCTGAGATGTTGGGGAAGGTCCTGGGGTAGAGAGCAGCCACCTTGAGGAGGCATGTGTCTGAGCTTACATGGGATTGTCCACTGCAGCCGTGGCTGAAACAAGACATGTGCCAAAAAGATGTGGTGCAGGAAACAGAGAGTAGTAATATCTGAGAGGGCTACCAGCTCTTCCCTGATCAGCCCAGAAGACTTCTGAAAGGGCGAGCAAACAGGTAGGAGTTGAGATTTATGGATCTGAGATTGGAAGTCAACCTTGGCTCCAAAGCCGTTCATTTTGTTTCTGATAACACAATGACAAGGACTCTTCCTTCTGTCAAGGATACCATGATGGTAGATGATGTTTCAGGTTTGAATGTGTGGATCGCATTCTGCACTGCTCCCAACCCGGGTCCCTCCTACTCACTGCCCAAATATAATGTGTGACGTCATCCCCTAATGGCTGAGATCTTCAGGGGAAGGCACCTTGTGGTGGCTCAGGGAATTTTAGGGAACCTCAATGTTTCAGTTAGGGATCGCATTTGGTTGCTACTAGGAGAGATTCGCAATGACGGTGGCTTAGTAATATAGAACTTTGTTTTCTCCCAAGTAAAAAAGTCCACAGACAAGCCAGTCCAGAGTTGCTGTGACAACTCTGTGATGTCGTGATGTCATGATGTCCCAGGCTCCTTCCAGTTTTCTGTCTCTTCATCCTTTGCATGGGTGTTTACCTTTAGAATTACCTCATAGTCCAATATGGCAGCTGATGCTCCAGCCAGCACATCTAAGTTTGAGGAGGAAAAAATGGTGAGAAGGCAAAAGGCACCTGTCCGCTCAGTCAGGATTCTTTATTTCCCCTGAACTGCCCCCCCGCACCCCAACAATCATCAGCCACCTCCCTGAAAGGGAGTCTGGGAAATGTTTATTTGTTTATTTTAAGTTGGGTACCTTGCCACTTCCAACAATACAACAGTATAATAAAGAAGAAGGGGAGGGTGGATATGAGTTGGCAACCAGCAGCCTCAGCATAGGACCGAGAGCTCTTCTGACTCCCAACAGAACTGGTTCCAATCTTGGGTGGAATACATGGCATAAAATTCCACCTGCACAATTTTCTACTCAGCCTTCAAATGATGGTAGTGATGAAGCTGACGGTGATGAAGGGGGTGCTGGTGGTTTAAGACAGCTGACAGCAACCCCATTTGGGAAGCCCAGCAGCCTCTGCTGAGGGGAGAGCAGGCTGTGGACATTGATCTTACTTGGATGCCCTCTTCCATGACTCAGCCATGCTAATTCTTACTATTTTTCCACTTGCCTGAGCCAGAGGACACTTAGACTTTCAGAGATCAGTGACTTCTTGCCCATGGAGAGGCCCTGTAAGGAGATAGCAAAAGGGTAGGGGAGGGATAAAGGTCAGCTGCATACCCATAAGAGCAGGCATTAGTCAAACCCCTATTCAATGCCCAGCCCTGACTTAACTGACCTCAGTTAAGATGAGGGAAGGGAGAGGGGCTCCTGCACTCAAGGATCTCTCACTCCACCCCTTGGATAAGGTGGCTCAGAGCAGGACTCCTGAGATGGGGCCTTTCCAGCCTGACTTAGGCAGCTCCTTCAGGCCTCTAAGGAAAATAATAGAGGGGAGTCAGGTGACTACTACTCCTGGGTTAAAGTCTCCGTTTCTATGCTTCTTGCACTGAGACAGTCCTCCCCCACAAGACTGACTCCTTACCACCATCGCCAGTGCTTAAATATTAGCCAGAACCTTGTCAGGAGGTTTTCTGGGACTTTGGCCCCATCAGACACTGATGACTGCTGAGTGTCACTTGGCTGTCCAAGGAGCAGAATTGCTGATGTTGATTTCAGTGTCCTTCGCCCAGGTCCTCTGCCCCATCCCCTCCCCCAGCCCAGGTCACCACTCCTTAACAACCCTTTAGCTTTGGCCTATCCTCTAAACTCCATCTATCAATGCTCTGAGCTACTTTTATCATAAAAGCACCAGGTTTGTCCTCAGAATATAAGGAGGATGAGGAGGTGGAAGGGAAGGTGGGAATTGTTACAGCCATATCTGGGTGACAGAGAGTTGTAGACCTGGCTTTGACACCTGTGTGCCTTAGGCAAGTGATATAAAGCTCTCTAGGCTTCGACGTCCTTATCCGTATAGTGGGAATAATTAGATGGAAGGTTGGATATATAGATAGATAGATACTACAAGTTTTGCAAGGCTCAAGTGAGATCATGAGTATTTATAAATTGCTGAAGATAGCAAATATCTACAAGAAAATGTTTAACTTCTTCCTGGCTTCCTTTATCAGTGTTTGGACAGTCACTGAGGGATGACTTGGCTATTTGTTAAGTCTTGGAAGCCAAGAATGTCATAGTTGTCATAGCTTAGAGAATGTTTCTGAACCAGTCAAAAGTTTCTGACACTTTTGATACTAATCTATAACATTGGGAATTGCCTAAAATATTTTTAAAAGGCCATTTTGGTACTTTTTATATATGACAAGTGTTTTGCAGTTTAAAAAAATATATATCTTAGAAATATATTATTAAAGATTATATTATAGAGTTCATTTTAATTAAACATTTATAATATATAAAAACTAATTTTGAGTTTTTCCAATGTAACTGCCACTAATTATTTAAGGATTCGTTGGACAATTTCAAAATGATAAGTTATATCCTATTTAAATTAAGGATTAAATGTGTTCAAAAGAGGATTGACACTATTTTACAAGTTAGAATGTCAACAATTGTCAAAAACTGTTTTGGGGCGTGATGTGTGGAATTCTTGTGTTCCACATCATGGAGAATCAGCTGATTCCTTGTCATCCATTGTAAATGTGGTTTCTACAAGGTGGAAGAGAAGGTTTCAAGCTGTTTTTTCTAAGCAAATAACTGTGCAGCTGCACGTCATCTACGTTTCCGATAAAGGCCAAACCAAATTGGAAAGAATCAACCCTTTCTTGTTTTTTTGTTTTTGTTTTTAAATTTTAATTAAAAAATTTTCAATTATAGGTGACATTCAACATTAGATTAGTTTCAGGTGTACAGTATAATTGTTAGACATTTATATAACTTAGCGAAGTGATCTCCCCGATAAATCTAGTATCCACTTAGCATCATACATAGTTATTACAATATTATTGACTATATTCCCTATATTGTACTTTATATTCCCTTGACTATTTTGTAACTGCCAATTTGTACTTCTTAATCCCCTCATCGTTTTCACCCAGCCCCAATACCCTTCCTATTTGGCAACCATCAATTTGTTCTCTGTATCTATGAGTCTGTTTCTGTTTTGTTTTTTCATCTATTTATTATTTTTTCAGATTCCACATATAAGTGAAATCATATGGTATTTGTCTTTCACTGTCTGACTTATTTCACTTAGCATCTAGATCTATCTATCTTTTGCAAATGGTAAGATTTCATTTTTTATGGGTGAGTAATATTCTGTCTCTGTCTCTGT
>NW_011888799.1:2733594-2750636 GCF_000151845.1 Pteropus vampyrus
ACATTTAGATTGCTTCCATATCTTGGCTATTGTAAATAATGCAATGAACATAAGGATGTATTTCTTTTTGAATTAGTGTTTTTAGATTTTTAGGATAAATACCCAGAAGTAGAATTGCTGGGTCATAAGATAGTTTTATTTGTAATTTTTTGAGATATCTCCATACTGTTTTCCATAGTGGCTGCACCAATTCGCAATCCCACCAACAGTGCACAAGGCTTCCCTTTTTCTCCACATCCTCATCAATACTTGTTTTTTGTTGATTTATTGTTGATTTATTGATGATGGCCATTCAGACAGGTATGAGGTGATATCTCATTGTGGTTTGAATTTGCATTTCCCTGATGATTAACCTTTTCTTTTTTTGTTTTAATATTATTTTTGAAGAACCCAAGACATCTTGGTGTACTTTAAAATAATTTTGAGCAGATGAAGCCAAACGATGGAGCTGGTGATGAGCACTTTGAGGCAAATTACATAACTCCTTGTTGGCTTTTTATGCTTCAGTATCAGTATTTTTTCTACTTTCCCTAACTAATCAACAAGCCATTGTGGATAGACATATGACAATAAATGACAGTATCCAAAAACGATTTTAAATGGTCAAGAAATACACTTTAACTATCAAGTATAGCTGAGTAAGAAGCTGAGCCCCCAGAGACTGAGACACGAAAACCGCTTGCTCATTCCCTAAGCACTCACATTGCTTAAGGGGAGAAGCTTTACGTGGCCAGGAGGTGCTAGTTCCCTCTTCCTCCAGGTCCAGCTCAGCAGCCACTTCCTCTTGGCTGCAGTCAGAGTGTAGTGGGAGGTGGACCCTCTCTGTTTATTTCTCTAAGCCCGAGTGAGTAGCTGATATCCTTGAATGAAAAGTGTCCAACATTCTTGGGGCTGGGTGGTGTGTGTACAGAGGAGGAGAAAGTGGGGGATGGTGGAAGTTTCTGAGAGGGAAGGAGAGCGGAGTAGCGCCACACAGTCCATACATACTCTCTACCTGCTCTCCCCTCTTATACTTTTGGGTGGTGCTTCCTTTCCTCCTTTTCCTTCTGTCACCCCTGCCCTTCAAATCCTGCCTAGATAACAAATTGTTCCAGGTAATCTCCAATGAATCTGCACCAGACCTTAATTCTATGTCTCATTGGAATTTTTGGATGTAATTAGCCCTGTGTTTGGCCGTCCACTCCCATTGCTCTGTCTCCTCTCTTCTCTCCAAAGCTCTGTGCTTTTTGCTTCCCCGTCATGCTGGGGATGGTGCCTCCCCCTCAGACTGGCAGCTCTGTTCTCTGATAACTGCTGGCATTTAGGTAAAAGTTAAGAATGAAGTGGTCTGTTGGATCTTGTCACTCTCAGACAGGGATCTAGGGGTGAGTGGCAACGGGGCTGTTACGAAGATCCTGAGGAGGTATCTGAACAGCACATGGGCTTTTCTCCCCTCCCCTGCTTTTTAAAATAAAACAAAAATGTTACTAGGTTGTACTTCTACATGCTTCAAAATTCCAAAGGTGTAAGGAGTGCTGAGTAAAATTTAGGTCTTCCCCCAGCCCTGTCCTCTAGCCCTCCAGGCCCCTTTCTTTCCGTCAAACACTATCACCATCAGACCCCTACCCCAACAACCATGTATGAAATGGAGGGGAATGTATATGTTTGTGTAGGCTCAGAATTTCTTTCTTATTTAAAAAAGTGTGTGACCACTTCAGAAAACTGCTTGACAGTATCTTTAAAGCTGACAACTTGCATATCCTATAACCCAGCAATTCATTCCCCAGATGTCTTTCCAATAGAAATGCACATGTCTGCTTATCATAAGACTCTTCAAAAATGTTCATAGCAGCATCATGTGTAAGAAACATTGTATACAATAAACATCCAGAATACTCATCGAAGATATAATGGATAAGTAAGTGAGGGAATATTCTTACAATGGGATATTGTACAGGGATGAAAAGGAACAAGTGGCTGCTATAGGCGACAACACGAACGCATCTCACAAACACGTTGTTGAATGAAAGAAGCCAGAATCAAAAAGGGGGCATGTGCATGATTCTGTTCATGTAAAATTTTAACACAGCAACCATGAATCTATAGTGTTAGGTGTCAGGCTAGTGGCTACCTCTTGGGGGAGAGATGGGGATAGCCAGGGGGAGGTTTTTGAAGTGCTATCAGGACCGTGAAGTCCTTGTGCCTGTCTGGCGCCTACAGGGAACTCGAGTTGAGGACCCACAAGAAAATGGAGACGGGATGACATTGTGGTGGAGGGAAAGCGTCATGTCTGAAAGAGAGATGAGCTCCACTGGGGCCGAGGGGGCTGGACAATCAGCCTTCCACTTGGCCTTGTAGTTGTTGACTTAAGCAGGGCTGGGGAGACTAATGAAATGGTGAGTAAAGCACAAGATTTGAGTCAAAAGCTTTTCCGTTCAGTTCAACAGACACCAAAGTGTCTGGTTTGTGCCAGGCGCAGGTCTAGGTTCTCTAGGGATCCAAATTGCATAGGACTCAGTCTCTGCTTTCATGGAGTGCACAGCCTGGTGGGAGAAAGACGTGGCGCAGAGAAGAATAGTTAGCATGTAACACAGTAAATGCCACCAGGGAGGTAGGTATGAGCCCCGAGAAGGAAGCATCTGATGTGAGCTGGGGAGATGACACACAAAGTTGAGTCCCGAAGGGCCACAAGGAATCACGAGGCCAGCAAAGGTGTTTGAGGTAGGGGGCACAGCATGTGCAAAGGTTCAGAGGCAGGAAAGAGCATGGGATTTTGGGGAACTGTGTTTCCTCTGGAACATAACACTTGTGCAGGACAATGAAAAGAAGTGAAGCAAGGAACGAATAGGGCAGGGCCCCGAATTGAGGAGCTTGATTTACCTCACTCAGGAGTTTGGACAGCAACAGATCTTTTCCTCCCTTCCTTCCTCCCTCCCTTCCTTCTTACTTTCTATTTTTCTCCTATATTTTCTTTTCCCATTATAAAACCAACACATGGTCCCTAAAATAACTTTGGAATATGCAAAAGCCAAGAGTGTGGGACAGTGAAGACAAGAACTTTGCCAATTCTTCATCATTTCCGCAGGGCTTACTGTGATACCTGATACTCGGTAGATGCTCAAGAAATATTTATTGATGAGGTACTATAAGGTATCCTGCAGGTACAACATGGGCAAGATAGACAGGGGATTGTCCCGCTTCGAGTCATAATTAACCAGTAACGGTAACCTGGCAGATGCATGGAAGAGAATTGGGGCAAAAACACCTAACTTTAGGGTGGGGTCAAGGAATTCAGGAAGGTTTTCCTGAAGTGAGCAGTACAGACACTGAGGCCTGAAAGTCACAGCAAGAATTAGTCCCAGCGAGGGTGTTTGAGGCAATGGGAATAGGATTTGGTAGGCCCAGAGGCAAGAGAGCCTTGGGAAGTGTGCATGTGTGCGGGGAGGGGTGAATTTGAGGATGGAAGAGCTGCAGGAGGGAAGCAGAGGTGGCTGCAAAGCAAAGTAGGAGTCATATCCTGAAGGCCAAAGTAAGAGTATGAGGCTTTGTCTTGAGGACAAAAGGTTTTTGGGAAGATAAATTGTGCTGTGATGAATTTTCTGGTAAAGAAAATGGATCCAGGGAGCACAGAGATGGGAGACAGGCAGGCGAAAGACTGTTACTTCTGGTGACAGAGGAGAGGGTTGTCCAGCCTTGGGGGCTGATGGGCTGAGAGAGCGAAGGAGAGAGAAGGACTAGCAGGACCCTCAGGTTTCTGTCCTGGGCAAGGGACTCAAGTGGAGAAGGGTGAGGCTGGGGACATTATGTAAAGGCTTTACAAATGTTACTGCCACATCTTCTTATTCAAACGAATCATTTACATGTGTCTCATAGTCACTGATGACTGACAGAAGTGACAGGTGGCCTGTCCTGACCCTCAGCTTGCTCTCATCCCTGCACCCTTCCCTTGCCAGCCTACTCCCTTCCATCTGAAGGGCTCACCTCAGCCCTGGTTTTTGGTCTTTGGACTTCCTTCATGGTCCCTTCTTTTCCCTCCACTCCCTAGTTCTTTAGGCAGCAGACTTTTTTTCTCCCTGACCCTGAGCCAGCTGCCAGCCCAGGACTGCACGAGCCTTCTTCACTGTCACCTTCCCCTTGTTCCTTCCTGCATGGAAATGCCCCACCACACCCAGACTCGGCAGCCCTGACTCCATTTCTCTTTCCCCCACTTGGTGTTTTCAGCTCGCCTCTTAGGTTGCTTGCCTGACAGCCCCTTCCTTCCTCCTTGGTTCTTTCATCTCTCTTCTGAAGCTGCAGCTTCTTTGAAAATCTTCTCAGTCCTTCAGGGGCCTCCTTGATTCTTCATGAATGTGGGCCTCATCCATGCAGGCATACAGGTGGACAACACCAGAGCTACAGATCTTCTGTGACATAGGCAAGAGGTCACCCTGACCCCAACACATCGAGGCACATACCCAGGTATGTGCAGAGACGTGCTAGGCTGGAAGCTCCCCAGGGCAGAGCCTGGTCTGATTTGTTCATCCCCAAAGTCAGGCATCCAAGAGATGCTCAGTAAATATTTGTTGGAGAGAAGAATGTGGCAGAGGCGGATGTGCTGCGCAGACCTCCCTTCAAGAAAGACTTGCTGCCCATTTGTAATGTGTGGAGAGAGCTGACGGCTCCACTCAGCTCCAGGGACCCCAGGGCTGGGACTAGGTGAGGAGAGTGAGGCATCTAGGGCACAAAATGTAAGGAGGTGCTGGCTTTCAGGGTTGTGCAAGAATTTGTGCTTTAGGCACCTTGCTCGCTGTTTTCTAGTCCTGGCTTTGCAGGCCAATGGCTGAGCACAGCAGCGGGTCTAGGGCCTCGTCATTTCTGCCCAGTTCAGTCAGGGCTCCCCTAATGGGCAGTCTTTGCTCGGGAGTTTTCCGTTGGGCTGGCAGAGAACTGCCAGATCTGCTCCATCTTGCTTCTGCTTATTTCCTTGCATGCAAGTCACTTCCCAGTGAGCCTGTCCCATGCCTACCTTCATCTCAGCAGCTTCTTCCTAGAGAACCCGACCTGATGAACAGGTGCATCCAGATGACAAAGAAATACACACACCTTTGTGAGTACCTCACGCTCAGTCCTGAGCCCAGTGCCTGGTATATATCAGACGTTTAAAAATCACCAATGAACAGAATGACTGAATGGGGAGAAGATCCCCAAGATGTTTGGACACCTGGTGAGAGGCCAGTGACTACATATGCTGACCTTGCTAGATGTCCCCAAGCTAGGGTTCCCACAGCACCCTTGAAGTCAACAATGGAGGCAAAAGAGCTATTTCCAGGGTTTATATATGCTCATAGAATTATGCTTTTAGATGAAGTAAGGCCACTCAGGTTAAGCGAAAGGCCCGATCCTTTGCTTCTGGCAGGAATGATATCAGAGCAGTGTGGTAAAATGGGATTATCGTGCAGTGAGCAATAGTTCCCATGGGCATAGAAACATGTTTTTCACTGGACATAGTGGAAACAGAGGAAAGGAGAGGGAAGGTCCATGACTTTGGCCCGTCATAATAGATACTCTCAGATAGATCACCTGACATCTCTGAGCCTCAGTTTTCCCATCTGTAAAGCAGGATCTAGGAATGTCCTGTCATGGTAGCTCTGAGAATTAGCTGAGACATTAATGAAAAGAGCCCACTACAGTGTCTAGTCCTGAGTAGAGTGGCAGTTACTATTATTATCAACTAATGCCTATTAAACCTTTTGAAACATGGAGAAGCTGGCCATAAATGCCATGAGGCCTCCATGCCAATAATTGGCCTAAATGCCTTGAATGGACCAGGTCGGATGGAGACTGTACATTTTGAGAAAAAGAGAGGATTCCAATCCCGAGGCCTCAGCAAACACGGCAGGAGCTGGGCCAAGCTCCTGGGAGACAGAGACAAGCTGGAAGAGTCAAGTGCCCAGAAAACCCTCTAGGCCCCAGGCCCAGGCAGAGTTTGGTGGGAAGTGTGGGAAGTGGAAAGTCCATCTATATTTACAGAATTAGAGTTTGGTCAACATGCCAGGGATATTCATGTAGGTCAGCCTGAAGGATCAATACGTACAAATGATTTGGTACTTGGATCCACCAGGAAGATACACAGACCTGCCTTTCTGTGGGTGCCATAGGGCATTTTTTGAAAGGAGACTGTTCCCTCCTCTTAGGAGGCAGGAGGTTGCATGAAAGCCTTTACATAGTCTGGTGTTCTGTGAAATACACATGTATATATGGAATAAAGGCTGGAAGGAAATATACCAAAGGGTTAACTATCATCTTTTTCATTTAGGGAGTGGGATAATGAGCAATTTAAATTTTCTTCTGTACATATTTTTTGTTTTCTCTAAATTTGTCCTCCATGGCTTGATGATATAGGTGGATATAGGGTGGAGTGGAGGAATTCAACAAAGATTTAAAAAAATATATTATTCAGAGTCCATTTAACTTGGAGATGAGGTTCTGGACTTAGCATTTGCACGTGATGAACAAGAATCCACTGCCAGCTTATGATATCTAGTAAACAGGTGAAAGAGACCCAGCAAGGCTCCTTTATCCCAATTCAGGATGGGAGTATGGGTGGCCCGGGAAGCCTGAATGGTTATCTCAGATTCTCATTTATTATTCTCTTTCCTTTTGCAGAAGGAGGGAAAAATGGAGATGGAGGTCCCATCTGCCCCACCACAGCACTCAGGTGAGTTGGAGTGGAGGCTCCGTAACAGCCTGTGGAGAGAGGTCTCTGCAATCTGGTACCAGGCCCAGTTTCTCATCCTGGAGTGGAAAGGTCTGGATGCTGAGCCTTTTGATAATTGGGAACATTTCGTGTTGGCACTGCATCATTCTTTCTGAGCTTTTTCTCCACTTCCAGGCAACCCTTCTTGTTCTCTATTGTCTAGGTACTTTAATGACCCTCTTGGCTCCAAGTCCCCACGATGTCCCCTTTCATCTCCAACTTTCCTCCCCACTTTTACGTTTCCTTCACTGCCCTCTTTTTTGCTATCTCTTTGCAAATCATGCCCACTCTGTATTACCATTCATAAAACAAGATATTAATAAAAGCAGTTTTACAATGGGATTAATTCTCTGGAGAAGTCAGTGTAGATGAGCCAGAACCCAGTGCTGAAATCAGGAGGTCTGGGTTTAAGTTTTGTGTTTGCCGCTAAATCATTGGCTAACCTTGGGCAAGTCACAATCTCTCTGAGCCTGAGTTTCTTTACCTGTAGAAGCATAACAAGCCTTCGAAATTGTCTGATTTTTCCTACTCATGTCGCAAGATGTTTTTCCTCTCTATTATTTAATTTTCACACTAATCCTGTGGTTGCCTGGGCAGGAAGCCCTATTATTCTGATTTGCCTTTCAAAGCCCAACTCAGATAAGCCCTTTTCCAGTGAACTCAACCCCCAACCCCAAGTTTATCAGTCCATCCTGGGGCTGGTCGACCTCTATATCTGTCACTCGCTCCTGTGGTTCCCACTCAACTACCCAAGGGCAGTGACTCCTCATTGTCTCTTTGGTTTCCCAAGACCTGGCACACAGTAGGGCCTCAATGGCTGTTTTAGTAACATGGAACGACACCAACTCATCACTCACGGGGCAGACTGCCATCTGAATGCTGTGTTCCACAGCGTTCGTTAGTTAGCTCAATCTTCACGGCATTCTCTAGAAACTCAGTAGGTGCGTGATTGTACTTCATTCGGGTCTCTAATGATAGTACTGGGCAGGAAAGATCTAAAGGTGAAGACCAGGGCTCTCTTTGCAGAGGCTGCCACCCTTACAGTACGTACCAGTCTTACAAACACAGCTGGTTCAAACACTAAGAACTTTCAAATTACCTGCTCTACCCTGGGCCAAACATCATCTTACAAGTGCCCATCCCAGGGCCAGCAAGCAGTAGATGCTTTTCTGAGGTTAGATGCTAGTTCCTGCCCCTTCCCTTCCCTAGCAGATGAAGGTAAGAAAAGGGGAGACTCTAAATGGGTTTCTGATAAATGCCTCTGTGATGGCTGAGTAAGAGGTTCCACTACCAACCAGTCCCCCCAGCACCTTCAGCCACTTTGTAATTTATCCAGAGTCTGTTTCTTGCTCTCAGGGTTCTGGGTACCTTTCTCTTGGAGCAGTTAAAGAGTTTGGGTGTGTGTGTGAGTGGCAACAGCTGGGTCACTGGCAGTGTGGTGATAAAGAGCAAGGATTTGGTGATGGACAGTCTCAGTTCAGCAGCTGTGCCACCCGAGCAAGTCACTGTGCCTCTCAGGGCCCTGATGTCCTCATCCTGGAAAATGAGGATAATAACAGTAGCTACCTCATTGAGTTGGTGAGAGGCTTCGGTGAGGAAATATTTGTGAAGTGACAGGCAGAGTAACCTGGAATAGTAATCCCTATGTTCATCTCCAAAGACTGCTGCCATTGTGGGGCAGTAGGAAATATGGGGCAGGACATCTCCAGAGTTGCCTCTGCCAGGACCCCCGATCTAGAGTGAGCGTAGGAGCTGCCCTAACAGTTGAAGGATGCACAGGCAGGCATGCCTTTGCTGCTGGCCAGGGATGGAATGTCCTGGTGCTTGAATAAGATTTGGGACGAAGATCCAGGTGGCTTGGTGTTTGCAAAGCACAGTTTTCTCTGGGCCGCAGAAGCTGCAAACTCTGGCCAGGTTTTCTTGGTGATGAAATGCGCCCACCCTGGGTGGAGCAGGTCAACTACAGCCCCAGCCAGGCTGCCACACCCTGTTCTCTGGAGTGAGAACAGAACAGCGTGTCTCCCTCTGGGTGTCAGCCTGGCCCAGAGCCCAGGGTTCAGGTACAAGGGTAGAGGGTCGGGCAGAGGAGGGAGACAGCAGACCCTGATGTGACCCTGGCTCTGCTCCTGGCAAGCTGCATGACCTTGGGCAAAACTCCTTCCCCTTGCTGGGCCTCAGTTTCAGGCAATTTCTAAGAACCCCTTCAGCTCAGAGAGGTGTCTTCTTCTCACCCTCCCAGGAAAAGGCAGTGGGGTTGGCTAATCTCTTGCTTCTGCAGAGAAAACTGAGCTTGGGTTCTAGTTTCTTTCTTTCCTTCTTTCTTTCCTTCTTTCCTTCTTTCTTTCTTTCTTTCTTTCTCTCTTTCTTCATTCATTCAGTTTTCTTAAGGGCTGGGCCCATTCTTATGATGTTAAAACACCTGTTCTTGAGATTTGAGGGTCTAAATGAGAAGAAAAGACACATCTTTACATACTGCGCATCAATCAGGTGATAGCAAATACCCGGAGAAACTCAGACAAAGGGTATGATGGCAGCTCTGAAGAGCCAGATAGGGCTTAAGGAGAGCAGAATGTGGCATGCTAGAGAGAAAGAGAGGGTATTCCAGGTGGCGGGACGTGGTGTGTGCCTGAAAGGCAGGACTCAGAAGCTCTGGACAGTGAGTGACCGCCCTCAGACTGTGGTCCAGATTTTCACTTCTGAGCAATGGACTTTTCCAGAATCTACAGTCCAGCCCTGCTGGGGTGGGGGGTTGCCCCCAGGGCTGGGCTTTGTTCCTGGTCTCCTCCCTCACCCCCATTGACTCAGACATTGGTTTGAAACAGCCAGCTCAAAGTCAGTGGTTGCTGGTGACTGGTTGAGAGCAGTCACTTGTGTGGATGAGATGGGCCAGCTGTAGAGGCTGTGTCAATAACTGTCTTTCTCTGACTATTTTCCCTTTTGGTTTTCATTCCGGTTCACTCAGGAGCTGTGATTTTCCTACCGCTGAGTCACTCAGGGAAGGGCAATAGAGGAGGGTGATTAAAAGTATTTCAGTTCCCGGGATTTCTCATTTCTGTTTATAGGAATTCAAAGCAAAACCACAGAAGTCCTGTGGCAGGCTAGGTAGGAGACTCTGCAGGGCCCTAACAAGATACCCCATCAAACCAGAGGTTCTTTTAGGACATACCTGAGATCTCCCTGTCAGATCAAGAGCTCTGTGGGGCCAGGACCTATATCTCCCTTCTGAGACTGAGGCTCCCTGAGGGCAGGGCTATGTCTCCCTCTCCTATCAGGGGCTTCTTGAAGAGCAGGTCCAGTTCTCATTTTTTTGTCCCAACCCCCCTGTAGCCAAGGGCCACTGGATGCCTCTTCAGAGGTAGTATTGAACCCACTGCAGGAATAGACTAGGTGGCCTGGAGTCCCTTTCTGGGGTTTCTCTCACATTAGAGGACGATGTCAACGCATGAAGTTTCTCACTTTCCTACTGTGCTCTTTTCTCCTCTTTCCTTTTCCTGTTTCCTAGTCAGATCACCAAGGGCTGCAACCCTTTCTTCACCTCTCCCTCTCATCCCTTGACACACTCTTCCTACCCAGCCCTCCAGGACCCTGTCGAACCTCGAGCCACTCTGGCATTCATTGACCAGGGAGCAAAGGTGGCAGAATTGGGCACTGCCGGCGAAACCAGAGACCAAACAGACGGTGCAGGACTGGCGGTCTTCCCTTTGCTTCCTTCTGCGGTCGGCCGACTAAAGTCCAGCTGGGCTTACTCTGGCTCTGTTCTCAGTGGGAGCCAAGGGCCAGAGAGAACTGGATTGTCTGCATTCAGAAAGAGAAATGACAGGAAGGACCTGCTGATAATTGGCCTGGACCAGGAGAGGCGAACATCAACCAGAGAGAGGTTCTGCTAACTTCTCCACCATCTCTCACATTATTGATGACTCTGAGGTCATTGTCCTAGAAGCAGCTCATTAAGGTGACTTGTGTGGCCTACAGCCCTTCCACAAATAACGGTTCCTGGCAGTAGCAGCTACTGTTTGCAGAGCCTGTCCTTGGGACCCTGGGTATTAGAGAATGTTGATCTTTCTCAAATCTTTACACCAAAGAGGCGTCTATAGGGGCCAGACTGCGTTCCTCTGAGGGCTTTGGCTTGAAACAGCCAACTCAAAGCCCTAATAAGGTCTCAAGTTTTCTATTTACCTAAAGCCCATACATAAAGCTTGCATTCTAGTTCATCATACCTGTGTTCATTACAAAAATAATATTCTCTTCACATTCTTTGGGTCAAATGGATGTTGCAAGAAGATGGGGCACATTTATACTTTGGCTTTGCTGCCCTGTGCCCACTGGTGCCAGTTGTGGGAGCCCAGAGCAAATAGCGCAGGGGCCCAGGTGGCCTCAGATTTAGTACTAGTGCAGAATCACTGACTCTGCCCCCACAATCTCAGCTGTGCAAGAAGGTGCTCCATCTTTCCTATCCTCCGTCACCCAGGTATTCCTGTTGAAAGTCAGTGTTCACTTGGCCGTCTGAGGATATGGACAGGGTAGGAGAAGAGTCGAGGATGTTCTTCCTTGTGTGTATGGTGCTGTGGAGGAATTGGATTTCTTGCACACCATTAGTGGGAATATAAAATGGTATAGTTGCTGTGCGCAACAGTATGACAGTTCCTCCAAAAATTAAAGATAGAATTTCTATATGATCTAACAATTCCACTTCTGGCTGTTCACCCAAAAGGACTGAAAGCAGGGTCTTGAAAAGATATCTGTACACCCAGATTCATAGCAACATTATTCACAATAGCTAAAACGTGGAAGCAACCCAAGCACCCATTGACAAATGAATGGATAAGCAAAATGTGATATATACTTATAATGCAATATTATTCAACCTTAAAAAGGAAGGAAATTCTGTAATATAGATGAACCTTGAGGACATTCTGCTAAGTGAAATAAGCCAGTCATAGAAAGATAAATACTGAGTTATAAAGATTTAGTTATAATACCACTTGTATGAAGTACTTAAGGTAGTCAAATCACAGAGACAGAAAGCAGAATAATGGTTACCAGGGACTGAGGAGGGGAGTGAAATGGAGGATTATTGTTTAATGGGTATAGAGTTTCAGTTCTACAAGACAAAAAGAGTTATGGGGATGGATGGTGGTGATGGTTGCACAACAATGTGAATATATTTGATACCACTGAGCTCTACACTTAAAAATAGTTAAGATGGTAAATTTTGTGTTATGTGTATTTTACCACAATAAAAAATAAAGTGGAAAAAAAAAGTAAACTAGACCTCTCTCCACTTCTAGGATAGATTATATTTTCCGAAACTGGTCACAAACATATTTCCGGAAGAGGTGAAGTCTATTCCCTCAACCCACTGTAACTAGGTGGGCTTCTCTATGTGCCTGGAGGGACAGAATGTGGGGCAAGCGTCATTACCAAGGCTAGGCTGTATGGAGTGGTTCAGCTTCTTTCCCTCTCTCAATGCTCGCCTTTGACAAGCAGCTAGCATGTTGGGAGAAAGTCGAGGCCACATGTAGGTGTGCTAGGTCTCAGCCAATAGCCATCTTCAAATACCAGACATGAGTGAGTGACTTTGCAGAAGATCCACCCAGTCTTCGATCCCCTAGTTGATGCTGGGTGGAGCAGAGTTGTCCTCACCAGCCCCACCTGAATTGTAGCTCGGCAAGCAAAATAAACGTGGTCATTTAAAGCCACTAAGTTTTGAAGTATTTCGTTCTACAACCAGAGTAACTAGACCTACAGCCCTTCATTCTTTGACTGAAAAAGTACTTTCCCTGGACTAGAAAAAAGAAAGAGAGATCGAAAAGAGGTGATGGAAGAAGAGAGGTTGGAAGTAATATTTAACGAATATATTCCCCTTTCACCTCATTCAAGGAGGCACTTAAAATAGAGATTGAGTTATATAAAAAAAATAAAGAACGTTGTGTTTCTTGCTGATACAAGATTGTGGGTGGAAATCTCTCCTTCCACACAGAACTGGGATTGCCTGTTGACATGTTTGTGTTCTTGACTCAATGTCTGTCATTGTCTGGGTCCTCTGTGACTCAGTTCTAGGACCATCTTATTACAGAGGAGATACTCAATAAATATGTGTTAATGAATCAATGAAGGAATGGTGAAAGAATGAAATCTAGAGCCTATCACGCATTTTTCATGAAGGTCTTGGTCATTTATTCAGAGAATATTCATGCAGTCAGGCTGAGAGACTTACTCTTTGTATAAATGAGGACACTGAAGTCTAGAGAGGGCAGTGACTGGCCCAAGTCCTTGTGTCTAGTGATTGGCAGAGCTGATTCAGAACTCAGTCACCAGGTACCTAGCCCAGGCTCTGCCTACCCACTTTCTGCCCCTGATCCCCACTGGGCCAGTCAGCCCCTGGAAAGGAAAGACTAGGATAGTCTTTGCCCTCTCAGTTATGATCTACTCCTGAGTCTACTGGCTAGATTGATCCTGGCCCCTCAAGGAGAAATGGCAGATGCAGAGAGAGCATCAGAAAGGGAGTCCTTGTGGGCTAGTGCCCAGGACCAGGAGGAGATGCTGTGGAAGAGCATCTGACACACAGTAGGTACTCCATAAATATTTGAGTTGAATTTGATAGAACTGAAATAAATACCCAAATAAACATATAAGGTGAACCCAAAAGAGGGTAAATAATAAATCTGACAAGTTCGTTGACTGAAAGTAACTTCACAGGGTGATCTGATCATAAATTCATAACTGGGCCATGGTGGGTAGTCACACCCTATAAAAGGTTTATCTTTGCCTTAAGCCAACTCTATCCATTGTTTTTGTTTATCTAAGTTAACATACCTTTGGAATACCAGAAGTAATATTCTCTTCCCAGACCCATCAGAGGCATAACTACCCTCAAGGGAGCATATAATCTTGTTCCAAATTTGTAAAAAGAACTGCAAAACTGTCATTCTCTGGAGTGTTGGAAATATTGCTTCCTGGCATGTTGTCAGCTTGGCTCAAATAAACTCTTAAAATTCTCTATAGGTATGGATTTTGATCAATGCTTTTTCTGTATCTATTGATATGGTCATACTATTTTTATCTTTCATTTTGTTTATGTGGTATATCATGTTAACTGATTTACGAATATTGAACCAAACTTGCATCCCAAGAATAAATCCCACTTAATCATGGTATATGATCATTTTAACGTAATGCTGTATTTGGTTTTCTAATGTTTTGTTGAGAATTTTTACATCTATATTCATCAGTGATGTTGGGCTATAATCTTTTTTGATAATGTCTTTGTCTGGTTTTGGAATCAGGGTATTGGTGGCCTCATAAAATGAGCTTGGGAGCCTTCCCTTCTCCTGAATTTTTGGAATAGTTTGAGAAGGCTAGATATTAATTCTTTGAATGTTTGGTAAAATTCGCCTGTGAAGCCATTCGGTCCAGGACTTTTGTTTGTTGGGGGTTTTTGATTACTGATTTGATTTCGTTTGTAGTAACCAGTCTGTTCAGATTTTCTGTTTGTTCTTAATTCAGTCTTGGAAGATTGTAGGAATTTGTGCAGGTCCGTTTCTAGGAATTTATCCATTACTGCCAAATTGTCCAATTTGTTAATGTACAATCGCTTATAGTATTTTCTTATAGTCCTTTGTATTTCTGTGGTGTCAGTTGTCACTTCTCTTTCATTTCCGATTTTATTTATTTGGGTCCCCTTTTTTTCTTCATGAGTCTGGTTAAAGGTTTACCAATTTTGTTTATCTTTTAAAAAACAGCTCTTGGTTTCATTGATCTTTTGTATTTTTCTTTAGACTTTATTTCATTTATTTCTGTTCTGATCTTTATTATTTCCTTCCTTCTCCATACTTTGGGCTTTGCTTGCTGTTCCTTTTCTAAAGTATAAAGTTAGACTGTTTATTTGAGATTTTTCTTGTTTCTTGAGGTAGGCCTGTATTGCTATAAATTTCTCTCTTAGGACTGCTTTTGCTGTATTCCATAGATTTTGAGTTGTTGTGTTTTCATTTTCATTTGTCTCAAGGTATCTTTTGATTTCTTCCTTGATATCTTTGTTAACCTATTCATTGTTTAGGAGCATGTTATTTAACCTCCATGTGTTTGTGTGTTTTCAGTTTTTTTCTTGTAATCGATTTCTAGTTTCATATCATTATGGTGGGAGAAGATGCTTGGTATGATTTCAGTCTTCTTAAATTTATTGAAACTTGTTTTGTGTGCTAACATGTGGTCTGTCTTGGGAAATGTTCCATGTGCACTTGAGAAGAATGTATATTCTGCTGCTTAAGGGTGAAATGCTCTAAAAATATCAGTTAAGTTTATTTGGTCTAGTGTGTCATTTCAGGCCATTGTTTTCTTGTTGGTTTTCTGTCTGGAAGACCTGTCCATTGGTGTCAATGGGGTGTTATAGCTCCCTACTATGATTATATTACTGTCAATCTCTCCATTTATGTTGGTCAATATTTGCTTTATATATTTAGGTATTCCTATATTAGGTGCATAATTGTTAACAAGTGTTATATCCTCTTGTTGGATTGATCCTTTTATCATTGTGTAATGTCCCTCTTTCTACTGATTTGGACATTTTTACATCAACAATAATTACAAACTTGTATGCTAAGTGCCACGAAAGAAGGTTTCAGGAATATGTGAGGGTTTTTGAAGGGGGGTCATGCTTTCCTTCTGGTGAAGCCTCTGAGGAGATGACATTTGAGCTGAGTACCACCAAGTGAGAAGGAGTAGAGAGTATGGGATGGAGTAAGGGAAGAGCCTGCACTAGAATTATACAGAAGCCTTAATGTGGCAGAGAACTGCTTTGTCTGAGGAACCAAGAGAAGGTCAATATGACTATTATAGACAGAGGAAGGCAGAGTATGACAGTGACAGAGAAGACAAGGCTAATGAGGTAAACAGAGGCCAGACCAGTGGGTCTTGGACACTTGGCCACCTAGATAAAAGACCACATTTCCCAGCTCCCCTTGAAGTGAGATGGGATCATGTGGCTACCTTCTAGCCAGTGAAATGTAAATAAATGTGTCGCTTGACTCTTCGAAAACATCTCTTTAAAAGAGGTAAGGAGTGTGGAGCATCTAGTCTCCTTTTCTTTCCTCCAACTGAATGTAGAGAACGTGGCTGGAGCTCAAGAACCCATCTTGAACCATGAGATGATTGGAAGATGTTGATCCTGACTACCTAGTTTCAGGAGCTTGAAAGAGGAAAAAACGAGGTTTAGAGATGAAAATTTGAAATAGATCAAGCTGAGTTAGTTGTTGAAAACTTGGCAGGCACTTGATGGTTTAGGGGGAAAATGTGGACTTAGAAAAGAAGATGGCCTAACAAGGAACCTTGAGACGAACCAACAGTTATAGAAAATGAGCTGTCCGGGGGTCTGAGCTGGTAGATATGACTCCAGTTAAAGGCTTCAGTCTCCACCATCCCTACTATAGGAGCTCCAATATCTTCCTCTAGAACTTCTTTATCTGCAAATGACTGGACTCTTCAGGGGTGTTATTGATCCCAAAGGATTAATTCCTAAGGTTAAGCATGAGCTTACAGAACTGGAACCTTTTAGTCCCCAAAATCTCATGGCCACAGGTCACTATTGTAGACTGATTGATATAGCACATTCTTTTCCCAGAATATTTCTAAGAATTTATGCAAATCAATCCACCCGTTTCCCTGAGCTCAGAACAATAGATGCCCAGTTGTCCTACATTTGAGTAACTGTTTCCCAGAAGTTGACACTTTGCTGATAAAGATCAGTTGTCCTCCATTTCAGAAAGGAAAAAGGAAGGAAAGGAAGAAGGAGGGGAGGTAAGGAGAAAATAAGGGAAAGAAGGAAGGAGGAAGATGAGAAGGGGTGAGAAGGAAAAAAGGAAAGAAGGAAAAAAAATAAAGACAGACAAACTACCCTGCTGTATCTGAAAGGTGTGGCCAGGTAGGCAGGAAGAAGCCCAGGGGAGTGCAGCTGCACAGATACCAAGCTCCTGAGAGGGGCAAGTGAGATGAGGCTGGGAAGTGTTGCTGGTGCTATGGTCTGAATGTCTGTGTCCCCTCTAAATTCATTTGTTGAAACCCTACTCCCCAGGTGATGATATCAGGAGTCGAGGGCTTTGGCAAGTACTTAGGCCGTGAAGGTAGAGCCTGCATGAATGGAAACTGTGTCCTATAAAAGAGGCTCAAGAAAGCTCCCTCTCCCTTCCACCATCTGAAGACACAGTGAGAAGACGGCTGTCTATGAACCAGGAAGGGAGGACTTACCAGACACCAGCACCTTGATCTCAGACGTCCTAGTCTCCAAGATTGTGAGGAACAAATTTCTATTATAGCAGCCCAAGCTGACTAAGAC
>NW_011888799.1:2751986-2754536 GCF_000151845.1 Pteropus vampyrus
TAAAGATGGCTTTTTATATTCCAGGCACTGTTGAAAGTGCTCTACATATTAAAAAGCGGGATGTTCTTACCATTGCGACAAGAGAGATATTTTCAGCTGACCCTTGGTGTTGGTGGATTAAACATCTGTGGTTTGGGTTATTTTTTTTATGACTGAGTGTGTACATGAATGCATGTGTCTCACCAGGAGAAGTGGGAAAGGTGAAGCCAGAGATTGTTGCTCTTCCCATGGTGTCATGTTCTAAAATGAACCTGCTCTGTGGTTCCACCTCGGAAAAAATAAACCAATCCCCACTGCCAGTCAAAACAACAATATTTGTGCAGGTCCGGTAATAATCGCTGGAACCAGTCGTCCTCCCTTCTGGCTTGTTGGCAGCACCTTGCCCTCAGCTCACTCCCACAGGGTCCCTGCAGCCTTCTTTCCACGAAGCTCATATTCTTGGGCGCGCAGCAGTTTCTGGCTGATTCAGGGCTCACTTTCTCTGGGAAGCCTTCCTGGATGCCTCATGCCTCACTCTGGGCAGGACTCAGCACTTGAGAACTTGATGCTACCTCACCTCATTGTCCCTCTCTTCCTTTGACCTCTGTGATACAGGACTCCATGGTTTTCTCTCTACTCTTAAGTTCAATTCTTTCCTTCCCTTTTTTCTTTCTTTCCCTTAATTCCCCGTTCTTTTCCTTTCTTTCCCTTCACTTCCTTCCCCCCCCTTCTTTCTTTGACACTCTTTTCTACTCTACCCATTCCTGCCTCTTTGCCTTAGCTCCCATGAGAGTAGATCTTCTACTTGATCTACTTCCTCCTCCTCACCTGTCTGCCAGGGACCAGCTCAGGTCCTCGTGCCTTGATCCAACCTTTCCTGATGCCCACAGGTCTGACCGTAGCACCTCCCTCTCGGACTACTACAGCTCTCCACCATCTAGGCAGCCCCCCTAGCTCATGCATTTGACTTGCTCTCAACTTACTTGGGATTCGTTTAAACATTTATGGTGCGCCCCCAGGTGCAAGGTCTGCCTCCTCTGATGCCTGAAAAGCTTTTACTCATGCTTCGAAGCTCACCCAGACAATATCTCTCCATGCCTTGACTCCTTTTGCCACAACTGAGCAGGTGTCCCCTGTGCTCTCATGTCTCCTGCAATGTGGGAAATGTGGTGAACACATACGTGGCAGATACTGACAGTGTCCTGCCCACTCTGCACTCACCATTCCCATGTACTCTGCAGGCTGCCAATGACCCATGTGTGGGTACTTAGCGCATCCCTACTCAGCAAGCGGCCCCCAGACAGTGAGAAGTGGGATTTGGGAATTATATTCCTCAGCTTACTAGCCCCTCAAGGGGAGAACTCTAAGGCATTGCCCTACTCCCACTCCGGCTTCCAGAGTTCCGGGATGGAGCCCCCATGGCCCACAGCAGTCATCTGCTCATGACCTCCTCAAATAAACTGCTTGTAGCCAGATTCTATCCCATGATCCGCTTCTGTGAAACTCAAACAGAGAAGGCAAATCATCTAGAACGTACTCCGTGTTAGATATCTTTTATGTTCTAGATTTGCATGAACTCATTTCATATATACGACAGCCTCCCTCAAGAGGCAGAGGTTGCTATTAGCATTTCCATTTCACATATGAGAAAACTGAGGCAGGGGGAGATTAAGTAGAATGGATAATACTACTTTTCTGGGGACCGAGGGATTTTTTTTGGAAATGAGACTTTCCCAGGATAGTTCCCAGAAAACTGGGACCAGTTGGTCACCGCAAAGTGAAGTGACTTGCCCACAAGAGTGAGTGGAAGGAGGGGTACTCTAGAACACCTGCACAGCATGAGCTACCTGCTTCTCTACCAAATAGAGGGGTCACATTTTGCACATTTCTGTATTTCTACACTTTGAGATGTTCGTTGGTGATTAAACTAGATGTTGGGGACAATAAGAAAATGAATGAGTGAGACACAGCCCTGCACTTAGGGAGCACCTTGTCAGATGTGGGAGACATGGTCTCTGATGTCACAGAGCTCCCAGTCTGATGGAGTTTCCTGTTAGGGACAGAGTCTGTCCCCTTATCCACGATTTCTCTGCAGGGCCCAGCACATGGTTTAGGGGAGACTTTTCTTCTTTCCCCATGTTGCTGCCCCCAGCCAGGCAGAGGCAGAGGAAGGAAAGGGTGACATGTTCTCCCTGGCACCTGGTCTGGGTCTCCACTCTTGATGTTACCCAGAGCAAAAACTCTCCACAATTAGGTGGCTGAATTGACTTCTGCATGGATTTAATTCAGTGCTTTGAGCCTCCATCCCCCAGCTGGGCTGTAGTTCGGTTCATGGAGTGGGTGGAAGATTGATGAACGGGGTGCTTGAATCAGTCAGGCCCTTGCAGGGAGCAGATGGCACTTTCCAAGGGTTCATTGCGGAGAATATAATGAAGGTACCATGCACAGAGAGTGTGGGCAGGTCAGACGGTGTGACTCCCAGGGACTTGCATCGGTGGGGAGTCGTTATCTCCCCTAGGCCTGAAGGGGCAAGGGAGGGCTCTTGCTAGAATCCAGCCAATGCTGCTACCC
>NW_011888799.1:2754586-2760145 GCF_000151845.1 Pteropus vampyrus
GAACACATACGTGGCAGATACTGACAGTGTCCTGCCCACTCTGCACTCACCATTCCCATGTACTCTGCAGGCTGCCAATGACCCATGTGTGGGTACTTAGCGCATCCCTACTCAGCAAGCGGCCCCCAGACAGTGAGAAGTGGGATTTGGGAATTATATTCCTCAGCTTACTAGCCCCTCAAGGGGAGAACTCTAAGGCATTGCCCTACTCCCACTCCGGCTTCCAGAGTTCCGGGATGGAGCCCCCATGGCCCACAGCAGTCATCTGCTCATGACCTCCTCAAATAAACTGCTTGTAGCCAGATTCTATCCCATGATCCGCTTCTGTGAAACTCAAACAGAGAAGGCAAATCATCTAGAACGTACTCCGTGTTAGATATCTTTTATGTTCTAGATTTGCATGAACTCATTTCATATATACGACAGCCTCCCTCAAGAGGCAGAGGTTGCTATTAGCATTTCCATTTCACATATGAGAAAACTGAGGCAGGGGGAGATTAAGTAGAATGGATAATACTACTTTTCTGGGGACCGAGGGATTTTTTTTGGAAATGAGACTTTCCCAGGATAGTTCCCAGAAAACTGGGACCAGTTGGTCACCGCAAAGTGAAGTGACTTGCCCACAAGAGTGAGTGGAAGGAGGGGTACTCTAGAACACCTGCACAGCATGAGCTACCTGCTTCTCTACCAAATAGAGGGGTCACATTTTGCACATTTCTGTATTTCTACACTTTGAGATGTTCGTTGGTGATTAAACTAGATGTTGGGGACAATAAGAAAATGAATGAGTGAGACACAGCCCTGCACTTAGGGAGCACCTTGTCAGATGTGGGAGACATGGTCTCTGATGTCACAGAGCTCCCAGTCTGATGGAGTTTCCTGTTAGGGACAGAGTCTGTCCCCTTATCCACGATTTCTCTGCAGGGCCCAGCACATGGTTTAGGGGAGACTTTTCTTCTTTCCCCATGTTGCTGCCCCCAGCCAGGCAGAGGCAGAGGAAGGAAAGGGTGACATGTTCTGCCTGGCACCTGGTCTGGGTCTCCACTCTTGATGTTACCCAGAGCAAAAACTCCACAATTAGGTGGCTGAATTGACTTCTGCATGGATTTAATTCAGTGCTTTGAGCCTCCATCCCCCAGCTGGGCTGTAGTTCGGTTCATGGAGTGGGTGGAAGATTGATGAACGGGGTGCTTGGTTCAGTCAGGCCCTTGCAGGGAGCAGATGGCACTTTCCAAGGGTTCATTGCGGAGAATATAATGAAGGTACCATGCACAGAGAGTGTGGGCAGGTCAGACGGTGTGACTCCCAGGGACTTGCATCGGTGGGGAGTCGTTATCTCCCCTAGGCCTGAAGGGGCAAGGGAGGGCTCTTGCTAGAATCCAGCCAATGCTGCTACCCTGGGAAAGGAGCTGCCAAAACAGGCACTAGGCCCTTAGACAAGGAACACAACCACTGCCAAAATCAGGGCCAAATATACCGACTTCTCTCCCATCACTTTCCCTCTTGGGACTAATCAAGTCAGAAGTGAAAGACCAAAGGAACCTAGGTAATTCAGTCCAAAGGGGGCCAGCTCCTGTCCCCCACACAGGGGGTTCAGGGGTTCAGAGAAAGTCAGAGAGTGGATGGGGAGAGGGAGCCAAGAGAGATTAACAACCAGAATGCTGCTGAAGGCTCACACCACCGGTCTCTGGCCCCACCCCCCAGGGCAGTGACCTGACCCCAGAGGACCTGGCCAGAGGTGGGTTGGGAGCTCCTCCTCCAAGATACACACTAACCCTCTCACTTTAGAGTTTGTATCCTCTCCTCCAAGAGCTCTGGCACATTCATTCCCTCCATCCCCACCTCATTTCCTGCCCCTCCTAAGTCCACTTGAGGCCAAAGAGCAGGCGGGTCCAGGAGGTCTTCTCAGAGGAAGAGGTGCAAAAGGACTCCATGAGCTGCCTGGAGTCAGTTCAGTCCAAGAAGAAGAGAAAGTGTAGGGAACAAATACTTCTGAGGCCCATTTTGTACCAGATACAAACACGGGTGCTTTCTCATTCATTACTCCCTCCCTCCCATTCATCCAAACATTCTTGAGGTTGACATCAGGATTTCCAGTTTAGGGACAGGGAGACTGAGGCTCAGAGAGGTTATGTGACTTCTCAAATGTTGCACAGCAAGCGATAAGAGTCAGGATATAGAATCATGTGTGCCTGAGTCCAGGGAAGAATAAATGAGGTAAAAGTTGGTCTGAAAAGATGCAGAAAGGCTGGAATGTAGACAGAGGCTGAACATAATCCCAACCTCAGGGGCCGGGGGCTTGATCAGGGGCTGGTGGGAGTCTGCATGGTTTTGTTTTCTCACTTCCGGAATAGGAGTGGGGGAGCATTCCTGGCTCCTGACAAGGGCTAGAACTGGGGTGGGAGGTGTCTAGCTTTGGTTGCCTTTCCTGCTTGTAGGCTTTGGTCTATCATGAGCCCTTGAGGAGAGGTTTTGTGATTGAAGTGGAGGTAAGCTGGGCAAAGGCCCTAGGAATGGGGTAAGAGGACTTGGGAGAGAGATGCTGCTGTCTCCTTGGCTCCAAGAAACAATTTTACCTGGAGACGAGTTTGGGCCAGCAAAGGGCAAAGGAGGGTAGGAGATACAGGATCTAGCACTGTGTACTGGGGGGAAGAGGCAGGAGGTCAGTGGGGCCAGGGCCAGGACCAGCAGTGTGTGTGTATGGGGGTGGGGATGGGAGGCCAAGGGTTGTTTGGTGAGGATGGAAGGGGTGACTTTAGGGCAGTGCTCTCTGGTCCTGGGGTCCAAGAGTGGAGATTCAGTGAGGTAAGAGCCCAGGGGAATTGGGGATGGGTGAGTCTCAGCATAGCTCTTGCTCCAGACTGAGGAGTCCTCTGACTCCTACTGAGTCAAGTCCTTCCCTGGTCTGGCTCTTAAAGTAATGGATACCCGCCCTTCCCCCCGCCCCCAGGCCTTCAGGATTGGAGTGGCCATGAGGAATGGTCCTGGGGAACTGTGTATGAGAGAGAGAGACAGAGAGAGAGAGAGCAAGAGCGAGAGGAGAGAGAACTTGCATCCAAAAGCTCAAGAGGCCCCAGGAGATGGGTGGGGCTGGGAACTGCCCTCTCTGAAATGCCTGGTCTGTTAGAACAACCCAGACAAAAGCTGAGAGGATAGTAAAAGTTGAAGTTGGCCTCTTCTTCTATAGGTGAGGAGGCATAGAAAGGGGAGTGGCTGGTCAAGATCACATAGGGCTTAAAGGAAGTCTTCCTGCCCCCAGAGGGCAGGTAGCAACTTACCTTTCCCACCAGAGGGCAGGTAGCAACCCTCATGATTACCTGAAGGGACTGGTGGTTACCTTTGGCCTTAATGTCCACTGAAAATCTCATTTTCCTCATCTTAAAACAGCATTAAAAACAACAGCTCCTTTCTTACAGAGTTGACGGGAGAGGTAAATGACTTAGTGTAGATAAAGAGCTTAGAATAGTGTCTGACACATAAGCATCCAATAGATATTAGGAAATGATGATGATGATAAAAGATGCCACTGTTTTAAAGGGAACGGAAACATCATGTGACACAGAGTCTGATCCTTCCCTGGCTGCGCTGAAGCCACAGGCTGGGCATCCTGTTCAGGAGGGAAGGCAGAGGTAGCTGCTACTGTGAGGGGTCTGCCTGCCCCTCAGTATTGTGGAAGCAGCCGTGGCCAGTCTCTTGGCCCTGTGTTTGCAAACTCCACATGTACTTCTTTGTTTCTGCCAGGAGGTTCCCCGGTGACTCATGTGTGTCCAGACACCTCATCCTGGCTAGTGGTCTGATGGTATCAGCCTCGTAGCCTCCTGGGGCAAGGATCAGTTCTGCATCACTGCTTGCTCAGCCCAGCCTGCTTGGCCAGCCCCGAGCCCCAAGAGGCATCAGTTGAGACACTGCCTATCACATAGCCATTGGCTTGCCTTGATCTCGGGCTTGCTGTGGGATGCCAGCAGCTGAAATATAGACCATGATTCCTCTGGGTTGATACACACTCCTCTGGTACTTACACACTCACACATTTCATCCTGGGGGATTCGCCCTGCTCATATCTCTATTTTGCAGAGGAGAAAACTGATGCAAATAGATTTTAAGTGATTTGCCCAGGGTCACAGAGATGGTGAACAAGGCAGGGAGCTTCAAACGCACCCTTAACGACCACACTATACTGCTCTGAGGGGCTCCTTTTCTTCCTCTTTAAGACCTTGGTGGCCTGGCCAAGGTCGTGTGAGTGAATGAATAACTTGGTTCCTTGCCCACACACTGAGGGACAGCTTTCTCAGGTTGTCCCTATCATGTCATAATGACTCCTACTTCCTCTCCCTCTTGTCTGTGAGAGAAAGACCTCACTGCCCATTTTATTCTATGATTTCTGTCCAGAGGTCTGATTCTCTGTTCTTGTGCCTTTCTCAGATCCAGATCTCTCCAGGTGGCTCCCAAGATGGCTTCTTACCATCTCTCCACCACTCCACAACCCCTCACTATTCATCCACCCCTTCCCACTTTGTACTTCGGAGTGAGCGATTCTTCTCACTGTGGAGCCAACATCTGCAGAAACTGGCCAATCAGAAGCCTTCCTCTTCTCCCCGCCCCCAGCACCACAGGTTGGTTCCCTCTGGGGCAGGCATTCTGAGCATAAATAAGTAGGGGTGTGCATGGGGTGAAGGGCTGAATGGGAGAGAGAGGGAATCTGTTTAGAGATGTCAGGCATGAGGAGAAAGGGGTTCAAAGTGAGTTGGGACCACAGAGGCCAACCCAGCATTCTGACCTCTCTTTGTCTCCCAGTTTTGAATTGATAGGTCTTTCTGGAGTGTGTTAAGTGCAAAAGATGCCACTTCCAGACATTCAACAATCTCTTCCCCACCTCCATTTTCCTTTGCGCAGCCTGTGGGCCTTAGGAAGTGGGCATGGGCATTGTTTAGTCGCTGGTTTTTGCTCCAGAATCTGGCCTTGGCTCCACTTAAGCCCAGGCCAGATGGCGTAAGCTGGATGGTGTAACAGCTTTTCCTTCTTCCTTTGTTCCTTACTCAGTTCCACCAGTTCCAGGGAAGGGCCATAGGAACCCCCTGGGTCCCTGAGACACTACTTACAGAATGGTAGAGGGAAGCAGACCACTGAGGCCAAGAACTCAGCTGTCCTCAGGTGCTGGCTGGCTGGTACTGCCAGGGGCTCCTTGCTGGACTTGGGGACCTGGGTGTGGTAGGGACCACACCATTATATGCTGACTTAGTAGCAACCCTGAGTGAGAGACAGAAATGTTCAACGTGAGATGCTCTGCAAACAGAAGTGACTTCTACAAACCCTACCTGGCTTTGCAAATTGTGGTTGGAGCCTTCAAACGCAATGGGGCAGGATGAGGCAAAAGGAGCCCACTGTCCTGCCCTTGCCTTTTCTGTGGTGTGAATGAGCAATAGATCAAGGATTCAGCAGCCAGTTGGGACCAGCCACCTGCTGGCTATAATAGCACCAAGAGTTCTCAGCAAATCTTTAGTGGGTTTACCTGGAGGGTCTCTGGAGGTGTAGGGGGCCTGAACTCCAGCTCTTAATCCA
>NW_011888799.1:2760195-2785221 GCF_000151845.1 Pteropus vampyrus
TTTTCTTCCTCTTTAAGACCTTGGTGGCCTGGCCAAGGTCGTGTGAGTGAATGAATAACTTGGTTCCTTGCCCACACACTGAGGGACAGCTTTCTCAGGTTGTCCCTATCATGTCATAATGACTCCTACTTCCTCTCCCTCTTGTCTGTGAGAGAAAGACCTCACTGCCCATTTTATTCTATGATTTCTGTCCAGAGGTCTGATTCTCTGTTCTTGTGCCTTTCTCAGATCCAGATCTCTCCAGGTGGCTCCCAAGATGGCTTCTTACCATCTCTCCACCACTCCACAACCCCTCACTATTCATCCACCCCTTCCCACTTTGTACTTCGGAGTGAGCGATTCTTCTCACTGTGGAGCCAACATCTGCAGAAACTGGCCAATCAGAAGCCTTCCTCTTCTCCCCGCCCCCAGCACCACAGGTTGGTTCCCTCTGGGGCAGGCATTCTGAGCATAAATAAGTAGGGGTGTGCATGGGGTGAAGGGCTGAATGGGAGAGAGAGGGAATCTGTTTAGAGATGTCAGGCATGAGGAGAAAGGGGTTCAAAGTGAGTTGGGACCACAGAGGCCAACCCAGCATTCTGACCTCTCTTTGTCTCCCAGTTTTGAATTGATAGGTCTTTCTGGAGTGTGTTAAGTGCAAAAGATGCCACTTCCAGACATTCAACAATCTCTTCCCCACCTCCATTTTCCTTTGCGCAGCCTGTGGGCCTTAGGAAGTGGGCATGGGCATTGTTTAGTCGCTGGTTTTTGCTCCAGAATCTGGCCTTGGCTCCACTTAAGCCCAGGCCAGATGGCGTAAGCTGGATGGTGTAACAGCTTTTCCTTCTTCCTTTGTTCCTTACTCAGTTCCACCAGTTCCAGGGAAGGGCCATAGGAACCCCCTGGGTCCCTGAGACACTACTTACAGAATGGTAGAGGGAAGCAGACCACTGAGGCCAAGAACTCAGCTGTCCTCAGGTGCTGGCTGGCTGGTACTGCCAGGGGCTCCTTGCTGGACTTGGGGACCTGGGTGTGGTAGGGACCACACCATTATATGCTGACTTAGTAGCAACCCTGAGTGAGAGACAGAAATGTTCAACGTGAGATGCTCTGCAAACAGAAGTGACTTCTACAAACCCTACCTGGCTTTGCAAATTGTGGTTGGAGCCTTCAAACGCAATGGGGCAGGATGAGGCAAAAGGAGCCCACTGTCCTGTCCTTGCCTTTTCTGTGGTGTGAATGAGCAATAGATCAAGGATTCAGCAGCCAGTTGGGACCAGCCACCTGCTGGCTATAATAGCACCAAGAGTTCTCAGCAAATCTTTAGTGGGTTTACCTGGAGGGTCTCTGGAGGTGTAGGGGGCCTGAACTCCAGCTCTTAATCCATTCCCTCCAGCAGTCCTGGGCACACTCACCTGGGGAGGGAGTAGTTTCTCTGTGTATGCTCCAGTCCAGATGCTGCCTTTGTCTCTGGGTATACATGCGTCAGTTAGAATCAGTTTTGGTTGTGAGTGGCAGAAAAACACAAATAATAGTGTTTAAAATAAGATCGACATTTATTTCTCTCTCACATAAATGAAGTCTGGTGTTATTCAGTCCATGTTTATTATGATGGTTCTGTAACCATCAGGAACCCAGGCTCTTTCTACCTTATTGTGTCACCAGTCTCAAACATGGCCTTTCCTCATGTCTGCCAGAGCTCCAGTCACCACATCAGTATTGCAGCCAACTAAAAGAAAGAATTGAGAAGAGGACCACATACTGCCCTCCAACCCCCTGCACTGAAATTCATATCCATGTCACATAAGATACTTTTTACGTATCCTATTGGGCAGATTTTAATCATATAGCTGTACCTAGCTTCAAGAGAAGACAAAAAAAAAAAAAATGTAGTCTTTAGTCTTGGTGGTCACATGCCAAGCTTAAAATAGGGGCCTTTCTACTGAGGAAAAAGATGGAACAAATACTGGAGCATAGCTAGCTGTCCTTTCCACAGCATGAGACCTGAGTAGCGGGTACCAGATGCTGCATGATTCCCATACACCCCTCCGGACAGCAGCCCGGCTGTGGGGAGTGGGGCTCTGCCTCTTCATTTCGGCCTTGCCTGCAGCTTCGAAGCTTGAGGTCCCTCTTGGAGCTGTGATGGTAGCAGAAATACGATCTCCCTGGGGTCTCCATCAAGGAGAGGATCAGTTTGATGATCAAGGCCAGCCACGCCATCCCAAAGAGAATCCACAAGGACACTGTGTTCTTGTACCACAGTGGGTACCTCCGGGAGGGATCCATTCCTGGAGGGGAGGCAAGGTCAGAGGATGGAGGCCTGGGAAAGTCAGGACCATGTTCCCAGAACAGAAACGGATACACATATATATAATGGAGATATATATATATATATATATATATATAGATATATAGATATATATATATAGAATATGGCAAGTCCAAACTGGTCTGAGATTGCTGGCCTTGTGGTCACTTCTGTAAGATTCTGGGAAGTCTCCCTGGGTTGGCACCTTGGGTTTGGAAAATAAATTTCCTCTTTGTCTGAGGCGTTCTGTTTGTGCTCTATTCCAGTAGTTCTCAAAGTAGGGTGCTGGGACCAGCAGCATCAGCACCACCTGAGAGTTTGTTAGAAAATACGAATGATTGAGCCCCGCTCCAGACCGACTGAATCAGAAACTCTGGTGGTGGGACCAGCAATCTCTGTTTTCACAAGCCTTCCAAGAGATTCTGATGCCTGATCTGTTGTTTGCATGTCTCTGTGTTGCTTTCTCATATGTGAAGGGAGGCAACTTGCCTTAGTTCTTACTAGCCGTATGACCTTCATTTGTCTGACTATCCCTCACCTGTGAAATGAGGAAAATAATTTATCCCCCTTGGCTTTTAGGATGAAGTCCTAAATTCCTATCTCAAGGTACCTATTTAATTCTTCAGCCTCGATTTACACACCTTTCCCCTTTGAGCGTTATGCTCCAGTCACTCCAATATTTTGCCCATTTCTCCATCGACCACCTTTCTTGCCCCGGGGCCTTTGCACTTGCTGTCCTCATGGATCAAAATGTTCTTCATTTCCAGTTCCTCTTGGCCTGGTTAACTTCCCCTCATCCTTCAGATCTCAGCTCAGATGTCATTCCTCAATGACTAGACTAAGCCACTCTGTTACACTCTCTCATCGTCCATGTGCTTTTGTTGGGTGAGTTACTTTTTATCTCTGGGTCTCAATGTCCTCATCTATAAAATGGAGGCAATGAGGGTTACCACCTTCCAGGACTGTTGTGACTGTCATGCAGGTTCATGCATCAGAAGTGCTCAGAATGGTGGCTGGCACACAGAGTGGTGTGCATTGGTCAACTGTTGTTGGGTGATTGTTTCACTCACCAGCGGATTCCCACACTGGTGTCCCCAACACAGTCAGGACTGGATAAGAAATGGCTGAGGAAAGGGGTGAATGGGGGTGTCTATGAGGCTTAGATAAGTCATTTCAAGGGCTTGCTCCATAATTTAGTTCTTTCCTGTTTCCTGTCTGCTTCCCTCATCAGGCTGGGATCATTCAAAGGTCGAAGATCTGTCCTCCTATTTCCTCGACATCCTTTTCTGTCTTAGCCGTCTGTACGTCCCCTCTGTCCACCTCCCCATTCTGTTCTACTGGCCCTGAGACAACCTCTCCTGTCCTCCCATACTTAGGTCCCTTGCTTGGGCCCCAGCTCAGGGAGGAGCCCGCAGCCCAAGACCCGACCTTGACTGGCAGGAGCCAGGATTAGATTAGGCTGATTGGGTTACTGGGCCACCATTCCGCTGGCGGTCCCAAATGAAATCAGCAGTGAGCTGGCTCTTTGCCCCTGCCACCCGCCAGCTCAGCTTGCTCCTGGCAACGGAGGGGAGGTGTTCCTTTCCCCATTTATTTCATTTTTTTTAGTCGAAATCATAAGTGGCAGGAGACCTAGCAGCTGGCAAGGCGCTTAACTGAGTCACAAATGTAATTACAGGAGTTATGGGGCCAGGGAGGAGCAGGGGGCTGGGCTCTGGGGACTGTTCCTGTACTGCTTTTGGGCAAAGAGGAACAGTTGGCTGTGAAGACAAAGTCCCTTGTGGCTGCATATGTGTGAATACATAGTGACAATGGATGTGACAATGCCGGATGTCAGCATTCCCATCCACGAAAGAGATTTGACCTTGTTCCTGGAGGACAAGGAAGGCTGAGAAACGTGGGAAAAAGGGAAGAGTAGTGTTTGTCCCCTCTCATCTGTGGAAGATTCTGGAATGCACACATATGAAAAGCCCTGACTTGGGAGTCTAAACTAGACCTTCCCTAAGCTTGCCTGTTTTATGGGCTTAATCACCTTCTTTCGTTCACCTTATAGATGAGGCAGTCAGGGATTTCAGTGTGGTGACTTGCACAAGGCATTGACATGGCTACAGATGGAACCAGAGTGAGTAGCAAATCTCTGGAGATGTTGTCAAGGGGGCAGCTCTGCCCGCAGCACCTTAGTGGAAGTGGTCTGCCTGGGTAGCTCCTCTGGGCTTTAAAGGGCCCTTGTGGGGTTGAACTAGGCCTCCTGAGTCAGGGTGTTTGGTGGAAAGGGGTTCTGGGAGGCCTGTGCCCTATACTCCAGACTCCCCTGTCCGGCTGTTTTCCATGGGGTGGCTCACAGGGTAGCGGAGACCCTGATCAGCCCTCCTTCCTCTATAGACATGGCCGTGCGGATGTCACTACCCCTCCCTTGATGGTGGAGAAGGCCTTTACCCCCATTTCCAGGGTGCGCTTGTCTAGAGAGGGCTGCCCCTTCATCCCTCTGCCCTGCCTCAGTGGACTGTGGGGCCTCAGAATATCCTCAGAGAGATTCCCCTCAACCCCTTATAGGCTGTCCCTGTTGTCTCCTCCCACCAGGACCAAACTTTGGGAGCCTTGGTGATCTGCGGAAACCAAGAAACTGTAGTTGGGGGTCCTGTTCCCGCTTCTTTTTCCTCTTCTTGCACTGGGCTCCCTCAGAGAACCAGGCCTTCTGGGCTTCTAGGTTTAGGACTATCACTGAGGCCGAACCCTGAGCTTCATCTTCTGAACTTCATCTTCTGAGCCCTGGTTGGGAGAGGCTGCTGCAGGACCTGTCAGAGCACATGCCCTGCGTATAGGCTGCTACTGCCGGCTGGACAGAAGAGTATTTCCGGGTGGCCCAAGTGCAGCATGGGAGGAAGAGGGCTCAGAGTGCAGAGGGAGGTGGGTCCCCGACACACAGAGGGCCTCTGCAGTCCTAGTCATGGCTTTTGTACTCCATCCTGACTATGGGAAAAACTGAAGGTTTTTAGAGGAGCTGGGCAGGTGACATGATAGTACTTGTCATTTTTAGAGGTCATAAGAGCCAAGGGGAGACAAAGATAGAGAGACTGCACAAATCCATGGGTGCCATCTTCATTGTGCTCTGTGTGAATACAACCCCTTAGGGCTATGCAGTGCTATGCCTGCCCAACCAGCCATATACAACTGCCTTGCCTGGACTAGGGAAGTTGCAGCTGGAACAGAGAGGAGAGGACAGATCTGAGAATCATTCTCTGAGCTGTGAGCGGGCAGATGTGGACCTTGGAGCTGCAGGACTCAGCTCTCCTCAGACACATTTCTCTACCTTCAGGGTAGAAGAAGTGGTAGCAAAGCCCACTTGGAAGAAACCTTCCTGCGAATTTCCTTCCAGAGAGATGGCCTCCAGGATGGAAGATATCAGGAAGGGGCAGTACGAGGCGCCTGACACAGTTCTTCCCAGAGAAGGAGAAGTTCAGGGAAGGAGACATTGCACACAGGCAAAAAGACAGTGAGGAGGTCTTTGCCTTCACTTAGCCCAGGCACCTCATTCAACAGACAGGAGCACTGAGGCCCCGAGAGGGGGTGTGAGGTGGTCTAGAAAGAGTATGTGTTTTTGAATCAAACTCATCAGATCAGAATCGATATCTCACTAGCTGTGCAATCTCAGGCAAATGGCTTGGCATCTATGCACTTCAGCTTCTTCTTTAGTAAAATGGGGTGACACTCATTGCTCTAGGTTGCCTGATGAGCTAGATGCTTATTAATCTCATTTAAATATTCCAGGCTGGATTTTGTCTCCAAAGGAGTGCAGAAGGGCAGGGCTTCCCTCCAACTTAGAGCCACGGATCTGAGTGGGTGCACCGAGCCCCATGAGCCCAGGTGTGGTGGTGGCCAGTGCTCATATAGTGAACCTTCAGGTGTGAGAGCGGAAGGGCATGTTGAGGCTGAGCTGGGGGGGTCCAGCCACCCCTCAGGCCCCACAGAATGTCCTTCACTGCCACCTGCTGGGCATTTGCCTCAGCTTTATTTTGCAAGGCTTCTAGGGCCCTTGGCTTGCCTAGGTCGGGTGGTGACCACTGATTAAATCCCATCTTGGGCCCTCTAGGCCACACAATCCATTCATGCTGGCACTGAGATTGGCTGCCAATTGTTTTCCAGTGGGGATGGGGGAGGCTGGGGTTACCTGCGTCTCTGGACTCTCCAGCCTGACTCTAGTGGGCCCCAATCCTGGGGCACTGGGAAGCTTGGCATTTCATGGGGTAGGGTCAAGTGGGCAGGAGAGACCTTGGGACAAGGACAGACTAGGAAAGGGGCTCCCCTTATCTGATGAGCTCTAAGAATGATAGTTGAACCTGTGGATGTGTGAGGCTTTCCCAGCGCCCCAGGAGTGAGATTTCCAGCCCAAAGCACTAGTTCAAACTCCAGTTGTCAATTTTTGGCTGGGTGACCTTATTAGCCTTGTCACATAACAAAGTTGGGTTGAAACTGCCAAGGACCCTGTCCTCTGTCCTCTGTACTTTATCCTCCAAACCCCCGAAGGGACTGATATGCAGCAGGTGTCCCATGGACACAGCTATGGGAGCAGATGAGTGAAGCATCAGGCAGCTGAGTCTCCGACTGCCTATCCCCCTCCCCCACCCCAGCCACTGGGAGCTCTCACCAATCACATAGTCGCCGAAGCCTACGGTGCTGAGGGTGACGAAGGCAAAGTAGAAGCCCTCCGTGTAGTTCCAGCCCTCCATGTGGGAGAAGAGCAGTGGGGGCAGCAGCAGGAAGAGCAGGAGGCCCGAGAGGAGGGCGCTGGAGCTTGCCAGCCAGCGAGCTTTGACTGGGTCCTGTGGGTACGCATGGTGCTCAGCTCCCATGTGGCCCCTGCCCAGTGCAGGGGTTGGGAGCAGGCAGGCTGAGGGTACTGAGCTGCAGGCAGTAAGGAGGGGGCCGCCCTCGGGGCCTCTCCAGGTGCCTCGTGCCCTTCTTGTTGGCCAGGTACCCATGCATCTCCCCCACTGATGCCCTTCATTACTAAAAACTTCCTTTCTGGGCAGTGACCCCCAATCCTACCACATCCCCACCAGTAACCCCAATTCACAGAAGTAGCTGCTGCTCCCACCAGTGACTCCCCCACTCCGGGTCCCCCATTCCCACCACAACTGTCCTTTTTTTATTAAACACTCTCACTGAGGGCAGTGACTGCCCTCACCATCACTGGCTCTGATTGCCAGCAGGACTCCTCATTCCACAAAGGACCTACTGTTCCTCCACTCTCGTGGCCCCTCACCTGCCAGGCACCCCCCAGCCTGCGGGTGCAGCTGTGCACACCCTGCTCCATGAGATGCCCCAAGTGGTTGAGCACGAAGAGGTTGAGTGGGATCCCCACCAGAGCAAAGAAGATGCAGAAGAGGCGGGCAGCTATCGTGCGGGGGCTCAGGTTGCCATAGCCTGAGAGAAGACAGGAATGCTTCAGGAGACCTTTCAATCCCTGGGCCTACCATTCCTAACCAATTCTAGATGGGGGGCCCTATATATCTATTCCCTCCTTCCAGATGGGAGTTATGCCCCATATTTTACAGATTGGAAAACCGAAGCTCTAGAAGGGCCAGTAGTGTGAGTGAGCACAAACCCACATAGCGTGAGTCCTGTCTTTTCTCTCTTTACTTCCTCCCTCTCTGAGTGGGCAATAGGATGGGGAACAGGGGCCTGTGAGGCTTCGGAGCCTCCAGTCACTGCACCTCTGGGATCTACTGCACCATTCAAGCTGAGATCTGTCTCCAGGCAGCTCCCAGCCCACAGCTGGGCACCAAATTTGGGCCACCCCTGTCTGATGCAGCATCCCTCTAAAAGACCTTTCCAAGCCTCTGTTCCCTCGTCTGTAAAATGGGGATGTTGATATTCATCTCAAGGTGTGGCGTGGGAATGAAAGGAGGCAAGGAAGATGTGCTGTAGGTGGGAATGTGAGCTCTCAAGTATCTAGTGTACAGCGGGTGCTAAATAAATGTTTGTTGCATGAATGAATGGATGACTGATGGAACTCCACTGAACAAGCTTCTGGTCTGAGGATATCAGCGGCTTCCTCTAGAGCCCCATCCATCTTCTCCTCTTGGCCTTTATAGATTCCTTCTCTAAAGGCAGAAAGTCTCTTCACTGTTGGCATCACGAAGACATAAGCTTCTTGGTAAACCTCTCTGCTTGCCTCCTCACCAACCCCTTCTCCTCCAGCTGTGCCCCCCCCCCCCCCCCCCCCCGCCCCCGAGTTCAAAGACTCTCTGTCCCTGGGGGTCTTTTCATTCAGTTCTAACCTGTGGGATGGTAGCACTTAGATTATAGATTTGGGAGGACCCCTGTGAAGGCGTTTGCCTTTCCAAAGCTGACAGGAAATGGATGTTTCTCCTTCCCATTATTCTCGGTTAGTCCTCAGGTCAGCAGAATCAGTAGATATCAGTGAAGCCCTCACCTACCTGTTGAGTGCTCCATTTAAGCCACCTCTCACTTTAGCATTTCTCCTACCTGTCACCTCTTTCACTTTCCTAGTCCAGCCCTAGGACACTTTGCTAGGGTCCTCTGTGGTGGGGCTCCCTTGCACCTTCTCTGAAATCAGTCCTCAGTTTCAACCCTCTCAGCTACCTGGTCCTCCTTACTGTTGCCAAACATACCAGCCACACTCTTCCTCAGGGCCTTTGTATGTGCTAGTGGAAGGTTTCCCAGTTACCTGCATGGCTTGCTCCCTTATTCTGTTCATGTCTCTGCTTCAGTGTTATCATATCAGTGAGGCCTTCAATGATCACCCCATCTACAGTGGCCCCCTCATCACTATCAGACTCCCTTACATGGCTTTATTTTTCTCTAAGCACCTCTCATAATCTGAATACTGTCTGTGTATCTGTTAGTTTGTTATGTGTTCCTTCACAGTAGAATGTCAGCCCCCCATGGGCAGGGACTTGCCAGCTTTGCTCACCATTGTATCTTCAGCACCTAGAACTACTGGCCCATACTAGATACTCAGTCTTTTTGTTAAATGAATGGATGGATAGATGAGTGAACAAATGAGCAAGCCAGGGATGGAGTTTATAGATAAAGAATGATTTTGGGGCTTAGACCTGTCCTGTTGGTCGAGAAGTGTTCATGTGCCTGACAGACCCCATTTCATTTTAGGGCTTGGAAAGTACAGCCCTCACAGGGTGCTGGTCCTGAGGTACTGGAAAGAGCAGACAAATTCCACCTCTGCTGATTACTAGCTACGTGACCCTGAGGACGTCATACAACTTCTCTGTGCCCCAGTTTCCTCATCTGTGGGATGAAAATAATAAGTTCTATCCTTGGAGGTTAGACTGTATGGACAAAATGAGCTCTCATACTGCCTGGTACAAGTAGACCATGCATGTAGGCTGGGGCGGGGTCCCCCTCCCTTGGCCCTCTTCCCCCTCAGAGCTGGCTCAGACAGCTTTAGGGCAGAACTGAGTGGTGAGGAAGGAACAGGGAAATAGTCCAGGCTAGGAATCGTACTTCTGGGAATAGACAGTCTGTGAAACTCTGAATTTGGAGGACCAAAGTCATGAGTTGGGGGCAGAGGGTGTAGGAAGTGTGGGGTTCAGAGACTAAAGGTCCTCACACATCTGGAAGGCCTGGCCCACAGTGACTGTACATCAATATCCCCTCTTGCCCCAAAACTCAATAAACGCTGGTGGAATGGGTATTTTTGGAATTCATTACTGTGTCGGCGTTTGTTGAATACCTGCTGTATGCTTGGCCTTGTACCAGATCCAAGGGTTATAAAGATTGATAAACACTATCCTGGCCAGTCATTCCAGGGCACATGGTCCATGGAGTCTGAGGGGCCTCCCAAGCATGCTTGCCTCAAGGGGAGGACCGTCCAAGCTCCCGTGTAGCTCCGAGACCTGCTTCCAAGAAGTACTGGCTGATTTGAAGCTAGATAGAGAGTCCTTTGGGTGCTCCTGTCTGCTCCATTCTTGGAGAACAGAGGCTGGTTTCTTGGGGAGAGGATCCCGGTTGGCCAAGAGCGGGTGGAGGTAGTATAAGCCACCAGTGATGTCAGCCTGCCACCTGGTGGTAAGTCCAGTGTCATGCAGGAACCGGGGCCTGGCGCAGGGCTGGGGGTGGGGCCGCCTGACTTATTTCCTGGATCTCGGAGCTGGAGGGATCTAGGCTGCTTCTCTCCTTCCTCACGCAATAGCCTCTAGGACAAGTTTCACTCTGCTCTCAGGAGGACAGGGTTAGAAAAACTGGAGGGTCCTGTGTGTGAGGAAGGGAGGGGGCTTGGAGAGGATAGTGATGGGGGTAAGGGAGTACTTAAGGGAGCTGAGGAGAGGCCTCTAGGAATGGCCACTTCTCCCCAAAGGCTGAGAACAGGGGGTCGAAAAGTTATTTTTGGATTTCTACTTGTCCCTTCTTTGCCTCCTCTCCCCTCTTCCCCCCCATCCTTCCCCCTCCCGCGCCCCTGGACTCAGTGTTGGGTGAACTTGGCTGAGGAGACCGAGATTGAGACACTTACAGGGCTCAGAGCATCTTTACTGCTGCACAGGGGAGATCCTCTGCTTCCTGAGAATTTGTGTGACACAGAAGTTCCCTAGAGCAGTGCTTCTCAAACTCGAGCTTGCACACAAATTCCTAGGGACCTTGGTGAAAGGCAGAAACTGATACAGCAAATCTGCAATGAGCCTGAGATTCTGCTCCCAGGTAGTGCCCACACTGCAGGGATTGACTACCCTTGGAGTCTCGAGGCCCTAGTAATCCCTCCAAAAGGCACTGGTCCCCTGACCCTTAGCAGGAGGCCACCTTCCCCAGCCCTGCCAACTTGGCCTCATCCCGCTCTTACCAATGGTGGTGATGGTGGACACAGAAAAGAAGAAGGAACCCATGAGTTCCCAGCGCTCCATGCTGGTGATGTTGTTGAGGATGATGTTCCCACTTTGGTATGCTTGGATGATGCCCTAGGGGAGAGGCTGCAATGACCACCAGATTCCACTGGGTGACTAGGCTCTTGCACCCAAACCCACATACATGAGAAGGTGCGTGCGCGCGCGCGCACACACACACACACACACACACACACACACACACACACACACATACTCATGGATAATCCTCACAACCACTCTTTGAGTCCAGCTTGTCCTGGGCCAGGAGACTTTTCCGCTTCAACCAGGGGCTCCCCAGGGGCAGGCACCAGGTGGGACAGCTCCCTCCACTTCTCTTTACCCTAGAGCCCAAGTCAGCCCAAGATATCTCACTGGATAGAGGGACGCCATTTATTTTCTTCTCTGCTCACTTCCATTCTTGCCACAAGCACTAACCAGGCATGGCATGTGGTGTTTTAGGGGACACGAAGATTAAAGAGACATGACCTTGGTCCTCAGCAAGACCGAGACAGACTTAACTCTAATGTAGTGCCATCAATGCACCTTCAGGCATTAAGGCAGTGAAGCTGCATGATCCTGGGCAAGATATTCAATTTCTCTGTGCCTCAGTTTCCTTATCTGCAAAATGGGAAGACCAATAGCACCTGCTTCACAGAGTTGTTGTGAGGGTTAAATGACATCTTAGGTGTGAAGACTTAGAACTTTACCTGGACATGGTAAATGTTAGCGGTTGCTGTCATCATTATTGTTATGAATACAATGCTGTAGGAATACAGAGAGGAAAGGTGTTCATTCTGACTGGGAGGGGGCAAAGGCTTTATGGATGGGGTAATGTTTAGTTGGAACTTCCTTGAACTTCCAGATAGGATTGCTCCCAGTGGAAGGACAGTTAGGTAGATGGCAGGCAGTACTGCACCTGTGATCTTGAACAGGGAGGCCGAAAGATTGTTTGGAGTCAGGCCACGCTTGGCTCTGCCATGTCAGGGATGGAGTGGAAGGCCTCTTTCAAAGCCACTGAGCAAAGGAGAGGCAAGATCGGGTTGTGTGCTCTGCTACAAATGGTAGGGTAGAAGATGTTGGCAGCTAGGAGAGAAAAAAACTCCTGCAGGAGTGAGTGATGGACAGGGCTTGGCTTGCATGCTGGTACAGGATGGAGACATTCAGAAGCCTATGTGGTGTGGTTAGTGAGGGAAGCATCTAAGACCACTGTGAGCATGTATGGATGTGAGGCCAGGGGCAGAGACTTAGAATAGGTGGAAGAGGAGGGCTGGGAGGAGAAGGGCAGCCTGCTCTTGACCTTGGGGAATTCAAGGGCTGCTAGAAAGTTGCATGTACATGACTACACTCAGCAAGGAGATCTGGGTTGGAGACACCATATCCTTATTTTTGAGGATGAAGCCACAGGGGAGTTGAGTGAGGTGTGAAGGGATTGGAGCAGGAGGGCAAGTGTTCAGAGAGAAAGCCCCGCCGGGACCCTCAGGAAACACCCACACCCACAGATCCACACTGAAGCAGTAGTCATGGTGGTTCATAGACCCAGCAACCTGGCTATGTAGCCATGTATTTGAATTCAATCTCTCTGAGCCTCTGTTTCTTTATCTCTAAAATGGGGATGATAATGCTTCCCCTCTTCCACAAGCCTCGCTGGATCCCCATCTTCTGAGCCGTCTCTGTCCTCAGGGACCTTGATATCCTCCCGGCCACTGCCCCCTTCGGCCCCTCCGTGTCTCTGCGGCTGGGGCGGCGCGCCTAGCCCCTGTGACCAAAAACTCAGAGGAAAGAGGGGTCAGCTAAAGAGCGCCCTTGCGTCCGCCCCTGCTTCTCGAGGACCCGGGGCTGCGCACTTGGAGTGCCCGGACGCTGGCATATGAATCTCTGCCCCTATTCCGCCCACCACCAGGACAAGCGATCCCTGCGCCCCTTTCTCCCCAGACGCTGACAGTCGTGCCCTGGGTCTTGCTCATTCTTAAGCACCGCCCAGTGACCCCTGCCGCCCTCGCTCCCAATTCACATATTTGCACCCAGGGTTCCTTTAAGGAAGGGGTCAGGCGTGCCCTTTCGTCTTTTGCCCGCGGTCTGATCCGGACACAGCGCCGTGACTTCCCAGTTCGACTCCTTCCCTGTCACTACCCAAGCCAGCTAAGCGCTCCCTGCCCCTGTTCTGACCCGACCGGGTCGCCCCTGGCAGCTCCTGACTCGGGTAAGCGCGCCCCCTGTCGTCCTCATGCCCGAATTCGTATGTTTGCCCCACGCAACCCTCGCGCCCCTAAAAGGGCAACTCGTAGAGCCGCGCTGAGCATCTCCGTCGCTGAAACCCTTTCCCTGGCTGTCCAGCCCAACACTCTCGTCCTCCACCCCGCCACGCTCTCCCTCCCATCGTCCCCGCGTCTGTCCCCTGCACCTCTCTATTGGGGATGTGCTCCCGGCATTTCCCTGTCCGGAACCAGCGCCTCCCTACCCCAGAACTCCCCGCCGCGCCCAGGCCGGCCCCGTTCGCCCCTGACCCGGATCAGCGAGTCCAGCGCCGGGCCGTCCAGACACGTGAAGTTTCTCAGCAGCGCCCACTTGTCGCGCTGGAATCTCTCGCTGGAATCCTGTGCCGCGGGGCCCTCCAATACGCAGAACACGCCGGTGCCCAGAGCCAGGTAAGCCAAGTAGGCGAGTAGCAGTAGCACGGTGCCCGGCACCGCGCAGCTCCGAGCTCTGCCCTCCGGCACCGCCTGGGCTCGCGGTCTGCACATAGCGGAACAGGCAGGGAGGCGGGGGCCTGGAGCCACGGACCAGGACTAAGACAGAAAGGAAGGGCTGGGAGCTCAGTTGGTCCCTTCTCTAGCCAACGGCTGCCTGTGCCCAGTTTTCTCAGCAGAGGAGGCTTGCTGGACAGCCGTGCCCCACCCCGCACCGGGATCCAATCCCAGGGACAAAAAGAGGCCCTGAGCCGTGGGCATCTGGCCCCGCCTCAAATGCGTATGGAGTGCTCCCATCTTCCCCCGCCCCAGGCCTAGCTCGGGGAGAAGGGGAGGGCTGCTGGTTGACAACAGATGCTGAGAAGGAAGAGGCCCAGAGCCCTTAGTGTCCTGTGGCAAACAATGGGAGGGACTCCTGGAGACCACATTCAGGGGAAAAAGAAAGTAGAAACCAAGTTTATTGTCATAGGACCCCGGCCTAAGTTCTTGGACCCTGGGACTATCTCCAAGTACTTGCTGCCTGTCAAGTCTTCCCTGGATCTTTCACACCATCATCCTTTACTTTGTATACCCAAAGAGGAGGACTCCAGATGATCACCACTTGTCCATGATCTTGACCAGTTGGCTTGTCCGTTCCCTGCTTCTGAAGAGGCTCCTAACTCCCTCCTTCTACCCAGAATGGAGGAAGGGTACTGAGTAGGTAAGGAGTCTGTGGGGGTCCTCAGCTTCTCAGGCCTCCTTCCACGTCAGGAAGTCCTGAAATGTAACCTATGTCTCCTGCTACTGAAGACCCTCGCCACCTAGAGCCCCCTCTGCTTCACAGCCTTGCCTTAGTCCTGTCCAGAGGTCCCCGGCCATGTATGGGCCTGCCTTGCTGCTCGGGTGCTGGGAGAGGTAAGGGCCAAGAAGCTGGGCCTTGGGATGGACTGGCTTAAATATTTCCTTGCCTTCTGACCCGAGATGTCAGAATGTGTTAGGAGAAAGGCCAGAGCAGCAGAGCTTGTTCCCAAGGGAGGCCAGGCCTCCATGGAGCTCATTTTCCTGGAAGTCTCCTGGGATCTGCTGGCTCTCCATTTTCCCAAGGAAACATGTGTTTGGAAAGGCTCTTAGATAGGAGCCCAGAGGGCATGATGGGGTCAAAGGGAACTCTGGGTGGGGTCAGGGGAGGCCATGCCCAGGAAGGTAGATGGGACACCCACGATCTCCTAAGCCTTCCTCACGGACAACTCTAGACCTCTAGGCAGGGGCAACTGGCAGGCTTTGAGAGGCAGCTTACCCGCCCCTCAGTGTAGCTTCCTGAGGGCAGATATTCCGTTTGCACTAAGATGCTCCAAAGTCTCTGTCCCTCTCCTTGACCCTCCTTGTCAGCCATGGGACTCTTAGCATACCCTGGTCTGCTCTCGTCACAGCGTTTTGGGCACCAGGTTGGGGCCTTTCTACTTGGCTAGATGCACATGGAAGGCAGGAACTTTCCTTGTTGTAGTCCCAGAGCCTGGCATAGTGTCTGACACATAGCGGGGGCCAGACCATTGCACATTGTGCACGTGTCCAGTGAGGCAAAAGTAAAGTCACTCTTTGTTTGGCTGTCATATATGAGGTTTCCTGGGAGAGGGGTTGTAGGGAGGGCAATGGGATTCGGTCACAGTGATCCATGTCTGGTTACTTTTGTTGGGGAAAAGGGTAGGGGCTCTGGGACAACGGTGCACATCTCACTCCACATGCATCCGTCTCCAATTCTGTCTCTATGTCTCCTTTCTTGGATACTCCTGCCTCTTTTCTCTCTCCAGAGCGCTCTTGAGACCAGCCGTGGCTGGGAAATGAGTAGATTGGGAGAAGAGCAGGCGGGAAATCTAGAGGCATGTGGGCTGGGATGAGGAAGCTGGGAAGCTCCTGGGGCCACTGGGGGGCCTCATGCAGAGATGGGGATCTTCTGAGGTCTGGGGAGTCCATTGGTCTCTGGGGCTCCCCTTACCTTGAGGCCAAGGCCTCTGCTGAGCAGCCAGAGCTGGGAGCATCTCTGCAGAAGAAGGGGCCCTAATGGGAGGATCAGCGCCAGCCATGCCAGGCCCAGGAGGATCCAGATGGCTGCCAGGCTCCGGTACACCAAGATGTAATGCTTGCTGGGGTCTGTGCCTGGCAGGGAAGGGGGCGTGATGAATGCCAGGGGTCTGAGGATACAGCCATACCACAGGTTCCATTGGGGCTCCTCCAGCCTCCTCATAACAAGGATCAGCAATGGAGGTCCCTGGGATAAGGGTGAAAGGTTCCAGACTAGCAGCTTTCAAGGATGTGAGAATCCACACAGCCTCAGAAATCATTCGTCATCTCCAAAAATAAAATAAGGGCTATCTGATGCCCAATAATTATACCCCACCGACATCTCCCCATCCTCCAATTCTGGTGTCCCCCACCCTGAGATATGTGACTGCCTAGTTCTCACCAACGACATAGTCCCCGAAGCCGATGGTGCTGAGAGTGATGAAGGCAAAGTAGAAACCCTCACTGAAGCTCCAGCCCTCCACGTGGCTGAAGACCATGGGCGGGAAGACGAGAATGACCAGCGTCCCCAAGGTCAGGAACAGAGACAGGCCCAGGATCTGAAGTAGCTGGAGGGAGGGAGGGAGTCTGTCTCTGAGTCCAATAGGAAGGCCTTAGGATTGTATGGGGGCAGGATCTGGGACAAATTTGAGAGTTGGGTTGGGTCATAGCTAGGTCCCTTTTCTGACCTGCAGACCTTTGTAGTGGGGCTTGGATCTCCGTGTGTGTGGCATCTTGCCCAAGTCAGGGAGAGGTTATGTCAGAGGGATTGCATTAGTGGGTCAAGTCAGAATTTGGAGATTCCTTTGGACTGGGGGAATCCACTTGTACAGGTCCCCCAGGGACTCAGATCTGAGACAGCAGACTATCACCAAGCTGTCTCAGATTCCTCTGCACCCTTGTCCTTCTGGCGTGCCTGGCTTTTTAAGGGACTGGCCAATGGGCTGGGCACTGGGAGCATGCTGGGTGGCCTGGAGTTTGTTTTCAAACACAGGAAAGGATGTTGGAGTTCTGTGATGACCACTGGGATGCGCTGTGTTGACCAGCTGTCAGCAGGTGGCTTCTAGCTGTCTGCTCCTTCAGGATGTACAGCAGCTACTGCCTACCTGGCCCAGGGCACGCCCTTCCCAGGAAGGCCACTCTAGTGCCTGATTGTGGCAGATATATAAAGTCCTGGTCATTTCAGCTCACCGTGGGACAAATCCAATGGTTTGCACATGCTGCAGACCTCCTCGAAGGGCTGGCCAAGTCTTTGTCCAGCCTTCATCACAATTCAACTTCTCCCTCTGCCTAATCCTTTTCTTCCACAGTTGCCTACCTAGTATCTTCTTGCCAAACTCTGTCGCAGTGTCAGCTTCTGGAGGACTCAACCTGCAATAGGTTCTGTCATGGCAGGGCTGTGGGAGGAGGGTCCCTACCTGGGAGCGCCTGGGCTGGTCTTCCCACCTCTCAAGGGTGGTCAGGTGGCCACGCAGCCATGTGCCCAGGCGGTTGAGGAAGACCACGTTGAGTGGGATGCCCACCAGGGCATAGAAGACACAGAAGACCTGGCCTGCCTCGGTCCTGGGTGCCAGGTTCCCATATCCTGCAGAGGAGGAATGTGCAAATGTGGGAAGAGAAGGTTCAGAACTCCCTTCTCCACAGACTATTCTTCCACCACCTCTGTGGGGAGGAGGGGAAGCTCCCCTGTTCTCATGAACACTCTTCTCATTCTCTGCTAGAATGATCTCTATGTACAAGAATCCTGCTGTCTTTTTAAAGGCTCATCTCAAATGACGCTGCCTCTAGGAGGCGCTCTTGAGTGCAGCCCTCTTCCTCTTTTCAAGATGTGGTTCCCCATAGTGCTCTGTGTCGTTCCTACCTAATTATTTACTTTGCCTCATACTATTGTTTTTGATGTGTTTATCATTGATTGGATCAGATGCTCCTTGAGGGCCAAGTTTGGGTCCTATCCAAGTTTGTACGTATTCCCCTACCCTGACTTCATCCTCTGCCTTGCATGTCACTGGGATGCGCTGTGTTGACCAGCTGTCAGCAGGTGGCTTCTAGCTGTCAGCCCTGGATAGTGGGCTGAGCTCAAGGAAGATGTTGGACTTAATTGGACTTAATTGGTCGAATGGAGGAGACTGGGGTTAGTAGGGGTCTGGTGGTTTCCTTGTGGGAGGTAGAGTATGTTTTCAGGCTAAGAGGCACAGCAGACATTGTCAGTGTCCCTTGGAACACCCGGGGTATCACATGAAGCTTTGTGGACAGTTCCTGTATACACAGATGACTTCCCACCCCAAGTCCCTGTATCACTCTCTACCTGAGAGGTTTTCTCTGGCCGCGGGAATGCCCTTCGTCTGTGGGCAGGTCCAAAATACGGGAGAGTTAATACCTCCAGGGTTAGCTTGTAACCAGCCAGGGAAGGAGTTGGTAGAAAAACACCCCTGCTTTCTTGTCCCTTGAGGGGCCTGTTCTAAGGATGGGTTCTAAGGAAGCCTCTCAGAGGGTTCCCAGCAGGACTGAGCCCAGTCACCCTACCCAGTAACCTGCTGCTTGATGCACACTTTGTTGCCTTTTTTTCCTTTTTCTGTTTCACTTTCTCATGTCTCTACTTGTACTTCCTGGAATTGTCTCCTAGATAAACCATATCCTTGTCTCGGCACCTGCTGTTGAAGAACCCAAACCAAGATGGCTGTGGGGAAGCCCTTTCTTCACCAGCCCTTTACCTATGGTGGTGACGACTGTGCCCGCAAAGAAGAAACTGCTGCCGAAGTTCCAGTTGCTGGGGTTGGTGGAGTTGCCTTTGGGGTTTACGCCCTTCATCCAAGCTTCCAGGATGACCTGTGGGGTGGGAGGAAGAAGGACTTGATGGCACCAGCTGTTGGATAAGCTCCAAACAAGATGCTTTTTTGTTATCTTACTTAATGATATTCTTAGATAGTCTCATTTCCATCTCGTGGAAAAGGACACTAGGCTCCGAGTGGCTACGTGATTTGCCCAAGGTCACTGGATTTCAAACCCACTGCCTGGTCCACTATCCAGGGCTGACTGAAGTGTGGGCTCTAAGCTTTGGCTGGTGGAAAGGAATGGACCTAAAGAGGCAGAAGATGCTTAAGGAGTGGTCCAGGTGGGAGATACTGCTATGGCCAAGAGGGTGAGCTGCAAATGAGTTGTTAGGACAATGGGAAGATTTTCAGGTTGGATGTTCCTGGAAGAGTTTGCTTGGGAAAATGAGGTTCAGGGACCATTGGGAAGCCATGGGGCTGCTCTCCCATTGGGTTAATGGTGGAAGGACAGAACCCTGTGTCCTCTGAGCGTCCGGGTGATCAGGCAGCCTTGCTCTTTGCTGCCCCCTAGTGAGTCCCAGCCCAGGCCTACAGGCGAAATTCTATCAGAGGCCAGGGCAAAAAGCATACACGCACTGCGTGTATGTGTGTGTGTGTGTGTGTGTGTGTGTGTGTGTGTGTGTGTGTGCGTAGTGGTGGTGGTGTATCTGATGTGTTGTAAGCATGTGATGTGTGCATGGGTGCTGTGTGTTGCGGTGTGTGTGCTTTGTGTGTATGTTGAGTGTGTGCTTATAGAACCTGAACCCCTCCCTGCAGGCTCAAGCCTAAGCCCCTCTGTTTCTGGGCCCAGCCCTCTTGGAGATGGGCAGGGCTCCCTCGTCTGCTCCCCAAATCTCTCCCCTGTAGCTGTGAATTGTTCCAGGGTAACAGAACAGCCTTGCCACCTGGTAGAGCTCCAAAGGCAGGAGGAAGGTGGGGAGGAGGCAGCTCTGGCCTCTAGTTCCTGTGGGAACTGTTTTCCTGATGAATGGGTGAGTGAGCTCTGGCCGGGGTGGCCCCAGTGTGCCAGGCTGGTCGGGTGTCCTGACACGGGATGTCTGCTTCTTCTCACTTTGGCAGATCTGGCCTCTTCACATGTGGATTTTGGCCTCCTTCTCTTTCCCACACACCCAGAGAGACCAGGATGGAACATTCTGGAACACACTTGCTCCCTGGAGACCCTCACCCATCAGAACAGCACTTGCCCTGGACCCATGCTATCCCCCAAGACCACTCTGATGTTCTCTATCCCACTGAGGAGGGGCCATGATGTCAGTGGGGATACTGAGTGTGAAGCACCAAATAAGGACCTTCCATCCTTCTCTAAGAATCCATGCATGGTGGAGTAGGTCAGATGTTAGCCTTGTGAACCTAGGCCAGACTTGTTTCCTGATGGAGTCAGCCTTTAATACTGCTCGTGGTGCGGTGTATAGCTTTTTCCCCTTGCAATTTGAACAGTAATGTATATTTTTGAATCTTATCTCAGAATTCTTCCGCCTTTCAGTTGAACATCCTCTGGCAAGTGAGTGTACCTCCCAAGGAGGCTGAGGCCTTGAACGATGTCCTGGCTCCCCTGGAGAGGCTGAGGGGGTGCTGTTAATCAGTGGCACCTCCCTTGAGGCTGCAGTCAAGGCTGCTGCATCCCCACTCAGTTTGCAGAGCTAGTTAGATCCCAGCTACCAATCCTTCCCACACCCTCTGGCTCCTGGGTTTCACCCGGAACCCAGGGCTGAGAGAGGAGGAGGTTCCAGGGCCTCTAGGACCTCTGCCTTACCCCCCACCTCAGGGTCTTGAGAGGCTCCTGAACCCTTCTCAGCTCTGATATGGGTGCTACGGCCCCAGCCCTGTACTGCCTGAGGCTGGAGGCCTCATTTCCTAGAAGAAAGAGCCTGGGAAGGTCTCTCACAGCTCCAGAAAGTTCTCTCTGACCACTCTTCCAGCTGTTCTCCATCCTGGGCAGGTGCCAGCATCACTTGGAGGGCTTGTTAACACACAGACTGCTGGGCCCACACTGAGTTTCTGATTCTTGGGTTTGGGGTGGGGCATGATCACTGGCATTTCTAATGAGCTCGCAGGTGATGCTGGGACAGCTGGTCCAGGGGTCGCACTTTGAGAACTATTGCTCTAGGCTGCATCCTGCTCCCAGGATGTTTGCTAATTTGTGTGGTGAAGAGCAGCTAGCCTGGGTTCAAGTTCTGTCTCTACCACTAGCTGTGTAGCTTTGGCTAACATATTCCACCTCCCTGGGCCTCAGTTCCCAGCTACGAACTGGAGATAGTGATAATATAGGTGATTATGAGAACACACATCTAAAACACTAGGCCCTGGGTGATGAATCATGACTGGTCTAAACCCATCATGGTGACTCCACTCCCCACTGTTTAAGGCATATCATAACCAATCATCACTCTGATAACCCTGCACTTGGCTCGTTCCTTTGTGGTGGGGTTGTCATTCTCTCTGTTCCCTAGTCTTGAATGCATTCGCCTTCCCCCACAACACCCGGGTTTTGCTTCATTTCTTGGAGATAGGGTGCTGGGGCCCCAGAGTTTGTACAGGGAAGTAGAAGGGGCCCAGGCAGGGTGTGACCTGCTCTGCCACCAGAGAGAGTCCCCCCTGGGCACAGTGCTAGTGGAGCTCAGTCGCCTTGGCCACTGCTTGCCTAGCCCAGCTCCAGGTGGAACCGGGCTGGGGAGGGCCAGCATGACGGCTGCTCCTGACCTTTGCCGGTGTCTCTCATCTACAGCTCTTGAGTGTGGTCAGCACAGGGACGTGAGCTGGGCAGAGGGCAGAAGGAACAGCGGCCCTGGAATTGGGGTAGGGGAAGTGCACAAGTGTGGGAGAAGGAAATTTGCACAGCGTTGATAACACTGACTCTCGGCTCACATTTATGCAGTAAGTGGCAGCCTAGAAAGTGCTTTTAATCTGCTGTTGAATGTCTGTAGCACAGATATAATTGTTCTCCTTACCTTCTAGCTTAGGAAATTTGGGAACAGAGAGGTTAAATGACTTGCCCAATGTCACAGTGATCTTGTTTTAGACCTGGATCTAGGTATCATCTGGCTCTGTTCCCATACTCTGTACTTCCAAATAGGGCATCAGTCCTGGGTGGTGGCTCTGGACCTGCCCTGAGAACCCCCATTCTGCCCACCATCCCACACCAATGTTTCCCCTTCACCTGCACAAACTGCTCCAGGGCCCACTGGTCCAGGCAGGTGTAGTTCTCCAGGAAGCGCAGCTTCTCAAACTGAAACTGGTCCCTAGACTGAGACTCTGCCTGCTTCTCCAGCAGCTGGAAGACAGTGGCGCCGAGCAGCAGGTAGCAGACATAGGCCAGTAGCAGGGGCAGCACCTGGCCACCCCAGCAGCTGCAGAGCCCAGCATGGGGCATGGTGTGGCTAAGACTCTTCTAGGGCCGTGGGGCTGGCTTTGGGAGGAGAAGTGGGAAGAACCCGGGACCTGTGCCCAGCCTCCTGCCTACCTCGCCCTCCTCAGCACAGGTGTCTGCAGGCTGGGAGTCTGTTTGAACAGTGCAGCTCAGCTTGGCTGCACTAAGTGCTGTGAGTGCAAACAGGCCTGCTACTCCTGACCTGTCCTTTTTTTTCTCCCTAAAAAGCAGCAAGTAAGTGGCATAGACCCCTCACATAGACCTACTGGGTCCTCCTGAGGTCATCGTGTTTCACCTTCTGCCTCCGAGTCAGGTGTTTCTGGGTCAAATCTGATACTCCCTCTCACTCTATCAAGGCTTGAATGGGCCCCCTCTGCAGCCCCCAGCTTCTCACTCATGATGGCTTCAAGCCCCCAAGCTTAGGAGTTGGGAAGAAATCAGAATGAGTGTGAATAAACTTTGTACTCAGTTGCCTTGGATACAAAATAGGGCAGTAGAATTGACTTGCCTATTGGGGGAACCTGAGGATGAGTAAACTGGGTGACAAATCAGGGCAAAGCAAATAGACGAATGGCAGTCTCCATCAGGAACAGTATCGGGGGGTGCTCCTAACAAATTGGATGTGTTTGCTTCATAGCATTCACTGATAATTTTCCTTGCTTGAAATCCTTACCTGATTCCCTTCAGAGGATGCTACGTTGATGAGGTGTATCTGTGAATAAAAAATAGGCTGAAAGTATACCTAGGCTCACTCTGGGTGGGTAGAATCAAGTGTGTTTTCCTCTCCCTTCTTTCCTTATGTGTGTATGTATTTGTGACAGTTTTTTTGAGATATGATTCACATACCATACCATTCACATAATTGAATGGTTTTTAGCATATTCTTAGGGTAGTGCAACCATCCCCACAATCAATTTTAGAGCATTTTCATCACATTGAAGAGAAAACTTACACCCTTTAGTTATTGGCCCTCCTCCCCACAGCCTGTCCCCTCAGCCTCTGGCCACCGTTAATCTGCTCCCTATCTCTGTGGACTTGCCTATTCTGGACATTTCATACAAATGCAATCATATGATATACAGCCTTGTGTGTCTGGCTTCTTCAGTTGGCATAGTTAGGTTTAAAAACCTAAAAGGTTCATCCATATTGTAGCACGTGTCAGTACTTCATTCATCTTTATGATTGAGTGATAGTTGTATGGATATATGAACATTTTATTTATCCATTTATTAGCTGATAGATATTTGGGTTGTTTCTACTTTTTGACTATAATGAATAGTGTTGCTATGAATATTCATGTACAAATTTTTGTACAAACACACACTTCCAATTTTTTGGAATATATACCTAGGCATGGAATTGCTGGGTCATATGGTAACTCTATGTTTAACCTTTTGAGGAACTGCCAGACTGTTTTCCAAAGTGGCTGCACCATTTTACATTTCCACCAGCAGTGTGTGAAGGTTCCAAGTTCTCTGTGTTTTTTAATGTTTTCTGTAATGATCTGTGGCAGCGACGCCATGACTTGCCTGCCCAATACCTTTTTCTTCCTTCCTGGCTAACAGAACCCTACTTTTGTTCATGTCAGGCAACAGAGCATGACTGATCTCAGCCATCATAATAATCCTGCCCCTGCTGTCTTAGGCTGGGTGCTCCAGGAGAAGCCCTGAGAGTGGGGTTTGTATATGAGCAGTGGGATAAGTCAGGACTGCTAAGGGAGTGGGTTAAGTGGGTCTCAAAAAGACACCAGAGTCCCCACCTCCACCTGGTTCCTGGGGAGCCCTGGACAGTCAATCACACTCAGTTAGTCCCAAGTGGAAGCAAGGGAGCTGGGCTCTCATATTCCCATACCAGGCAGCCATTCAGGCATCTCTGGCTCTGTGCACCTGCAGGCAAAATGGCTCCGGTAGCCCACAGACAGTCCACTGAAGAGCCCCAGGTGCAGGCCAGGAAACAAAAACACGTTAGAGCAGGGGAAAGGGGGCTCAGAAATGGGAGGGGATCAGAGGATTGACAGTGTCCCTTACAACCACTTTCTAAGCTCCCTTGCAGCTGGGGTGTCCATGTGACCCATTTCTGGCCAATTAGATGAGTCAATGGGGAGGTTGGGGTGGACAAAGGGTTCTCTCCTGACAAGGCTTCAGCCTCAACAGGCCCCACCTTCTCCCGTCTGTCTGCCCTGAATGCACGGATGACTGACTGCACATGCTGAGCCAAATCATGTCCTTGAGGGAAAGGTCAAGAGTGATGCAAAAGATGCTCAGCTGATTCCTGTAAGCACCTATCTCTAGATCGCTTTTTATGTTAGAAACATAAACTCTATTTGTTTAAGCCACTGTTAGGTATTTTGCTACCTCTCAATGGTTACATGAGGTTTTGTTTTGTTTTTTAATTGTTCAAGGCCTATTTGATTGGGAAGGAATAGGAACACTCTCTAGTTATCTGGAGTCATTGAGATAATCTGTGGTAGGAAGCCAGAAGCAGCCAGAGTTCTGGAACAAGCCTGCTTCCTCACTCCTAACTCTCCACCATTAACATGCCTGCCACTCTCCTCAGGGGAGCCCCCTCTCCTCATCGCATCTGGAGATACTCTCCCGCTGTTCTGTCCTCCTCTCTCTGCCTCAGAGTTCTCCCTCCCCACATCTTACCCTGGCACCTGGTCAGTGTCAGCTCCCATTGCCCTCTGCTTCTTTCTCTTGGTATATCTTGGCTCAAATCCTCTAAGAAGGCAGTGGGTCCAAGAGCACCCAAGGGTGGCCTGTCTTTGGGTCACTCCCCAACCTCAGCTGATTGGCCCCACCTGGCTGATACCTACGCATACAGGTGTCACTTAGAAGGAGCTATGGGGAGGCAGACACTGCGGCAGGCATATCCAGGATAAGCAAATATGGTTCTGTAATGAGAGGGGAGGGGAAGAGGGAGGGGGAGAGGGAGAGGGAGAGGGAGAGGGAGAGGGAGA
>NW_011888799.1:2786396-2791407 GCF_000151845.1 Pteropus vampyrus
ACATCATTCTGAGTTGCATAATGAAATCTCTTACCATCTTGCTCTGTCCAATCTAAGATGTGAATCTTCCCTTTTCCCAGAGTATCCACACTGCAAACGTTCCCCGCCAGTTAGTCACTCTGTTGCCCTCTCTGTTAACAGATCCACTTTCATGGTATCACAGTGCTGGTGTTCAAATAACACTTGTTTTTACTTAATAATGGTCTCAAAGTGCAAGAGTAGTGATGCTGGCAATTTGGATATGCCAAAGAGGTGCTGTAATGTGCTTCCTTTAAGTGGAAAGATATGTATGTACAGGAAATAACATGGTTTATATAGGATTCGGTACTGTCCACAGTTTCAGGCATCCACTGGGGGTCTTTGCACGGATCCCTGTCAGATAAGGAAGGGACTACTGTTCCGATTGAGAACCTACTATGTTCTGGTACGTTGGCCAGACCGTGGCCTCCTCCCACCTTTCCTGGCTGCTCCTTTTCTCCCCTGGTGCTCCTTCCTCTCTGCTCTCTCTGATTTCACCCTTCCTCTCCCCACACACTCAGATTTTCACAGACGCAGTAAAACCAGCAAGGCATGACCTGACTGGAGTTAAGGATAGCACCTTTCTCTGAAGCATTTTCAGTTTGGTGGGGGACATCTAAAAACCCAAGGCCACAGAGCCAAAAAGTAACATAATGGGGGACTTGGTGTGTGTGGGGGTCAACTCAAGAGGTCCTCAAAGCACTCTGCCCCACAGACTGAACCCCCTTTCCCTCTCTCCCTCCCTTTTCTCATTCGTACACATTCTGTGTGCTGAGGCCTCTCTTAGCTACTCCTTCTGGTTGGCTGTGGCCTTAAGTGGTCAGGTTTGGGAGAGAGCCTGCAGACTGCAAGGGCCTCCCCTGCCCTTCCAGCGTTCTAGCCCGACACCTCCCACGTGGGCATTGCTCCACTGTGAGTGGCCCGTGGACACAGGTCATGATTTACAATCCCTTTCAGGGAATTATTGCTGCTAATGGGCCAAGCCAATTTGTGTTTCCCAAGTGGGGGAGGGCACAATCAATTAATGGAGAGTTTAATATGGCCAGGCCTGATGGCAGAGTGTGGCCTGACATCCGGCAGTGATAAGGGACTTTCTGAGGCTGAACTAATAAGAAGATTGGAGGAAAAAGAAGAAAAACACCTCCCCACCCCCCACGATCAATTTCATGTATAATGGGCAGAGAATATAGAGTAAACAGAGCAGCTGGGCACGGGCCTCTTTCCATCTGAATGGGCTCTGAGATAAGGAAAAGGACAGGCCTCCCATCTCGACATCCAACATCGGTATTCACTTATGGAGTCATTCGATAGGCGCATATCCGCACAAATGAAAAAGTGCACTGGTCAAATGGGAACTAAGGGGAGAGAAGATAAGGCCCACCTGCCCCAGGGAAAAGAGCAAGCAGAGAGGAGCCCTGGTTTCAGATCCTGCCACCCTCACCGAGCCCACCTAATGGAAGGCACCACGGGCTGAAGCAACAGGTTCTGCATGGGGTTGTCTGGGTTCCCGAGGTCTCCCCACAGTGAAGGGTGTGGCAGAGTATCCTTTATGGAGGCAGAGGTGGTGCAGATTTGTGTAGGTCTGGCTACCCCCCATAGCTAGAGAGTATGACCTCAGGGGAGGTCCAGCCCAGCTGTGTGACCAGGAGAGAGCATGGGGAAAGCTGAAGGGTGAGATGAGGGAAAGGCTCAAAACCAACCAACCAAATGACCAACCAACCAACCAACCAACCAACCAACCTGTTATTGACCTTGTTCTGAAATTTCCATTGTTTTTGGAGCAGCAGGATTCCTTTCTCAAATGAGATCTTTCCCCGAGCCCCAGTAAGTAGCGCAGTTAAGAGAGGGGCTCTGATTGAAGTTAGGGAGACTCCCATTTTTACCAGCTCAGTCATCTTGATTGCAAGAGCACCGCCCCCGCCACCTCTTGCCATGATTCTGAGATAGATGCCTTTGCCTTAAGTTGGAATTGAAGCAGACCCTGAGGCAAAGTTTGGATGAGAGTAGTTCATCTGGAAAGTGATCCCAGGAAGAGATCCCAAGAGTGGAGAAGAGAGACAGGAGAAGGAAGGCAGCCTATACAGGATGTGTTATTGAGCAGGTGACTGTTGTGGGCACCTGGGGCTTGACCCCACTGGGGACCTCTGGGAGACTGTGTAGGGCACACTTCAGAGTTGTCCCATAGGGTCATAAGGAAGCTGGGGTGTTTATCTACCAACTCCTGTCCCTCATTAGTTGAGGACTGCTCTAGGGAAGGTTAGCTCCTACACTGCCGGCATGCCCTCCACAGGGGCTGAGAGTGCTTCTGTAGTCAAAGAGAACCTTTAGGTAGAGACATACGGATGCTTGAGATAGGAAGATTGGCGTAGGTGGGGACAGTTCATGAAAGTTGCATGTGACCTTCAGGTGGGCTGGAGGACATGGGCAGGTCACTGCCAGCATCTGTCATGACTTAGTTCTCTACCCCTTTTTCTGAGTCATTGTGATTAGTAACTCCTGCAAGGAAATAGCTCATCTGTGGAACGTAATGAAGAAACTGGCCAGGTTGTCCTAACACATCAGGCAAATGTCCTTGGGAGAACAACAGGAGTGGGAAGACCATGCCCCTCTCTCTTGATGGCCACTACATTTGAGAAAAGCAATGGGATTGTTCGGGGATCCACAGGACACTCCATATTGAGAAGCCCCCTTTGTCCCCTTACCTCTGCATTCTGTAGAAAACACCCAAAGATACAAGAGGCACTGGAAATAAAACAGCAATAAGCTTGGGAGGACAGGGACCAGGATGTAGATCAGGAGTATTGACCAAGACAGACTTTGTCTTGGCCCCAGGGAGGAGCAGAGCCTCCCCAGGGCCTGAGAGTGATAGTGAGCTGAGGAACTGAGAGTAGAGAAGAGGCCAGGGCTGCTCCTGGGTGTGTAGGGTCCTGGCAAATATTTTTTGTGGTCCCCTGTCTATATAAGCAATTTGTTTAAAAAACGTGCCAAATTCATGAGCCCACATGAAATATAGTGATTTATTGGTGAAGATTTAGAATATAATAGAGAAGAGATACTTATGGATTTGTTTTCTAATCAGTGCATGTAAAGATTCTTTGTCCTACGTCTGACTATGAGAGTCACTCAAATCAGCACATCAGCACCAGTCTGGTGACACAATCTTGAGCAATGCCATGAAAAGAATACTGCACCAGTCAGTAAGAATGACCTGCTCACTAGGCTATTCTCTTGGAACAAGGGACTGACCTAAAGCCTCGGGACAACTCCATAGACACAAATCCTGGAGCACTTTGGGGGCATTGGTCAACCCCTGAGTTGAAGAACAGCCTGAAGGGAGTAAATGGAACAGAGGTCCACATGGGCCCTTATCTGGGCTAAGGATGACCTGCATGGATGACAATGCTGGCCATGGCGGGTCCCAGTACCAGAGGGTGACTAAGAAGCTTTCTAGGAAGGCACTTAAAAGTGCAGTGCCCTCTGTGGTATGGTTGAGGAGATCTCCTTGCCTGGCTCTAAGGACAGTGATAGAAAAGGCAAACCCAAAAGATATTTCAGAGAAGAGAAGATGACAATAGTATCTCACACCTGGGACCAGAGGGGAAATGGGGCCGATCTGGGGAGGAGATGCCTTCTTGAGACAAGGAGTTGAGTGAATTGAGAGGGTGGAGGCATAACTAGCTTTCTGCTGGCCCCGCTGTGTGCATAAAATTGGCTCAGCTGTGCTGGCTGGCACTTGGCCATGGAAACCCCAAATAAAGGAGTTAACCCTAAAGAGGGTGGCTGCCTTCCTTGCCATGAAAGAAGCATCTAGGGTCATGTCCAGAGGCCATTTATCACACAGGAGACAGAGCTTGTATCAAAGAAAATGTTATTTCCTCCTCCCACAGTTTAAATGTTATATATTATACACATCATACATTTTCAACTCCCAACATTCACAGCCAAACTTTCCACATCTCCTCTGCCTTAAAGCCCTGGCAGCCCCTGGACACACATCATGGAATACTCTCTTCCCCCACATTCCTAGGTAATTCAAATTCCCCACGAATCCTTTGTTCGCCATGCTGTGTTCTTATTCAACCATTCAGCCCCAGGCCTCCTTACATCACTGAACCCCTAACCCACCATTCTGGTCCTAAGCCTTTCTCTTCTGCCTTCCTCTCCATACCTGCCTGGCTTTCACACCCTTATGTACTTTCACAGTGAGGCCAGGTCTATCCTATCCCACCCCCAACTCCTTCTTAGCTTAGATTCTCTTGTTTATTTTCCTTCTCCTTAATTAGAATATAAATTCCAAGATGGCTGGCACCTTCTCTGTCTTGGTTACTGCATCCTTGTTCAAAGAATGATCAGATGAATGAGTCACGTTAACAGTTAAGGGATCACAACTGTCATCTTTCTCCCTATGTTTGAACACACATCCATTGCATTTAAAAAATATGTCCCTGTCTACTTTATCATCTGTGTCGTTCCTGGGCCTATTTCTGTTTCTGCCAATTGGGTTTTCTCCTCATTATAGGCCATATTTCCTACTTCTTTGAATGTCTGGTAATTTTTTTTTTTTTTAAATTGGATGTCAGACATTGTGAATTCTACATTGTCAGGTGCTGAATTTTTTTTGTAGTCTTTTAAGTATTTCTGAGCTTTGTTCTGAGATTCAGTGCAGTTACTTAGAAACTTACTGGAAACAGTGTGAATCTTTTGAGGCTTGCTTTCTAGGCTTTGTTAGGCAGGACCATAGTAGCTTTTCATCTAGGGCTAATCTAGACCCACTTCTGAGGCAATGCCCTTCTGTATTTTCTATTCAATGACTCTTTTGTGAGGAGGTTTCTCTGCTTTGTTTGTTGGGAACATGATTCTCAGCCCTGTGTTATCTACTTGCTTCCTTCTGGTGGTTCTTTTCCCAGCCTTGGGTGATTTTCTCACATGTATGTGCTTATCAGCAGTTAGCCGAAGACTCAAAAGTACCCTCTGCAGATCTCCAGAGAGTGTT
>NW_011888799.1:2791712-2797041 GCF_000151845.1 Pteropus vampyrus
CTCTGCCTTGCCAATTTGAGCCACCTTGGCTTCCCTGAACTCTCCAGCTTCATTTCCTTAACTCAAGGAAACCACTAGGTGCCACCTGGCTTCCCCTTACTGAACTGCAGCCTGAACACTCTACTCTGTAGGTAGGAAGGTGGGGTAATCATAGGGCTCATTTCATTTATTTCCCTTCTTTTAGGTATCAATGTCCTCTACTGCCTTTTATCCAATATTTGAAAACCATTCTTTTATATAGATTTTACTTAGTTTTAGGTCATTGAAAGCAGGAGGGTAAATCAGGTCCCCATTTCTCTATCATGGCCGTAAGTGGCAGTCCTATTTTTTCATATTCAGCCTTTTCTCAAGTGCTTTTCAATAGGTGGTATGGTGGGACAGAATAAACTCTGAGAAATTCTGGGTCTAGTCATGTACTGTCTCATGTACTGCAGCTATTGCTACAATTAATGCTTCATAAAAAACCACTTCAAGTCTCAGTGACTTATGACCACAAGCATTTATTCTCATGATGATGGGTCTTTGGGTCAGCCAGGGTTCAGTTGATCTGAACTGGGCTTGATGGGAATTTGTTCCAGGATCCAAGTCTACTGGGCTTGGCTCCAGGTTGCAGGCTAGGCTCAGGTCTTCTCTATTTTTTGGGATAGAAGTGAAGGGGCAGCAGTTCTCCAGGGCACGTTCTTCTCATGGCGGGTCACTGGAGTGCAAGAGGCAAGCCCAACCATGCAAGCACATTTCAAGCTTCTGCTTGCATCATGTTTGCTAACATCCCATTGACCAAAGCAAGTCATAGGGCCAAGTTCAAATTTTAGGGGTAAGGAAGTGTACTTTGCCCACATGAGGCTGTGGCAATGCTTTGGATGTATAATTCTATTATGAGGGGTGAAGAATTAAGACTAGTTATCCCATCTACCACAGTTTCTCTATCTGCTTTCTAAAAATCCCTTTTTGGAAGAGCTGAACAAGCCCCATTCCAAGTCCCCCTCCCCCATCACTTCCTGTCAAGGGAATGGCAGAGCCAACTGAATTCTAGTAGGGGCTGGGCTGGAGTCACTGGCCAGGCTGCTTTCCAGAAGACATCGTGGAAAGCTCCACATTTTAGGTTGGAGTGAGCTCAGATTCTCTGGACCTTCATGGCTTCACTGAACCCAGGTGGATTGCTGGAGAGTCTTTTCAGAGCATTTCATCCATTCCTCCCATTTGCAGAGGCCAATGAGCTTTGGAGAAGATGCGCTGAAGTCAAGATGTGTCTACATCAAAGGCCCAGCTTCCATTGGGAGGGGGCTTTTGTAGGGGAGGCTCCCTCCCCAGTTGCTGCACATACTCTGTCCTAAGTTGCCAGCTGTTTGTTTTTCTCTCTTCTTCATTTCCTCTTTTTCCCTAGTGATAGCTCTAGGAGGTGGGTTCACACCTTGCATGGGACTGCACCACACATCTCTGTCAAGAAATTATTTGGATCCAGGAGATAACTTCTCAATAGGAGAGCTAAAGTCAATAGACTCTAACCAGCTCTAGAAGGCTGTTGGCACTAAGGTGTGCCAGGTACACTGAGACTGTTTCCGAGGGACAATGGCCAACTCCATGCCATCTTCAGGACTCCTGAGAGAATGTGTGTGTTTATTTACATGTGTGCCTCATGGACTCTTGGGGAGGCTTCTAGGATCTTGTAAGGTCCCTCTTTGGTTTTCCCCAGATTCTATAGACTTTACTGAGGACTTATTATGTGTCATAGAACTGTGGAAGCCAGAAGTGAACCAGAGAGACTGGACCTTGCCCTGATGGGCCTATGTTATGGAGCCAGAGTGAAGTCATGGGAGCAATATCAACCTGAGGAGCAGGTCTTGGTTCTGACTCTCCCATCCATCAACTGAAAAAACATGTTTTGAGTACTGACTTGTGCTAGGGAAATAATGATGAGCAAGACAGGCAGGTTGGTCCCTGTTGACAAGGAGCTTTTAGTCTTGTGGGGAGGGTTTGCAGGCCATAAAAATATAAGCAAATACAGAGGATATGTCTTATAGTGATTAAGAAAATAAAACAGAGTCATGGGATAGAGGGGGTCAGGAAAAGTGCCCCAAGGAGGGGACTTTTGCCACTATCTAGTTGTGTATCAGCAAACCAGGGCCTCCTCTTTGCTTCAGTTTTCTAATTATGCAAACAAGAGTGTGCAGTAGAAGAGCTCTGTGGGCTTGTCTAGCTTTGAAATGTGAAGATCTATCTTCTCCTGCATGATCCTTTTACCCAGTTCTGAGAAGGGAGGGGAGAAATAAGCCAATTATATTGTATTTTCTCTCTGCTCTCTCTCCAGGATGGCGAGGTACCATATTTATAGGACAGCGATAACAGGAGCAGTGGACAAGCACTTTTATTTAGTAAGTTCATTTCCAGGTGTTGATCCTCTTCCCCTGCCTTAACTCTTCATCCTCAACTATGACTGGCTTGGAACTTTGCTGCCACCACTCAGATGCAGGAGGCATTTATCCTAGGGCCTCCTGAGGGCTGGCTCACCCTTGGCTGTATCTGCATTATGGAGCCTGGGCCTGAAGTGCTGGAAGGCTCACTAAGATGAGACCCCCAGTAGCTATGTTTTCCTGGTGGGAATGAGGAGTACTGGCTCTAATCCTGCAGAGCCCCAAGTGGCTGGGTGAGAGTGTGAAGCCTAAGGTGCCCACAGTGCAGAGCTCCTAGGAGCCATCACTGTTCTCTGGGTGCTATGATGTCCTTAGGCACTGCAGGGTGGGTGGCTCCCTGGAGACACAGCTCATTCAGGCACTGCCTACTGGTCATCTGGGTATGAGGGTGATGGTGGAGGATTTGTTCCCAGAGATTGGGACTGGCCATTAAGATGCCTTGTATTCCACTGCCATGTCTTTGGCTCTGACCTATTTCCTGGTCTGCCCCAGCCATTCTTGGGCTTCTAAACCAGGAGATAGGGCAGGAAAGTGGCTGATAAATGGCTAAAAATAACAGATTATTATTTCCCCCTATTCTACCAGTACGAGCATCCTCTGATACTACATTATGATGAGACTATTTCATAATCTCAAAGGTTTATCCTTATCTATTAGAAACACCACTGCAAGAGTGAGCTAAAGCCCCCATCCTGCCCCTAGCTCTAGCATCCACAGCAAAGGTGGCCCTGTCCTCACTGATAGCCTCCAGGACACTATTCCTAAAGAAATACAGTCCCCTCCATTCAGATCACTACTGAAGCCAGGGTGTGTGAGAGGAGGCACCTTCATCTGTACTCTGTTCTTCCTGCCACAATGCACGGCTGGACGCTTACTGGAAACCTGAAAAGAGACAGATATTTTTGGTTAGGCTATACGTGGATTACTGACTTCTCCTGGGATCGAAGGGTGAGGGGAGGAGGCTGTAGGCCATTCTCCGTGGGCCTCAGACAGTGCACCTCTCAGTGTTCTGATCCCCAGGGGCTGCATTTACTCCCCAAAATCTGCATGAAGATTCCTTTTTTGTCCTTTGCAAAAGTTTCATCTCCCTGAGCCAGAAACAGCACTCATTCTCTAATCCCATGGTTTTCACTGACACTCCTACTTCATTCTCTGAGAGATTCTCTCCTTTCTTTTTGCTCCAGATATTCACTGTATTCCAGGATGGCTTCTTCTGATCGTGTGGCTCCATCTTGTCACCTCCCATGGCTGAGTATGGAGAAGGGTTCTCTGGATTAAGAACAAGGATCCCTGAGTTCTAGTCATGATGGTCCCCAACCTATGGTATGATTTTGGGCAAATCATGTTAGTTCTCTGGGCCTCACTTTTCTCATTTCCCAATCTCTGGAGCAGATGAGGTACTTGGAAAAAGTAAGGTAGCTAGCATGGTTCCTGGCTTCTCAAAGTGTGGTCCATGGACCAGCAGCATTGGCACCCCCAGGGAGCTTGTTAAGAAATGCAGAATATTGGGCCTCATCCAGACTCACTGGATCAGAATCTGCAGTTCAACAAAACCCCTAGATCAACTGGCTCATTAAAGTATGAGGGGAACTGGTATGAGTGACATGTAGTTAATCTGCTTATAGTTTGGCTATCACGATAATAGCAAAAAGAAATTTCTGAAGATTCTTGGGCAGAGTAATGAACATGGTGTTTAAAAAAAAAAAAACTGCAACAGGCAGAGAGATTGAGGGGTGAGGCAGCTGCAGCCATCTGGGTGTGGCCGTGGGTACCTGGCCATGGGTGGGGAGTGTGAGTGTGGTCTGCTTGACATTGTTGAGGAAGAATTAGTAATTCTCTGCAGCATATTGAATATGGGAGATAACAAGAAGGAAGGGGTTGAAAACAATTCAAGACTATGAGCCTTTGGTCCTCCAGATCTAATTCTGTGTGCAAGGCCTTAGGGCTAGTCTCACTGTTCATGGAGATGGTCCTTATCTTTAGGACATTCTTAGCTGTCCTAATTGAACTCTAGAACAGGAAGGAAGACCAGTAGGCTTACTGTGAAGCTGATGTGTTCCACTTACTGTGGACCCATGGTTCACATGTGAAGAGCATGTGAAGCTGATGTGTTCCACTTACTGTGGACCCATGTGTTCTCAGCTCAGCTTCCTACTGGAAACCTCTGGGGAGCTTTTGGAAATCCTGATTCCCAGGCCACTCCCAGGGCAGATTAATCAGAATCTCTGCAGTGGGCCTAGGTGATTCTCATGAACAGTCAGGGCTGAGACCCACTGCTTTCATCTCTCTGTTCCAAGGACTGGCAAAGACAGGAACTGGAAACCACCAGCCAGCCATGTGGCTGCTGACCAAGTCATTGGTCTGATGTTTCCTCTGCACCACTTACTGACAAGCAGACTGGGTCAGAATTAGTTACTGCTACCAGTGGTAACGAGCATGGGGTCTGAGCCAGCTCCCACCCTAGGACTGTCACTAACTCTCACAGACACTTGTGTGCAAAGATGAGTGGGGGTGAGGTGGGGCAGAGAGGAAATGCCGCTGAGCCAGGCTCAGAATGCTCGATACGCCAAAACATGGTTCCTCACATATACAGGCCTCAACCTAAAACAAAAGTCGCTGTTTCTAGTGTATTATTTACTTTATGAATCCCAGTTAAGTGATGGAACTGTCAGTCTATATTGGTGTTTTCTGACTGTTGATTCCCAGAATGGAGGGTACTGCTATAGATAAATCATTAAAAAAAAAAATCAGGTATAGTCAAGATGGAGGAGTAGGTAAATGCTGTGCTTGTCTCCTCCCATGACCTCATTAAGATTACAACTAAATTATATAACAATCAACCTGGAGAACCACCTAAAGACTAGTTGAATGTAACAGCTATAACTAAGGATATAAAGAAGAGGCCACATCGTTACTGG
>NW_011888799.1:2799186-2801816 GCF_000151845.1 Pteropus vampyrus
GACCTACCAGATACAGAGTTCAAATCATAAGGATGGTCAATGAACTTAGGGGAAGAATAGGTGATCTCAGTGAGAACTTCAATAAAAAGACAGTAAGCATAAAAAGGACATAGAAACTGTAAAAAAGAACCAGTCAGAAATGAAGAACACAATAATTGAAATGAAAACTACACTAGAAGGAATCAACACATTAGATGAAGCAGAAGATCGAGTACTGATTTGGAAGACAAGGTAGCAGAAAATACCCAATTGGAACAGCAAAAAGAAAAAAAAAGTAAGGAAAGTTTAAGAGACCTCTGGGTCAACATCAAGTGCAACAACATTCACATCATAGGGGTACCAGAAGGAGAAGAGAGAAAGCAAGTGATAGAGAGTCCATTTGAAGAAATAACGACAGAAAACTTCCCTAACCTGGCAAAGGAAATATAAATCTAAGTCCAGGAAGTGCAGAGCATCCCAAACAAGATGAACCCAAACAGGCCTACACCAAGACACATCATATTAAAATGCCAAAGGTTAAAGACAAATAGAGAATCCTAAAAGCAGCGAGACAAAAGTAGGCAGTTACTTACAAATGAGCTCCCATAAGACTGTCAGCTGTTTTCTTAACAGAAAATTTGAAGGCCGGAAGGAATTGGCACAAAATACTCAAAGTGATAAAAAGCAAGGACCTACAACAAAAACTACCGGCAAAGCAATCGATTAAAATGGAAGGTGAGATAAAGAGCTTCCCAGATAATTCATCACCACAAAGCCAGTGTTATAAGAAATGTTCAAGGGACTTCTTTAGAAGAAAAAAAGGGGAAAACCTTATAAATATGAATAATAAATGGCAATAACTATGTACCTACCCATAATCACTTTAAATGTAAATGGATTAAATACTCCAAACAAAAGAAATAGGGTAGCTGACTGGATAAGAAAAAAGGCCCATGTATGTATTGTCTACAAGAGACCCACTTCAGATTAAAAGACACACACAGACTAAAAGTAAAGGGATGGAAAAAGATGTTTCATACAAATGGAAATGAAAAAAAAAAAAGCTGGGGTAGCAATACTTATATGAGACAAAATAGACTTTAAAACAAAGGCTATACTAAGAGATGTGGACATTACATAATGATAAAGGGATCAGTCCAACAAGAGAACATAATCCTAGTAAACATGCATGCACCCAACATAGGAGCACCTAAATATATAAATCAAATATTGACTGACTTAAAGAAAGAGACTGACAGTAATACAGGCATAGTAGGAGACTTTAACACTCCATTGACACCAATGGATATAGATCTTCCAGACAGAAAATCAACAAGGAAACAGTGACCTTAAATGACACACTAGACCAGATGGATTTAATTGATATTTTTAGAGCATTTCATCCCAAAGCAGCAGAATATACATTCTTAAATGCACATGGAACATTTTCCAAGATAGACCACATTTTAGGACACAAAAGAAGTCTCAATAAATTTAAGAAGATTGAAATCATACCAATCGTCTTCTCCCACCATAATAGTATGAAACTAGAAATTAATTACAAGAAAAAAAAATTAATTAACTGAAAAAAAACACAAACATGAAGGTTAAATAACATGCTATTAAACAATGAATGGGTTAACAATGAGATCAAGGAAGAAATCAAAAGATACCTTGAGACAAATGAAAATGAAAACACAACTCAAAATCTATGGGACACAGCAAAAGCAGCCCTAAGAGAGAAATTTATAGCAATACAGGCCTACCTCAAGAAATAAGAAAAACTTCAAATAAAAAATCTAACCTTATATTTAAAGGAACTAGAAAAGTAACAGCACACAAAGCCCAAAGTGAGTAGGAGAAAGGAAATTAATAAAGACCAGAGTGGAAATAAATAAAATAAAGTCTAAAAAAAAAAAATACAAAAGATCAATGAAGCCAAGAGCTGTTTTTTTTAAAGATAAACAAAACTGATAAACCTTTAACCAGACTCATGAAGAAAAAAAGAAAGAGGGTCCAAATAAATAAAATCAACAATGAAAGAGAAGTAACATCTGACACCACAGAAAAGATTGTATGAAAATACTATGAGTGATTGTATGTCAAAAAATTGGACAATCTGTAATAATGGATAAATTCCTAGAAATGTACAATCTTCCAAGACTGAATTAAGAATAAACAGAAAATCTGAACAGACCGATTATTACAAACAAAATCAAATCAGTAATCAAAAAACTCTCAACAAACAAAAGTCCTGGGCCAGATGGCTTCACAGGTGAATTTTACCAAACATTCAAAGAATTAATACCTAGCCTTCTCAAACTATTTCAAAAAATTGAAGAGGAAGAAAAGCTCCCCAGCTCATTTTATGAGGCCACCATTACCTTGATTCCAAAACCAGACAAAGACATTGCAAAGAAAGACAATTACAGGTGATATCCCTGTTGAACATATATGAAAAATCCTCAACAAAATATTAGCAAACTGAATTCAGCAATACGTTAAAACAATCATACATCACCATCAAGTGGGATTTATTCCTGGGATGCAAGTTTGGTTCAATATCTTCAACTCAGTTAATGCGATACACCACATTAACAAATTGAAAAATAAAAATCATATGATCAAAAAAGTGTTAGACAAAATCTGAT
>NW_011888799.1:2803166-2803671 GCF_000151845.1 Pteropus vampyrus
GTTCAATATCTTCAACTCAGTTAATGCGATACACCACATTAACAAATTGAAAAATAAAAATCATATGATCAAAAAAGTGTTAGACAAAATCTGATATCCATTTATGAAAAACTCTCTCAGCAAAGTAGAAATAGAGGGAATATAACAACATAATAAAGGCCACATATGACAAACCCATAGCTAACATCATACTCAATGGGGAAAAGCTAAAAGCCTTCTTCTTAAGGTCAAGAACAAGGCAAGGATGTCCACGTTCACCATTTTTATTCAATGTAGTATTGGAAGTCCTAGCCACAGCAAGCAGACCAAAAAAAAAAAAAAAAAAAAAAAAAGAAAGAAAGAAAAGTCATCAAAGTTGGAAAGGAAAAAGTAAAACTGTCATTTGCAGATAACATGAAATTATATAGCGAGAATCCAAAAGAGTTTACCATAAAACTATTAGAACAGATAAATAAATTCAGTAAAGTAGCAGAATACAAAATTAATATTCAAAAATCAATTACAT
>NW_011888799.1:2803721-2809887 GCF_000151845.1 Pteropus vampyrus
GAATCCAAAAGAGTTTACCATAAAACTATTAGAACAGATAAATAAATTCAGTAAAGTAGCAGAATACAAAATTAATATTCAAAAATCAATTACATTTTTATATACCAATAACAAACTATTAAAAAGAGAAATTTGGAAAACAATCCTATTTACAATTGCATCAAAAACAACAAAATGCCTAGGAATAAATTTAACTAAGGAGGTAAAAAACCTGTACTCAGAAAATTATAAGTCATTGAAAAAAAAATTTAAAGAAGATACAAATAAATGGAAGCAGTTACCATCCTCATGGATAGGAAGAATTAACATCTTTAAAATATCCATACAACCCAAAGCAATCATAGATTCAGTGCAATCTCTATTGAAATACAGAGAACATACAGATGCTCACTGTCACAAATGATCAGAAAAATGCAAATTAAAACCACAATGAGATATCACTCTACATCTGTCAGAATGGCTATCATCAGTAAATCAAAAAACAAGTGTTGGTGAAGGTGTGGAGAAAAGGGAACCCTCGTGTACTGTTGGTGGGATTGTAAATTGGTGTAGCCACTATAGAAAACAGTTTGGAGGTTCCTCAAAAAATTGAAAATAGAACTACCTATGACCCAGCAATTGCACTTCTGGGTAGTTATCCACAGAAAACCAAAACACTAATTCGAAAAAATAAACGCACCCCTATGTTCACTGCAGGGCTATTTACAGTAGCCAAGATATGGAAACAACCTGAGTGTCTATCAATAGACAATTTGATAAAGAAGAGGTGGTACATATACAATGGTATATTACTCAGCCATAAAAAATGAAATCTTACTATTTGCAATGACATGGATGGACCTAGAGGGTATTATGCTAAGTGAAATAAGTCAGACAGAGAAAGACAAACACCATTTGATCTCACTTATATGTGAAACCTGAAGAACAAAATGAATAAACAGAATCAACACAGACTCATAGATACAGAGAACAAATGGTGATTGCCAGATGGGAGGGGGGTTGGAAGTTGGGTGAAAAAGGCAAAGGAATTAAGAAGTATAAATTCGTAGTTACAAAATAGTCACGGGAATGTGAAGTATAGCATAGGAAATATAGTCGATAATATTGCAATAACTGTGTATAGTGCTAGATGGATACTAGACTAATTGGGGGAATTGCTTTGTAAATTATATAAATGTCTAATCACTATGTTGTACACCTGAAACTAATATAAAATAATATTGAATGCTGTTTGTAATTGAAAACTAAAAAAATAGAAAATAAAACAATAGTCACACTGTACCGTGTTGGGGCAGTTCTCACCAGAGGCCAGCTACCCCACTAACAGCTCCCTCGTGCTTGGCAGTTTATGAGGGACTTTTATGGACATTATCTCAGGAGAGTCTGAGTCCTGGGCAAAGATGGCATCTGGGAGGCTGGAGGAGGCGGGCTGCCCAAGTTTACACAGGGCAGAGACAGCCCTTATATTTTGGTCTCTTCCCTCCTAGTTCCATATTCCATCCATTTCACTGGGAAGATTCCTGAACAAAGGAGAGAGCTGGAGGGTCTCTCAGAGTGGAGATGGTGGGAGTGGGGGGTGGCGGGGCTTTGAGGCACTCAGGCAGAGCCTCTTCCTGGTACCAGCTGGAGAAGGGGTAGCTATGGTCATGGACGTCACATCAAGGCTCCTGTCCAAATGGAAATATTTCCAAACTCAGAGATTATGGAAGATTAAGGAAAAGAAAACACCCTAAAAAGGAGTTAACCTAATTTTCTCAGATTTTAAAGCCATCCTTGGCAGTTAGAAACAGGATTTGACACCATGAATGACTAATGTTCCTTTTGGGGATATATACCTGCCCATAGGTGCCCTTGGTAGGGATTTAAATGTTCCACAGCTTTCCCAGGAGGTCTAAATCAAGTAGATTCACCCGGGCCCTTGGCGAGGTCCGAGAGCCAATGGGAGGCTTATGTTAAATGGCCCTCTCTGGGCTCTTGCTCCCAGGCTGATAGTCACACATTCCCCATAATGAGCACTCATGAAGAAGCCCAGTCAGCCAGCTAAATTAAGAGCAGAGGGAGCCCAGGGGAGAGGGAAGTGTTTGCTTTGGCGGGGGAAGGTGCCTGGGCCCTGGCCTGTGTGTTTGCCTGACAAGGAGGCCCGATAAGTGGACTGCGCAGAAAGCACCGCGTGGCGGGACCTAGGCCATCTGCCACATGTCCAGAGAGGCTGTACCTGCTGGCCTTTCAGCCCCGACCTGGCAGGAGAGGGACCCTTTGTCATCCCGTCTTCAGCTTCCTTTGCAGTCACTATAAACCCATGATTATTTTTATTCTCATAAGAATAAAAATTGAACCCTTGAACTTTTGTTTGTTTTGATGAATTACTTCCAGGCTGCTGTTTGTTTGGAGAACAAAACTACCCAGCTGCAGGGAGGGTGGAACCCAAGAGACCAACACAAGACAGTGGAGTGGCTTTTCGAGACTGCGGCCCAGTGGAGAGAGTGCAGAAAGCCTGGGTTATCTTGGCTCTGCCATTTGTTCTCTGGGCAAGTTATTCAACCTCTATGTGCATGTTTCCTTACCTGTCAAAAAGGAGATCATACTCTTGGCTCTGTATACCTTACAGGAGTGTTGAGAGCATCAGATGGAATAATATCAACGGAAAAAAAATATAAATGGTAATATGCCATACACATTTTAATAAAAGTGCCCCACCCTTCAGCCTAGCTTTCTGTACCATCTGGGCATGGTGTTAGCAGGAAGATGCCATTTTGACACAGACCTTGGGTTAATAATGCCTTGTCTCTTCTCTGAGAGGATTGGATGAAAAAGTCTCTTTTATGTGCATAAAAGCTGAGTAAACAATAACTTTAAAATATTGCTCACTTGTAGACTTCTTGACGGGAAAATGACAGTTGATTTTTATGACTTTGTCCTAGGAGAGGGGGCCTTCCTGCTCCAAAAGCCAGCTTAGCTCTTCACTTACATCCAAGGCACCATCCCCTGTACTTCCTAAGAGAATTTTCTCCTGCAGTTTTGGTCCTCTTTTCCACATCATCAATTGCCTGTGTTCTATTGGACGATTCCTTTCGGTACATAAGTATGTCTTCATAACCATTTAAAACAAAAGCAAACCCCCTCCCCTGCCGCCAGTATCCTGCTTCCCTTTAGCTCCGCCCTCATTTCTCTGCTGCTCTTCACAGCTGAACTCCCCAGAAGAGTTGTCTCTACACACTCTCTCTGCTTTCTGTCTTCTTTCCTCAACACCTGCAACCAACGGGGCTTTCATCCTCTCAGTCCCCTGCCTAAAAGGGCACTTGTCCAGGGCCTCCATGGCTCAACCTCTCAGCAGCACTGGACTCTACTGGTCCATCTCCCCTCGGAACACATTCTCCTGTAGACTTGCCTGAGGCCACACTCACTCACCCGCTGGCCCTGCTCTGGCCCTGGCTGAGTCTTCTCAGCATCTTTGGATGGATCATCCAGCCTGCTCTAAATGTCACAGTACCCCAGGGATCTGTTGTCAGCAACTGGAATAACTCTATTTTCTCTCTTCAAAGGAGATTTTATCAGGGCCATGCGTTTACACACCATTCAGACCTCATCCTGAGCCTACTCACCATCTCCTCTAGGATCTCACATGGCACCTGAAACTGAATGGGCCAACCAGAACTCTTATGTCCTCCAGCTCCTTCCCTTTCATGTTCACTTCTCCTTGCCTTTCTCATTTCTGGAAATGGCACCACCATCCTGTTAACTGCTCCGATCAGAAGCCCAGGAGCCCTCTTGGCTCTCCTCTCTCCTTCACAGCTCATGTCCAATCAGCTGGTTAGTCCAGGCTGCCCTCACTCCTTGCCTGGACCCACCCAGGAGCCTGATAACTGTGCTCCTCCTGGTCCTCTACAACAGTGGTTCCCAACCTTTTTGGCAACAGGGACCTGTGCGTCTATGACAATCAAATGCCTGATGATCTGATGTGGAACTGAGGTGGCGATGCTAGCTCTGGGGAGCAGTTGTAAACACAGATGAAGCTTCGCTTGCTCACTCGCCAGCTGCTCAACTCCTGCTGTGTGGCCCAGTTCCTAACAGGCTATGGATGCGTACTGGTCCACAGCCTGGGGTTTGGGGACCCCTGTTCTATAACCTACACTACATACAACAGCCAGAGTGAGCTTTCCAAAGCACCAATCAGATCACAACCTGCCATGGTTTAGATTCTTCACGGAGTTCCCACTATACCTGGAATAGAAGCCAAGCCCCTTACACAAGACCCGTGTGACCCCGCCCCTGCTCCTTTATTCAGCCTTCCAGCCACTCTGGCCTCCTCCCCACCCTGTGACCAAGCAAAGCTCCTTCCCTTCAGGGCTGTTCACTTTCTGCTTTTTGTGCTTGGAACACTCACTCACAGAATACCGCAGGGCTGCCATTCTCATTGTTCAGCTATCAGTTTAAAGTTCCCCTCTTCGGGAAGGCCCTCCCTCCCCTTTCCCAGTTAAACACAGTCTTCCTTGTTGCTCTCTACAACATTACATATTTTGTTATTTCATAGCACTCATCCGCATTTCAAATGATCTTACAGATTTGTTGGTTTGTTTTCATTGTCTATCTCCTTTCTCCTCCCGGGATGTCAATGGCTAGGCTCTGTCTTGTTCACTCTTACAGCCTTAGCACTGGTACAGTGCCTGGCATATAGAAGGAGCCCAGTAAATACAGAGTCCATTAACTGTATAGAATTGTTCAGTGTCCAACACGCATCATTAGAGTATTTTGGGCATGGATGGGGTCTTGGAGGTCTCTGAATCTGAATTTAATATTTCCTTTTTCTTTTCCTTTTTTAGACAAAGAAACTGAGGATAAGAGAAGGCAAATTATGTGGTCAAGGTGTCACAGCAGGCTGGAGGCAGAGCCAGCCTAACTCCGGTCTCAGAAAAGACTTGACAATTGTGCTAATGTTGCTGATCCTAGTGGTGAAGAGAGGACTATAATTAGGGTGCCTTCCCAGTGAGGGAGCCTGTTTTCTTCTGCTTACTATGACATGGTGAAGGCCTCCTTTACTTGTGGGGCTCCATCCATGGGCAAACCTCCTACTGTATAAACTGCAGAGTTGGTAGTGCAGCTGGGTGTAGGTAGGTCTCTCAGGGCAGGTGTCAGTCGTTATAGGGTTTAATTGGCCTTTATATTGATTGAGGTGCCCCACTGACATGGGAAAGCAATGCTAAGCTGCCTAGCAGCCTTTGAATCACTGGGATGAGGCTAAGACTAAAAAGCAGGCTTGGATGAGGGGCCCTGGGGCTCGTCCCTGTGGGCAAAAGAGAAGACCTGTCTATAGCGAGCGAGGTCAGCAATGAAGGCCCGGAAGGGCCTTCTCTTTCTCTTCCTGTTATCTGACACGCCACATATATTGCTTTCGTAACTTACGTTGCCCTTAAGCCTGAGTCTTCAAGTGGTGTTTATATCTACAACTCAGTATTAAAAACTACACTCCAACAGCAGAGTGATATTTCTAGCCAGGTAGTCAGTAAGTTAACAAACCATCACTCAGCCACCTCCTGTTTAGAGAGGGCTGAACAAAGGAGAGCTGGTTTTGGGGACAGAGAACAAAGGGGGCTGAAGATCCAGAAGAGGAAGAGAAGCTTTGCCAAGCAGGATAGGAGCATCTGGGCTGGCCACCCTATTGGGCCTGGGTTTCTGACGCTGCCTCTTGAGGCTTTCTCCAGGAAGGAGCAGAGGTCAGACACATGTGCGGTGACTGAAAGGCCAGTCCTGTGGCTTCGGGAACATGCAGTAAGCTTCCTACTTCCTTCTTGCTTCACTGCAAGCCTTCCCCCTCACCTCCCCCAAGTGTTGGTGAGCAGAGTGGGGTGACCTGGGGGAAGGTGCACTTACATTTCTTCTGAAGAATGTTCTGTCTGGCCTTGATGAATGCCAGGATGTCAGAGTCTGTCTGGCTGTCCCCGGTGAGAGGGATGGATGACGTTGGTCTCTTAGGGATGCTGGAGACAACCACAAGTCACACTTTACTACACCTTACGTTTGGACTCAGTGCTTACCTTTCCAACGTGCTTTTCCATTTCCAGTGGCCTGACCTCACCCAGGAAGCTGTGCGAATGAATTTGCCTCCTCCTCCCTTCCTTTACCTTCTCTGTGCACCAGCCACAACAATTCTTTACAGGCAAATTTGTCA
>NW_011888799.1:2809937-2811963 GCF_000151845.1 Pteropus vampyrus
CCTTAAGCCTGAGTCTTCAAGTGGTGTTTATATCTACAACTCAGTATTAAAAACTACACTCCAACAGCAGAGTGATATTTCTAGCCAGGTAGTCAGTAAGTTAACAAACCATCACTCAGCCACCTCCTGTTTAGAGAGGGCTGAACAAAGGAGAGCTGGCTTTGGGGACAGAGAACAAAGGGGGCTGAAGATCCAGAAGAGGAAGAGAAGCTTTGCCAAGCAGGATAGGAGCATCTGGGCTGGCCACCCTATTGGGCCTGGGTTTCTGACGCTGCCTCTTGAGGCTTTCTCCAGGAAGGAGCAGAGGTCAGACACATGTGCGGTGACTGAAAGGCCAGTCCTGTGGCTTCGGGAACATGCAGTAAGCTTCCTACTTCCTTCTTGCTTCACTGCAAGCCTTCCCCCTCACCTCCCCCAAGTGTTGGTGAGCAGAGTGGGGTGACCTGGGGGAAGGTGCACTTACATTTCTTCTGAAGAATGTTCTGTCTGGCCTTGATGAATGCCAGGATGTCAGAGTCTGTCTGGCTGTCCCCGGTGAGAGGGATGGATGACGTTGGTCTCTTAGGGATGCTGGAGACAACCACAAGTCACACTTTACTACACCTTACGTTTGGACTCAGTGCTTACCTTTCCAACGTGCTTTTCCATTTCCAGTGGCCTGACCTCACCCAGGAAGCTGTGCGAATGAATTTGCCTCCTCCTCCCTTCCTTTACCTTCTCTGTGCACCAGCCACAACAATTCTTTACAGGCAAATTTGTCACGTCCTCCCCTGGCTTAAACCTGTAAGTGGCTTCTCATCACTCTTGGAATGAAATCCAAACTCTATTCCTGTGTGATCTAATCCCTGTGTGGTTGTGTCCCTGGTTCACTACACTCAGGCCACTCCGCCCTTCTTTCTGTTACTCCAATTCACCCAGTTCTTTCTGGCCCCAGGCCCTTTGCTTCAGCTGTCTTCTTTCCCTGGACTGCTGTCCCCGCTAGAACTTTACACGTCTCAATGTGCTTTCTTCTACCACCTTCTCCATTGCTTCACCACCACCCCCTCTTTCCTTGCCCCTCCAACTTAGCCAAACTAAACCCAATTGACCTGGGCCTGTCTCCTTCAGCACCCAATTTAGATGTCACGTCCTTTAGGATGTCTCCCTAGTGCATCCCCATCCCCTACCACGGCATAGCTAGTTGCTCCTGAGGCAGAGACAACTACCATCTTTCCTTAAAAACAGAACCATAACATTTAGCTAAGTAAGTTACAAAAGCTAAACAAAAATCTACATTTCCCAGCCTCCTTTGCAGCTATGTGTGGCCGGGTGACCAGATTCTGGCCAGTGAGATTTGTAAGAAGTGTGGGATTTCTAGGAAATCTTCTTAAAAAGAGAGGGATATATGTCACCTTCCCCCTCCTCTTTTTCCATCCAACTCTTATATGTAAAACACCCCCTTAAGAAAATTCAGAGCAGAGTACTCTCCTGGCTTTGCCAAGATTCCATCCTCACCCCAGTCCCTCAACACAGCAAGTGACAGTATCCATTCTCTTAGAAGGCAGTGAGGGTTATATTTGAGTGTTGTTCGCCATCTCAAGCAATCTTTTATGCCAGCATTCCTGCTGCAACTCAGTGAGCAGCAGTGCTAGAGCAAGCGTTACCATGGGGAGGGGAGGCATGGTAGAATCCCCCCTTGGACACCTTGGGAGAAGAGCAGGGTCTGCCAGGTGAGTAAGGTCATCCAGGCCTTCTAGTCAGAGGGCACAAAGAGCAGGCCCTGGAGAGAGGCCTGATTCACTTATTCAGCCTGGAGTGAATGACTCCTAGGGCTGAGGCCAGGCTTGTCATCTTTGTGTCCTTCCCTTCCCCTGAGGTGGGGCTATGTTGGAACTACCCCTGGGCCAGCTCTTCTTTCCTTTAATCGTCTCAGGTATATCCATTCACAAGGAGATGTGAAGCAATTCTGCCTGCACAGGGCCCCAGGGCCCCTGGCAGAAAATTCCCTGGCTCTGGGAGTTGGCATCTGTGAGAGATTCCAGGGGAA
>NW_011888799.1:2812013-2825202 GCF_000151845.1 Pteropus vampyrus
TATGTAAAACACCCCCTTAAGAAAATTCAGAGCAGAGTACTCTCCTGGCTTTGCCAAGATTCCATCCTCACCCCAGTCCCTCAACACAGCAAGTGACAGTATCCATTCTCTTAGAAGGCAGTGAGGGTTATATTTGAGTGTTGTTCGCCATCTCAAGCAATCTTTTATGCCAGCATTCCCGCTGCAACTCAGTGAGCAGCAGTGCTAGAGCAAGCGTTACCATGGGGAGGGGAGGCATGGTAGAATCCCCCCTTGGACACCTTGGGAGAAGAGCAGGGTCTGCCAGGTGAGTAAGGTCACCCAGGCCTTCTAGTCAGAGGGCACAAAGAGCAGGCCCTGGAGAGAGGCCTGATTCACTTATTCAGCCTGGAGTGAATGACTCCTAGGGCTGAGGCCAGGCTTGTCATCTTTGTGTCCTTCCCTTCCCCTGAGGTGGGGCTATGTTGGAACTACCCCTGGGCCAGCTCTTCTTTCCTTTAATCGTCTCAGGTATATCCATTCACAAGGAGATGTGAAGCAATTCTGCCTGCACAGGGCCCCAGGGCCCCTGGCAGAAAATTCCCTGGCTCTGGGAGTTGGCATCTGTGAGAGATTCCAGGGGAATCCAAGGTACCAGGGCAGAAGCCTTGTCTGTGTGGCTGCTGGACAAAGGCTCCACAGGTTGTGGGGGAAGCAGACTGGCAGATTTTAGCCCGCTTTTCTCTGACTGTCACAGACATCAGAGGGACAAGACCACAGACCTGTCGTCCAGGGAGGCACTGGTGCTGTTCTGCTCCTGGCTGTACGTGATGGGGCAAGGTGAGGGCAGGATTTTCCTGGCATTCACATCACTGTAAAAACCAAACCCACAAAGGAAAATGTATGGAGGTTTACAGAAGAGAAATTCAGGGTCTATATTTAAGAGCTGTATGGACTGAATATTTGTGTCGCCCCCAAATCCAAATGTTGAAGCCCTAACTCCCAATATGATGGTGTTTGGAGGTGCAACCTTTGGGAGGTAATTAGGTTTAGAAGAGGTCATGACAGTGGGGCCCCCATGATGGGACTGGTGTCCTTATAAGAAGAGGAAGAGGGAGCAGAGTTTTCTTTGAATCATGGGAAGACACAACAAGCAGGTGGCCATCTACAAGCCAGGAAGAAGATTCTCACTGGAAACGGATCATCTGGACTTTGATATGGGACTCTCCAGCCTTCAGAACTGTGAGAAGTAAATAAATGCCTGTAGTTCAAGCCACCTAGTCTATGATATTTTGTTTTGGCAGCCCGAGCTGACTAACACAGGAGGCTATGGATGACGTGGATGATGTTTTAACTTAGGCTGCTGTAACAGAATACTACACACTGGGTGGCTTAAACAGCAAAAATTTATTTCTCACAATTCTTCTGGAGGCTAGAAGTCTGAGATCAGGGTGCCAGCATGGTCAAGTTTCTCTAAGCACCCTCTTTTGGCTTGCAGACTTCTGACTCATGGTATTCTCACTTGGTGGAAAGAGAGTGAGTTAGGTCTCTGGCCTCTTATAAGAGCACTAATTGCATTAGAGAGCTCCACCCTCAGGACATAATTACCTCCCAAAGACCTCACCTCCAAATACAATCACGTTGGGGATTAGGTTTCAACATATGAATTGTTGGAGGACACATTCGTTCTATAACATTCTGCCCCTGACTCCCCCAAATTCATGTCTTTCTCATATACAAAATATATTCATTCTACTCCACCAGCCCCCATAGTCTTAACTTGATCCAGCATCAACTCTAAACTCTGAAGTCCAAAGAGTCTAAATATCATATAAATCAGATATGAGTGCAACTCAAGTACCATTGGTTCATCCCGAGACAAAGTTCCTCTCCAGCTATGAATTCGAACCTATGAATTCAAACAATTTATGTGCTTCCAGGCATAGGACAGACAAACCCATTTCAAAAGGGAGAAATAGAAAAGAAGGAAGGGGTGATGGGTCCCAAGAAGTCTAAAACTTAGGAAGGGAAACTCCATGAGATCTTATGGCTCAAGGAGAATCCTCTTTGGCTTGATGATCTGCCCTTCCAACCTACTAGGGTGAAGGTCCTGCCTTCTGGACCACCTGGGGTGGAAGTAGCCAGGCTTTGTTGGGCAGGGTTATACTCTCATGGTTCTGTTGGGAGGCCCCCCCTACCTCAACTTTGGGCAGAGGCTGTCTGGCCTGTTGAAATCAAGGCAATGGTCTCCCCTTTTGGAATGGAGGGGCAGCCCCAATGACCTCTGCATCGCCTTTGGAGTCATTCTTTTCCTGCCCTGGGGAAGAGTGTATGTTCACAGTGGAACAGCTCTATGGTCTTGTCCTGTAAAATCCAAATTGTCCAACATCCTGTCTTTATTCTTCCCCATCTCCTTTTCAGTTCAAACTGGCAGTTTTCCCACTGGGGTGGCTGAGTAAGTCTGTGATTCACACCTGTACCAATCTCCTTATCAAATAGTTGCTTGGTTACACTCTTAATGTTCTTCTCTGAAGACACTTTCTCATGTTTTGCATTATGAACAGGCTGAGAATTTTCCAAATCTTTACATTCTAGTTCTTTTTTGCTTAATAACTCCATCTTCAAGTCATTTCTCTCTTTTCATATTTTACTATAAGCAGTCAGGAAGAACCAAGCCACTTATTCAACATTTTGCTTAGAAATCCCCTCAGGTAATGTCCATTTTCATCACGTGCAAGTTCTACCTTCCAAAAAACACTAGAACAGGAACATAATTTAGCTTTTCTTTTTTTTTTTTTGCCACCTTGTAACAAGGATTGCCTTTTCTTCATTGTCCAATATGTTCTTCATTTCTGTCTGAGCCCTCATCAGAATGGCCTCTACATCCATGTTTAAATGAACATTCTGTACATAATTATTTATGTCTTCTCTAAGAAGATGCAAGCTGTCTCTGCAGCTCTCCTCTTTTCTTCTTGAGTCCTCACCAGAAGAATTACTTTTAAAGGTCCTTTCACGATCTCAGATTCTTGTAGCACGCATATCAAAACTCTTCCAGCCTCTGCCCATTGCTCAGTTCCAAAGCTGCTTCTACATTTTTTAGTTATTTGTTAGAGCGGCACCCCACTTCTGGCACCAATTTCTGTCTTAGCGGTTACTATAACAAGGTACCGTGTGGCTTACAAATAATGGAAATTTACTTTTCACAGTTCTGGAGGCTGGAAGCCTGAGCTCAGGGTGCCAGCGTGGTCAGATTCTGGTGAGGAGAGCCCTCTTCTGACCGCTGGTTTCTGACTGCTGACTTCTCATTGTGTCCTGACGTGGAAAGAGAGTGAGCTAGCTTTCTGGCCTCTTTAGAGTTTCAACATATGAATTTTGATGGGACAGGGACATTTAGTCCCTAAGAGATGTTTTATACATGAATTTTCATGTTGGAGCATTGCATGTGTTGGATGTGCAAATTGAACCAAAACAACAAAGATTGCAACTGTCATTTATAGACACCGTCTACACACCAGGTCCAGGAAAGCACTCTGCACACGTCATGCCATTTAATCTTCTCAATAGCCTCATTATTCCCATTATATACCCGAGAAACCTGAGGCTTGGAGAGGTTAAAGAAATTCTAAAAGTCACCCAGCCGGTAAGTGGCAGAACCTAGATCTAATCACAACTCTGTTGAGGCTTCAGAACCCGTGCTCTCTGGCTACTTTATTAACTGGACTTGACTCTGTGGTGTTCTGCAGAAGTACATGCTAGAGGTGCATGGCTTGCCCCTGGCCACGTCATCTGCCCTTAGGTGGCCCCAGCTGACCAGCTCCACGCTCCTTGAGTAAGGAGTTGGATCTGACAGCTTCTACAGATGCTATTTTGCTCATTTTACTAAACTGCCTGGTGCATGTGCCTTACCTTGCCTTGCCTGGTTGCAAACAGCAGAATCCAGCAGCATTCCTTGGGAGATAAAGGGCCAGGGGCTAAAGCTGTCCCAGATGCCAGGGACCGAATGGGATCCTCTTTCTTGCTTCATGATGGTCCTGCCTAAACACCATGTCAGAGCTGGAAGAGGCCTAAAAAGCCACCTGGATAGAACCCTTCTATTACAGATGGGAACAGTAAGGCTGAGGTGGACCAGGGATAGAGACAGGTGCAACAGCTTTGCCAAGTTTGCATCAAGAGTCCAAGGACCTCCACAGGCCTGAAAGCCTGCTTTCCCAGCCTTGAATGAGTACAGCCTCTTCTCCAGCCCCAGCCTTCTGCCCTGTCCCGTCTCACCCAACTGCAAGGCCTCTTACTCTGGGCCTGCCTCCACAGGTTTAGAATTGTAGTTTGTCAAACAAACAGAATTGTTAGTTTGTCAAACAAACAGGACAGGAAATCAGAGCCTGAGACTTCCTCACCCCCTTGTCCCCTGCCTCCCCTCATGCGTATTTCCCAGCATTCCAGAGACTCTCCACTGAGGCTTTGGGAGGGTTAGGGATCTGTGTTGATTGGTGAGGGCTGCTGTAGGACCAGAGGCAGCCACAAGGTGGCAGGCTCTGCATGCTCTTTTTTAGAGAACCGTTGCCAACTCTCAGGGCTCTTATTGGTGCAGGCAGAGAGAAGGGAAAGAGAAAGGCTTTCCAGCCTGTAGATACTTTGATTACATAAGGTCCAGGTCAGTTTGGAAGCTGCAGCAAACTTTACAAAATCAAGTCATTAGCACACAAGTGTGTCATTAATTCAATAGATCCCCAGGGGAGCCTTTTCTAAGATTCTCGGGAGTGTTCACAGGTGCCAAACACCTGTGAAGGTTGGAAATAAATGGAAGAGGAGCAGAGATGGACATGGCAGGGCAGATGGGCGATACGGCACCCTCTGCCGAGGCCCGGCTGCCCACCTTGCTGCCTCAAAAACAGCTCATGTAGGAGGATGGCACAATGTGAAGGCTTGGGGCTCCTGAAATGACTCCTCTGATCCTGAAGTTGCTCCAGTGTCACTGAATGCCATAGCTTGGTTTCTGAACCACCAGGATCATGTTACAAATTACTTTAGCCTCTCTCCTGACCAATCGGCCTTTGACACTGAATTCATTTCTCATGTTGACATTCTAGAGACAGAACATATCAGCCATCAGAATTAATTATCTTTCTTAATAAGGATTAATAAACAATGTTAATAATAATGAGACCTCCTGGTGTTGTAAATTGAGTATGAGCATCCTTGAGGAAGTGATAAACCTGAGATGCAGAGGACCAGCCCCTGGCAGCAGTGAGTCCATCAAGAGCAGCCACAGCGGAGCTCAGGTAGAAAGAGTCAGCCAGACTCTTGCTCTCTCCCTCCAGCAGCTCCTCAATGGCACTAGAACATTTATCTGCTCATAGAATAATAGCATCTGGGGAAACTTGATGCATCTTACAAAAGAGATGAGGGAATCTCAAAGTGGGAAACTGACTTGCCCAAGGGCCCACTGCTTGGAAGAGTGATGACGAAGTTTTGTTTGCTCCATCTTTTGTGAAAGTCTAAACTGAGGGGACTCCTTGGAGTCAACCAATGGTGGTCTGATGCACTTCTTGATATCTAAGGTTCTGGACTTCAGATTTAAAGACCTCTTGCCAAGCACACCTGGAATACCTAAGGAATGTCCAAGAGCGCCAAAGCCAGTGTAGGCCCTACTTCTCAGACAAAGAGGATGCTGGAGGAGGAGCATGATTCTAATGGTGGGTTTTACAAGGAGATCCTAGGATGCCCTGCCCAGTGGCTAGTTCTTAGATCTAGTCTATGGTGGGCACCTCTTAGAGATGCTGGCAGGTAAAGGCTGGCAGCAGAGTGGACGAATGGACAAGCCATAAAGAGTGGCAGCCTTGGCTGATAGTGTAAGAGAAGGACAAAGAAGCACATGGAGGGAGACGAAAGAAAAAAAAGAAAGAAATCATTAGTAAAATGAGGAGACTAATTCCAGGGTTTCCCAGCTGAAATGGTGGGGCCAACAACAGGGAGGGAGTTCTGGTTTTCCAGTCAGAGGCTGGCCTTCGAAGGAAGCACAGGTTTCCTCTTTGAAAATCTTGGCCCTTTGAGAAAATCAGACTGTGGACACTTTGACAGAGTGAAGGCCTTGAGCAGGAGGACCTGGCATTTGGCAGAATATAAAGAAAGCACGTTTGTATGAAATAGTACAGAATATGGGTGGGAAAATGCCACCGCCTACTAAACAACAGAACATACATGTGCCCAAAAGGGCAGTCATTTACGTTAAAGGAACTTGACATGAGGAGTGGGGTGGAGTCCCTTCAGTTTAGACTTTCGCAAAAGATGGAGCAAACAAAACCTCGTCATCACTCTTCCAGACGCTGGCCGGCCTGGGTTCTGATCCTGTCTCAGCACTTTCCACCCGTAATTTTTGGTATCCAAACTACTGTGTGAGAGGGAATTTGGGGTGCCAACCACTCACAGTCGAGGTATCTTAACACTTGGTTTCAGGACACTTGGTTTTCTCTGCTGAGGGAGAAATCTGACCATAATACTAGCTGCCACACAGATGACAGGGCTCCAGGGCCCACCTGAGAACCATCTCCCCAAAGACTCTCTTCCCAGCAGTCATCAAAGGGGCTTGGGTAGAGTTCTAGTAGTAATATTTGAGAAAAACTCCTATGGGTGACCTGATATGCACCTTTGAAATTCAAGGTCTGAACTTCACTTGGCAGGTGTAGTCTGTTTCTACCTAATAGCCCTGGGCTGGGTTTACTGGGCCTTTCTTGATACTCCCAGCCATCTCACACACACATACAGAGAGAGAGAGAGAGAGAGAGAGAGAGAGAGAGAGAGAGAGAGAGAGAGAGAGAGAGAGAGAGAGAGAATTATCCTTGAAGGAAAATAAAAGTTAAAGATGGGGCTTCCTATTTGTTGGGCAGGATATTTATACCAGTAGGAGCTATAGTAGAGTTCAGAAACAAGCTGGAGAAATAACCAGGGGTTCTGAGCTTCACAACTGGGAGGAGAGTTTATTCACATGTGGCAGACACACGAGAGGCTCAGAATGGAGCCAGACTCGAGGAATCTCTGTCCTCTTGGCTGGCCTGGATCAGTGTTTTTCAAACATGCGCTGTGGAGTCCTGGGGTTTCAGGGAGGGGGCTCTGTGTGAGGAAGGAGGAAGGTATACAAGGGTTGAACACTCAAGTGCCCCAGAGGTTGGCAGGTACCCAAGCGAAAGCACGGAGAGGGTCTGTGTAGGACACTAGTGCTGAGCTGCCTGTAGTGCCATAGAGCAGTGTAACTGTCTACTTACGCTGCCTTCCATTTTTTTTTTTTAATTAATGGCTTATTTTTTAGAGAAGTTTTAGGTTTATAGAAAATTGAGTGGATAGTACAGAGCGTTCCATTGTATCCCCCACCTCTTGTTGTTTCCCCTATCATTAACATCTTGCATTGGTGTGGTATATTTGTTATAACTGATGAACCAATGTTAATACATTATTATTAAGTGAAGTCCATAGCTTACATGGGGGCTTGCTCTTTCTATTGTATATTCTGTGGGTTTTGACAACTGCACAGTATCATATATTTACTATTAAAGTATCCTACAGCATAGTTTCATTGACTTAAAAATCTCCTGTGTCCCCTCATTCATCCTTTCCACCCTCCCTTCTCTCCGCAGCAGCCAGCAATCTTTTTACTGTCTCCAAAGTCTTGCTTTTTCCAGAAGGTCATAGTTGGAGTCATATAGTAGGTAGCCTTTCACTTAGTAACATGCATTTAAGCTTCCTCCACGTCTTTTCATGGCTTGATAGCTCATTTCCTTTTAGTGCTGATAAAATTCCATTGTCTGGATGAACCATAGTTTATTTATCCATTCATCTTTTGAAGAACATCTTGGTTGCTTCCAGTTTTGGCGGTTATGAATAAAGCTGCTGTAAACATCCATGGGCAGGTTTTTGTGCAGACATAAGTTTTTAATTCCTTTGGGTAAATACCAAGGAGTGTGGTTGCTGGATGTTATGGAAAGAGTGTGTTTAGTTTTATAAGAAACTGTCAAACTGTCTTCTAAGGCGGCTGTATCACTCTGCATTCCTACCAGCAATGAATGAGAGTTTCTGTTGCTCCGCATCCTCGCCAGCATTGGTGGTGTCATGCTTTTGGATTTTAGCCATTCTAATAGGTGTGTCATGGTATGTCACTGTTGTTTTAATTTGCATTTCCTTAATGGCTTATGATATTGAGCATCTTATTGTACACTAATCTGCCATCTGTATGTCTTCTTTGGTGAGGTGGCTGTTCAGCTCTTTTGCCCGTTTAAAAATTGTTGTTGAATTATAAGAGTTTTTTGTATATTTTGGATACAAATCTTTTATCAGATATGGTTTGCAAATATCTTCTCCCAGTCCATGGCTTGCCTCTTCATTCTCTTAACAGTGTCTTTCACAGAGCAGCATTAATTTTAATAAAGTCAAACTTATCAATTTTTCTTTTATGGATTTACACTGCCTTTTAAAACAGCAGGATAGCCGAACAGAACGTATTTGACAGTTGTTGACCCTGGGCTTGGGGGCTCACACAGGAGATGTTTTCTAAAACTAGGATAAAGCGGATGCACTGACACTGAGGGCCAGTTTGGGGTATGTGGAGAAGTCCAGGGTTTTTTTTTTTAAAGAATAGTTTTATATTATAGAAAAGTGGCATAGATAGTACAAATAGTTTCAGTGTACCCCATAACTAGTTTCCCTTGTTATACAATCTTATATTAGTATGACACATTTGTTTCAACTAACGAACCTATTCTCATTCATTGTTATTAACTAAAGTCCAAACTTCATTCAAATTTTCTTAGTTTGTACCGAATGTACTTTTTTGATCCAGGATTCTATCCAGGACAGCACATTACACTTTGTTATAGTATCTCCTTAGGCTCTTCTTATTTGTGGTAGTTTCTCAGACTTTCCTGTTTTTGATGACCTTGACAGTTTTGAGGAATACTGTCAGGTATTTTGTAGAATGTCCCTCAATGATGATTTAACTGGGGTTATGGGTTTTTCAGAAGAAGACCACAGAGGTAAAGTGGCATTCTCATCACATCATATCAAGGATACTCTCTGACAAGACCCCCCCACCCCCACCACCCAACTGCTTTTTAAAAAGTTCTGTTTCACATTTTCAATGAGAGATCTCAGCTCCTTTTTAAACTCAGTCAACGGATCACTCCTTGGTGGCAGAGTTGTCTGGTTGGAAAGAGATAACAACATGCATGGCGTGAGAAAGAATCTGCCTTCAAAAGGTGCCCTCTGTGTGAGGAGAGGCCCTGTTGGATCATGCCACCGTTAGAAAACTGGCTCAGGGCTGTCCTCAGGGGGCGCTGCTCACATCTCTCCTGAATCTGTGATAAGGCAGTCTTTTACCAGCGCTCTCCTGTATCCTGGCAGGCTGACTACTCTCTGCATGAGCACCAACATCTCCCCTCTCCCACGCTACCCTGACCTCTCCTCTACTGCCAGCCCCCTTCTTCCTGCTCAGGGCTCAGGACCAGGGCTTGCACGTCGAACCTCTTGTCTCTTGTTGCCATGGCACACCGTCTACTGGCTGTCAGATTAAAGGGGAAAGGCTGAAGGGGATGTGCTCAAACAAGCCAGAAAGCCACTGGCCTGGGTATCTATGACCAATTTAACGTTAAAAGTGATTGATCCTCCTGAATCACGCAGCCTATAGAGAGATGTTTAGAGCAGCAAGAATGGGTTGAGGACAGGTAGGAAGCCTTTTCTGGGTACTCTCAGCCTGTCTGCAGAGTTCTCTCCTTACCTTTTGTTAGAGAGAAGCTGGGGCCTTTCGTGCAGGGATTCAGGTGTCTGGTGAAAGGGCTTCGTGAGATTGAGTGACTTCACTGCTGGAGTGTCTACCTATTGGCCCAAGAAGGAGTTTCACAGTGTTAGCTTGAATCTAATGACATGGGAAAGTGTCCTTGATGTATTACTTAAGGGGAAAAGGCAGCTATAAAAGTTGGTATATACAACACACATGAGAAAAAAAGCAATCTAAACGTAATAATGACCATAATGATGGGCATCAAAATATTTTGGATGGCAAGATTACAGGTGATGTGGGGTTTATACTTTGTGCTTTTCTGGGCTAAGTTTTCCAAATTGAGCATGTATAATCTTTGGTCGTTAGGAAAAAAAAATGTTTAAAATGTGATGTGATAATTCTCCAGAAGTCCTTTCTGGTTTTGCTTCCTCTCGTCCCAAAGAGATGCTACCAGAGTGAGGAGAACTCCACTGAACACTTTGTGTAGGGAACAGCTCTGCCACGGTGCCTAGAACCTTGCATGTTTCACACGGGGCTCGTGGATAAGGCTTCAACTGTAGCTTCTGTGAGTCTTGGCAGAATGCCCTATGATTTTCCCAGAACACGAGAGCATAGAGGCTTATGAGTAGCTGCTACAAGACTATTTCCCATCTGCCTCCCTGTCTCCCCAAGATACTGACATGGGACAGTTTCTTATTGCCTCTCATGTTCTGATGAGGTTTAAGGATTTCTGCCTCGCTTCACTCAGAATATATCTGCAGACTGTAAAACCACTCAGCATAAGCATAGAATTGGCTTTTCAGGAACAGGATGCCCCATCATCCCTGTTGCACTCATCTGGTCCCTTTTGTTTCAGCGATACCCTGTGGGACAGAGGACACACGGAGCTGAAACCTCTGGCTGCTCTGGCTTTCACTGTCTATGTAAGTCATAAACTGTCTGACTCTGTCAGCCTTGCCCAGACATTTCCTGAATCACATGGGATGTCCCTCATCTACTATTCAGGGACTGAAATCCCTTGGGTCCTGGCAGTGGCTGACGCCTCACTCACCAACGACCTCACTAGGAAGGGCTCTTAACTGGAGAACAGACAGGACCTAGGGGTGCTGTGAATGTGGATGGGAACCAATCATATCTTGATTTTTCCTGACTTCTACCTGAAATTTAGCATTTCTTTTAATGATAACTGTAGACAGCAAACCACAGTTGTATTAGCAGTACCAGTGACTTTGTCACCAGTAGAAATCACAGACATTTCATATTACATTACAGATGCAGAAATCTTGAAATAGTGTGTTCATCATTACTTTGAAATTATGGTAAAAATTGAGCCCACCCCTTATTAATTTATAATTGATAAGATTAATTAATGAATTAGTAAAGTGGTACATGTATTATTATGCCATATTGTTTTAAAAATATTTTGAGAATTGTATTTCAATCTTATTGGTTTTCTTTGTAATCTTACGTATTTAATTTTATCTAAATACTCTTCCCTATTGTTTGGTCACGTGGCTACTTGGTAACATATTTGTTACTGCTCCCTTACTTTCTGGGGGCAAATATCTTCTTTGGCTCTCAGCTTCCTTGTCCTTAAAATGAAGGGATCAGCTTGTTAGATCATTTCTAAGGGTTCTGCCAGCCATGTAAGGGACATGAGCATGTGCATTTCATCATTTCAATGTATCACAGCTGAGGAATTACATGAGGACAATCAGAATCAGGGGTTTGTACTGACATTTCTAAATGGGTTTTTTTTTCCACCTTCATTATAGTATAAAGAACTTTTAGGAATTTGTCTAGAAAATATGCAAAAGTTTATCTACAAATATGTCCTAAACATTAAATGATAGATTAAATAGATTAAAATAAGTCCCTATGATGGAACAGTGACAGCCATTAGAATGATGGTGAAGTATTAATAACATGGAAGAGTAGTCACGCTATACAATTAAATGTAAAAGCCATTTGTGAGAACTGAAGACCAAAATGATTCATTTTTTATGAAATCATATAAATGTATATACATAGAAAAAAGATAAAATAATAGAACCCAACCTGATAATATTGGTTATCCTTAAGCGGTGGGATTATGCTGATTTTTATTCCTTTGTTTTTTCCCTATATTTTCTAAAATTTCTCTCTCTCACATATACATACATATAGTATATACGTAATATATATAACTGTAGTATGAAAATAATAATGTTGTCAATATGATATCACAGGAGAATATTACACAGAGCAACAGTGAAAAATCCATTGGCTTTGGGAGCTGCCCCTTCCATCTCCCACCTTTCTATGTGACAGGTACCAGAGCAAGGGAGCAATGAGCTGCTGACCCTTTGCATTCCTTGTCAGTCAGATAAGTGCTTGCTTCGTGAGCCAGGAGCTGAGAGTTGAAGCTCCCACTCTTCTTCCTCTGGCAGCTCCATGGAGCATGTGTGCCTGGCCCCCTGTAGCTGCCCTGATGTTCCCCAGGCCACAGGAGGAGGATGAAATCTAGGGTAGCAAGGGGCACGGCCGGCCACCCATACCTGCAGGCTGGTGGCCTCCTCTGCCCACCAGGCTTCAAACTCTTTCTGCAGCTTCACCTTGGCTTTGTCCATGAGCAGCTGCAAGTGCTCAATCTCCACCTTCAGGGCCTTCAGGTGCGTGAACATTGTTTTATACCTACAGTAGAATCAGGGAAGAGTCTGAAAGTCACTGGTGGGGAGGGACTGTCGATGGCAGGGACTGTGCCTCAGAAGCCTGACAGTGCTGCACTGGTAACAGGGACTGGGCGCTATGGTTGCCCACTGAGGCCGGAATATGGAGCCAGGGTTTCAGTCCATCATAGAGAAGCAGAGTCAGGCGTTTTCATCCAGTAGGCTCATGGGCCTCTATGTGTGAGACGGACAACCGCTCTCCAAGGATGATAACTACCATCATTGAGCCCATCCTAAGGGGTAGGCATTGTTCCAGGCACTGCACATATATACAGTCCTTTCATCCTCTTCACAACCCTATGAAGAAGAAACTCTCATTATCCTCTCCACTTTACAGATTTGGAACCTCAGGCACGGAGAGGTTAAGTAACTTGCTCTATGGCACAGAGCTAATAAACAGAGGAGCCAGGATGGGAACCAGGCTATCTGATTCTAGGACCACAGTCCTAACTACCTGAGCATCTGGTGGTTCATCTTTGTTCTGAGGACCAAAGGTTACAATACAGTCGTTAGTGCATAGCCAAACTGCAAAGGCAACTCGACTTCTGAGATGACCCTGAAGTTGGAAATATGGACCAAGGGAACAAGATGGCGTGGAGTAAAGACACAGAAGAGTGAAGTGGAAAGGAACTGAGAAAAGTAGATAGAGTGAAGGAGAAAGAGGACAACTGGGGTGTCAGCCCAGCGGGTGGAGAGCAACAGTGCCTGTGCAGGAGGGCAGCACAAGGCCTTCTGGAAGGAGGATTCTGGCAGGAAAAAA
>NW_011888799.1:2825682-2828932 GCF_000151845.1 Pteropus vampyrus
GAGATTCTGTGACGAGATTCATATTCATGCTGTATATCAGTAATGGCCACATGTCTGTCTATGCTTGAGGTTCTTTACTCTGTAACTGACATCATTTGGGGACCCTAAATGGCCACATGAGGGTGTGATGGTCTCAGGACGCCTTAACAGATAAAGAGAGGAGGGAAGCTGGTAAAGCCGCAGGCTGGAGGAAGGCCTCTGTCGTCATGTTTCTTAACTCCCCTAGATGGCAGCAGTAGACAAATAAGACTAGTTGCTTCCTGAGCTGCAGCCTGGGATCTCAGGCCGGGGAGGGTGCCAAGAGGAAACAGCACCTGCTGATTCGTGAGTCTAAGCTCCCGGCCTGGCTTGGTCTTCTGCTCCCTATTCCAACCTCACACTGCCCAGGGTTCCTGCATCACATCTGCTTGCTCTAAGGCAGCACCTCCTCCAGCTGTTTTAGGACTCAGCTGCTGGACCCACTTCCCAGAGAAGTGCCAAGCCTGGGTGGAGGCATGGCCCTGGGCCGCTCCAAGCCATCCCTGAGAGCCCTCTGAGGTTGGGCAAGTGAAAAGAAAGGATACCTTTTCTTTTCTTCCTCCAGTTGTGATCGCAGCTTCTCTTCCTGCAGGTCTGGCACCGAGGGCACGGCCATGTTTTCTGAGATACCTGGAGGAGGGAGATACTGGTGGTTTATTCCAATGAAGAAGAAAGGCAAAAGGAGAAGTGTGATATTTAGGGCAGATGACACAGTCAAAGCGCATCCCAAGAAGAAAGAGGACTCTGTGGGATTCTCTGGGGCCTTTGGATAGAAACCTGCTTCAGCCTCTGCCTCTGGATGGCAACCTTTGCTTGGATGAAAACCCCTGAGGAAGCTTCCGTGATTCTGCTCCATCAGCTGTCCCTCCCCCTGCCCAACACCTGTCGCTGAAAGAGAATTCTTCCTTACATCACTGCTAATGCTTTTACTATTGAATTCACTCATTTCCTTTGGAGTCCCCAAGGAAGATGAAATATAGCATTTCCCCATCCTCTGATACAAACTAAGAAGACATCATTACACCATTTCACATCTTTCTTTGCCCAGCTGAGGTGCAGAATTCTCTAGCCTCAAATCATGTTTACTATTTTTGACTTCCCTCTAAAGCAGTGGTTCCCAAGCCTGATTAACTCAAGCAGTGCTAATATGCAACCAGAGCTGAGACCCACACTCGGATGCCCTGCCTATAAAGATGGGGAGACAGGACCGTGGCAAGGCCTTGGCGACAGCTGTGTTCCCATGCATGCCGACCGCTGCCGTTGGTCGCCTGGCTGCCTGCTCTGGTTGGTGTGTTCACCTGGAGCCCATCCTTCCCTAGCCCTGTGGGTGGCGTCTGTTCATCCTCCCGAGTCCCTTTGTGACTGCACTGTGTTTTTTAGCCTCATAGAAGGCAACTTAAAAGTCACACAGCCTTGCTTTTTCTCCACGTAGGGGAGAATCTACTATGGGCAGGTACTTTCTTGACGTGATCAGACTTAATCCTTCTAGTACTCATCTGGGGTGTTATTGTTCCCGCTTTATAGATAAGCGCATTGAGGGTCAAAGGGGTTAACCTGCCCAAGACCACATGGCTAACTTCAAAAATCTCAATCCAAATCTGGGTTTGTTTGGTTGCAAGGGCCTTGGGTTCAGAAATACTTTTGATAACATTTCTGACAGATGGTCATCTGCTTTCTGCCCAAACACTCCCAGTGGTGTGGTGCTCACCACTTCACACGTTTCATTGTGGGCAGCTCTGTTTCCTCTTACTTAGCTGAGATCTACCCCACTAGCATCCTTTCACCTCTGCTTTGGATCTTTGGAGCAGTATAGCGTGTCCTCCTTAATTTGATGCTTCTTTAAATATCTTAACAGCAACAAGAACAACAACCACCACAAAATACCATATTTGTCTGGAGCTTTATTCTCAGGCTGACTCTGCCCAATTCCCTCTCTAAGGCCTCAGTGACACTGTTACTTTCTAATTGCTCTTAAGTATAGAGCCTAAATCTGGACATAATGCTCCAGATAGGTCTGAGAGGGACAGGATAGAGAAGTGCTCACTTAGCTGTTAAAAATTTATGCTATTTATTACTGTAGCAGGTGAATCACTAACAATGTCCCTTTATTGAGTGCCTTCTATATGCCAGGTTCTGCCAAGTTCTACTAGGCACTGGGCTAGGTGCCCTACTCACCTTATTGCCAATTCTCAAAATAACCCAGCAAGTACGGCATTGCCACATCATTTCAGTTAGATTCTGAGGCTCGGAGAGCTCTGTGAATAACCCAACGTCACATAGCTAATAAGTGGCAGAGCTGGGATTTGAACCCAGTTTTTTTCCTGGTTCCAAAGAGCTAAATATTTATACCAGGCAGCGCCCCACCCCCCTTTTTGTTTTTTCAGCAGATTTGTCATTGTCATGGCCATGTCAGTTTGTCATCGGCCACTATTAAGCTTGAGATCAGTTTAAACACTTTCGTATTTTTATGAGTAGTTGTCAAAAACACATCCTATTTCAGTGTGATTGTCTTCTTGATCCCAAATAAAACACTTCCCATTTATTGGGAGTTTAGCTTGTCGGGAGGTCCTTATTCTGTCATACCTTTATTCTTTTCCCTTTGGTTGCTTTTTATGTCATTATCTAACCCATTGATAAATTCACTAAGTGAATTAGGATTCTGTCCTTTATTTTCCAGTCACCTGCTACTCTCTTTCCCTTGTGTCAAGTGACAACTGTCACTTGTAAACTGAGTGAGCAAGCGTCTTACTCCATCACTTAAACACAGGACATGTAGATACCACAGACTTCTCAACTGAATACTATACTGTCTCCCAGGCTGGTGCATTTTATTGGTCCTAATGAGACAGACTGCCTATCCATGTTGCCATGCTCCCCCAGGTACAGGCACCAGAAGCCCCTCCAGGGTGGAGACTGCTCCCGCTGCTTTTCGTATTTCCCCGTTCTTTGTTCAGACTTCAGGTACATGGTGCACCCAGTGCTATCTGTGTTCACTGGCCCTTATCCTCTCTGAAAAATGTCAGATATGATAAACTGAAGGAAGTATCTGAACATCAAACATAATACTAGAACCCAAAATGGACAGAATATTTTCTCTCTTAACAGTTTCAGAAATGGGCATATATACCTTCCAGCCTGTTAAAGCAAAGCTGTGAATCTCCTTCTTCTTTTTAATATATTTTGAACCACATCAAGGGAACTCCTAAGGGATTCAGTGAAGTCCCTGCTCTGA
>NW_011888799.1:2828982-2836133 GCF_000151845.1 Pteropus vampyrus
CCCAGGTACAGGCACCAGAAGCCCCTCCAGGGTGGAGACTGCTCCCGCTGCTTTTCGTATTTCCCCGTTCTTTGTTCAGACTTCAGGTACATGGTGCATCCAGTGCTATCTGTGTTCACTGGCCCTTATCCTCTCTGAAAAATGTCAGATATGATAAACTGAAGGAAGTATCTGAACATCAAACATAATACTAGAACCCAAAATGGACAGAATATTTTCTCTCTTAACAGTTTCAGAAATGGGCATGTATACCTTCCAGCCTGTTAAAGCAAAGCTGTGAATCTCCTTCTTCTTTTTAATATATTTTGAACCACATCAAGGGAACTCCTAAGGGATTCAGTGAAGTCCCTGCTCTGACGTGATGGGCTGGGTGTCCTGTGGCCATACACAGCATGACGGGCTGCTGGAGGTAGGTGAAGGAGAGCTGTTGAATCTGCACAGGGGCGTCTCATCCAGCCCACCAGAGGTAGTTTCTAAGGGCCTTGTGACAGGGCAGAGGGAAGGAGAGAGGCTGAGATGGGCTGGGTGCTCCAGCACGAGTGCAGAGTTCCTTGTAGGAAAGTAGCTCCCATCTTGTCACATGGCTTGTTGCTTTTTCCTGGGGCGTCAGAGTCGACGGTGCCCTGGAAGTGTGAGAGTGTGCAGGGAGAGCATTTTGAATGCAGCTGACACAGGAATGGGAGCTGATGTCTGCTACAGTCTAGGGAGCATGCCCTCGGGTTGCACTCACTGTGCCACCTCATTTGCTCTTGTTACTCTAGCTTGCAGATATTATCACTTCCACTTTCCACACAAGGAGACCAAAGCTCAGGGTGACCAAGTAGCTTGCTCAACACCATAAAGCTATCAGATAGCAGAGCCAGGCTTTGGATCCAGGACTAGTCATTCCTTCACTTATGTAACACATGTTTATGAGTGTTGACCATGGCCCTGCTCCTGTGCCAGGGGACGTCTATTGGGGAAAGCAGACATTAAACCAACAGAAATTGAGCCTATTATATAATGTCAGGGGTTCAAAGATGCTATGAGGAAAGAGAAAGCGGGACAAAGGTTGGAGAGCAGCCATGTTAGTTAGGCAGGATGGTCAAGGAGGCCTCTCTGAGGAAGGGACATTTAACCAGAGATCTGAATAAAGAGAGAGAACAAGCATGCAGAACTCAGAGGAAAGAGCATAGCAGCAAGTACAAGGGGCCTGAGGTGTGCCTGTTGGTGCATCTGAAGAACAGTGAGAAGGGGTCACTATGTCTGGAGTGTGCCTCCCTCTACCAGCCACGATTCTGGGGTATGAGAGAGGTCACTTTAACTCTTCTTCTCACTTCTCTATACCATCCTCTCTCTCTCTCTCTCTCTCTCTCTCTCTCTCTCTCTCTCTCTCATACACACACACGGTGTAAGTAGAGTGGTGGGAGCTGATGCCAGTGAGGGAACGGAGGCCAGATCACACAGGACCTTGAGAGAGACAAGAGTCTGGAGGAGTTCAAGGAGAGGACTTGCTTGATCTATTCCTCTGATAGATAGCTAAGCCAAGCAGTTTTTTGCTGACCAAGACAAAGCTACTCCAAACCGAAGGACAGTTAATGTGAGGTGGCGCCAGGATGTTGTAAGTCTGTTGAAAGGATTTGGGAGAGAAAGCAGGGGCATGGGACCTTGGGCAGCCAGAATGAGGGCATAGCATACCCCCAAGACACAAGCTGTCTGCGTTGTCATGACAACCAAAGGGCCTCCTGCCAAAGGTGATGTTTGCTTAGTGAAACGCATTGTAACCCCACCAGAAGACAGCCTCTGGCTGCTTCTGATGCTGTCCGATGCCTGGCTTATCCATCTTCTCCTCCAAAGAGAAATAAAGTCTGGGAACTCAAAGGGCAGTGAACAAAAGCACTGAGCAAGAACAGAGAAGAGGGAGTAACTAAAGGGTATTTGGGCTTTGTAAGTCTCTATGCCCGCTGGGACTGTGGCCAGGGACAGAACCTCCAGTCACCTGACAGGAGGCACAGGGAGCCCTCCTTTCAAGCACAGGATTCTGGCTGGGACAAGAGAACAGGAGGTCACAGCCATGAGTGGCCTATGCGGCCACATTCACAATCTGCGCAGGCAGCCAGCCCCAAAGCAACACAAAAGCAAGAAAGATTTTCATTCTAATGGCTGTGTGTGGATCTGAATGTCACTCATGGAAGAAGGAAGCCCTGAGCTGTCTAATAGTAAGAAAAACTTCAAACAGTGCACGCACAGTCCCAGGCTGGCCCTGCCTCTGAAGTGTAAGGTGTTTGGAACTGGCAGCACAGGATGACAGGGGAACTTGCTGGGAAGGCCAGCCTCCTGTGGGCCTCCTCCCACCTGACATGATTTCAGGTCATTAGGGAGATCGCTACAACTCCTCTTCCCACTTCCCACACACACGACACCCCCACATACTCACTCACTGCACCCCAAAACTCTCTTACACAGTTATTTGATGTCGGAAATGTGGAGAATCTCATTTCTTTGGTTCAATGGCTCTCAACTGGAGGTGCACATGAGAATCACTTAAGGAGCACAGACAACTGGGCCCTACTCCAGATCTACTGAGTTGGAATTTGCTGGTAGGATCCCTGGTGATTGTGAATGCTCACCCCTGGTTAAGAAACACCACTCAAGTCTCTGAGCCCAGTTTCAATGCAGGTACCTCTTGCGGAAGATATCGAGAATGCAGGAGCTACCAAGGTTTGGATGGTATATGAGCTAGCACATCCCTTTACACCCTGTCCACCTGCCGATCTTTGGGAGCCACTGTAGAGAAAAAGGGCCTCAAGATTTGCAGCAAGGAAGACATGCTCTCTGTGGGTCTGGAGCTGCCTGTACTTGGCCCTTGTAGGTAGCAGATAAAATCTGAATAATGATATCCACCATGCGGTTGTTCCATGGGTCAGGTACTTTGTGTGTCTTATCTTATATAATTGTCACAACCCCACCATAGATGGGGAAGCTGAGTTCTGACAGGGGAAGTAATGTGCCTGGATCATACCATTGGCGAGGAGAGCTGAGGTCAGGGCCCAGCTCTGTCTGGCTTCAAAGCTGGTGCTTTTTCCTCTGTCAGTGGTTCTGATAATGAAGGAAGCCACGGGCAGATCATTGAAGTCAGTATTGACTTGTCCTTGGTATTTGAAGGTGATGCTCTTTCCCATGAATGCCCTTCAGATCTGGGGCTAGGGCTGAGAGAAAGCCTGTTTCTTCCCCAGGTCTGGCCTGTGAAAACTGCCCTCTATTGACAAAGCCGCAGCCTGCACCCTGACCCCAGCTGGCATTTGCAGCTGGCCTGCTGGCTGTGAAGAGCTTTGTTACCTGTTGGAGCCTGCCCCTCTCCAAGTTCGGCCTCTGGAATACCCACAGCCAGCCTGCTCCGTCTCCTTGACTGTATGCTAGGAGTCCTAGTGAAGGCAATATTGACATTTTATACCAGGTACTGGAGCCTGAAGGAGCCCTGTGGGTTTCCACAGAGCAAAGGCCACAGGGCTCAACGTGGCTGTCCTTTGGCTAGTGCCCTACGTGGGAGAAGGTGGTGAGTTATGCAGCTCTTCTACGGCAGACCAGACATCAGAGCCAGGGAGGCATTCCAGCTGGTCTTCTCAGCTATCCAACTAATGATTCATTTGCTGAACACCCACTCTGGGCCTCCTTGGGGCTACACTGTCTCACAGAACTGTAGATCACTCGGCCTCACCTTGTTTGAAGAGTCAAGGTGTCTATCCTTATGGAGATTAATGGCGTCAGTGGCTCAATTACCACAATGGTCAGCAGCTCAGCGGCAAAGAGCCTAGCTTTCCAATCAGACCATTTCCTGTTGAAAGGCTCAAATTTATTGTCAGTTGGAGTAATCACATGTTGATGGGTGTTCAATGCCACCATCCATCTTGGTGTTGATTCTGTGTAATACCATAGCTGCCCATGGCCTGCTCAGACTTAAGGGTGTGATGACCACCCTGCAGACACAAGGCTGTGACTGATAATTGCTTGGGCACACTCACACCCACAGCCACAGGCCCCACACTCACTGCTTCTGTCTTCCCCTCTGCTTTACTCTCTGGGTGTCACCTACCCACAGCTATGCCCTGACGTACTCCTATGTACCCTCTACTTTGTGTGGGCCCCTGGCTCCTTACAAAAGCTCCCCTGTGGTTTCCCAAATAGACACCAGTATTTCAAAACACCACTTAAAGCTTTTTGTTGGTTGTTTGGAACACATAGCACCTATTGTTTGTGTCTGAGCACAGATGACCCTCATTCCCTGCTGGTAGATCATTTTCAAATTCATAATCGACTTCTTTGAAGAAATGAGAAGGTCTTACTCAGCTCATTATACACAAAACAGAGTCATTCCTAGGAGACACCATGACCTTTCCTGGGTTGAGATTTGTCAGGCACAAATGGTGATTTTTTAAAATCATGTATAAGGGAGAGAGAGGACAGGTGCAGAGGTCAGCCACAATATATTTTAGTCTAGGAGATGAAGAGGCTAGAATTTTGTTTTTTATGTTTAATTGCTTTGGACTGAAAGTCCCCCCCCCCCTAAAAAAAATTCATATGTTGAAATTTAATCCTCAATGTGATGGTATTTGGAGGCAGGGCCTTCAGGAGGTAACTCGGTCATGAAGTGGAGCCCTTATGAATGAGATTAGTGCCGTTATAAGAAGACACCAGAAAGCTAGCTCTCTCCTTTTCTGCCATGTAAGGACACGATGAGAAACCAGCAGTCTGCAACCCAGGTGAGGGCTCTTGGCAGAACCCAAGACCATGCTGGCACCCCGATCTCAGGTTTCCAGCCTATAGAACTGTGAGGAAATATATATATATTTTATATGTAAATAAAATATATATAAATTTATATATATAAAAAATTTTTATATATATATAAATAAAATTATTGATATTATTTTTATTGTTTGTTTATCAGCCACCCAGTCTATGGTAATTTGTTATAGCAGCCTCAACCAACTGATGTTGGTCAAATGCCCAATTCATTTGAAGTAGTATACACGGTTTCTGCACATTTGTGAGATGGAAAAAAAAAAAATGGCTCTGCCAACTAGTAACAGGATCATCAGTGATCAAGTGCTCAAAGCAACAGACGGCCCCTTCCTGAGGCTAGATTACATTTTTGCCCAGAAGAGCAATTAATAGCGTCTCTGAACAATGTGGGTGACTGCGGGACTGTGGTGACCCTCATTAGCTATGCTGGCTGGTGTTCGTAGCCCGCAGCCATGATGGGCTCTGTGGCCAGGGGCAGTGCATGCTGTCTGTGCGTTCGGTTCATTTGGTTTCTAGCATTCAGAGCCAGAGTCCATGGCAACTTGCTGAGCATTCTACTCTGTCCTCGGCTCCATCACTTGTATACCTCTCTCGACGCTCAGAGCAGCCCAGTGGAGCAGATGTTCTCATATGGACAAGGAAATGGAAATTCAGGAAGGTTAATCCACCAGTGTCACATGACTAGCAAATGGTAGAGGGAGGATTCAAGGAGGGTTCTCCTGAGTCCAAGGCGAGTACTCTTTTTACTAAACCACAGCTGTGTTCAAGACTCGCACCAGGCCTGGTGCCCAGAGCCCCCTTCTGTTCTCTAGAATGGCTGGTGAGGGAGTCTGGAGTTATTCAAAAGGTCTGAAGCCTTGGTGATTGAGAACTGGGCAGGGAAATGGGGTGGGGACTCCTTCTGACTCTCAGCCTCGATCCCGATCTAGGACCTTGTGTCACTGAAGTGGGTTGGTCCTATATTCACAGGTAGCTGTGGATTAGGATCCACTCAGGTGGTAAGACTTTATCACTAGCCTTTAAGAGTCCCTTGAGAACCGGCTGAGATGCCAACTCAGTCTGTGGGTCAGCTGATTTCTTTACATTCTGATTTACTCCAATGGGTCAGTATTTGACTATTCATTTCTGAGAGGGTGAAAACAGCTCTAACATATCCAAGCCCTCGCATGTTTCCTCACCAAGGCTGTGAGTGTTTCCTGCATGTCTTAAGGATGTCTGTACTCCCAAGAGGTAAAATTGTGGCCCTCGAGGGTGGAGGAGTGTTAGATTCATTTGTTCATTCAGCGAATTATCAGCAGATGCCAGCTAAGTCTTCAGGGACTGTGCCAGGCACAGGATATCATTTGGTCCAACCACCCCATTTTACAGATGTTGGAAACTGCGTACAGAGCTCCTTAGCTGGTGCTTCATGCATTTTTTCAACATTTACAGAGGGCCTACTGTGTACCAATCACTGTGCTTGGTGTTGGAGGGCTAAAGTTATTCCATCTAGTGGGGGAGAGAAATAGGAGACTAATAATTGCCATACAGTGTGATGAGTTCTATCATAAAGGTATATGCAGAGTTCTGTGTGAGCCCAGGGGCAACAGAGACAGCTCTGGAGAAGGGAAGTTTGACTATCTGCCTTTGAAAATGTCTTAAACAGAGCTACAAGGTCTGAAAGGAGGAAGATGTGTTAAAAGCTGCAGAACTCTTTCTTCAAATAAAAGCTTGATAGCAAAAAGAGAAATAGAAGTTGTTTTGGTTGAGTCAGGGAGGGTGAAAATTCTGGGGCCCTGCCACTTGCACACTGGTTCTCCTCGCCCTCACTTCGTGGGCCCTAATGGGCCGCGCCAAACACCTAGGTCCCACAGAGCCCATTTTGAAAACCAGTGGGCTAGAGGATGCCAGAAAGTCCCTTCCAGTTCTATCTCAATTGGTGGTTCTTTGCACATCCCAGAATTCCTGGTTTCACATAGCGTCTGGGTCATACCAGGCTCAGTGAAGTCTCATGAATGAGTGGATATTAGTCTGACTTTTGCTTTCTCTAAAACATGTTGTCCCCGGGTGCAGAATTCCAAAAACCATTTCAAGACTTAGTCTTAAACAATTTTACATCAAATGGGAGAAAGTGGTGACAACTGAGGCCTCTATTTAGAGCATAATAGCTAGGATGCCACAAGAGGTCACTACAGGAATTCTGTTTGGGAGAAAAGAGTTGCTCCTGAGGACGCTAAACTGGAACAAAGAAGCAAAACAGGGAGCCCTCAGCTTTGGAGCTCTCCCACATTCCTTAAGGCCCCTGCTGGGTGTTGGAGCTGTCACTGCCTGGTTTTCAGGGCCAGACAGTACACACCACCAGTGGCACTGCAGCCATAACAGACTGTTCC
>NW_011888799.1:2843898-2847910 GCF_000151845.1 Pteropus vampyrus
TTTGAAAATGTCTTAAACAGAGCTACAAGGTCTGAAAGGAGGAAGATGTGTTAAAAGCTGCAGAACTCTTTCTTCAAATAAAAGCTTGATAGCAAAAAGAGAAATAGAAGTTGTTTTGGTTGAGTCAGGGAGGGTGAAAATTCTGGGGCCCTGCCACTTGCACACTGGTTCCCCTTGCCCTCACTTCGTGGGCCCTAATGGGCCGCGCCAAACACCTAGGTCCCACAGAGCCCATTTTGAAAACCAGTGGGCTAGAGGATGCCAGAAAGTCCCTTCCAGTTCTATCTCAATCGGTGGTTCTTTGCACATCCCAGAATTCCTGGTTTCACATAGCGTCTGGGTCATACCAGGCTCAGTGAAGTCTCATGAATGAGTGGATATTAGTCTGACTTTTGCTTTCTCTAAAACATGTTGTCCCCGGGTGCAGAATTCCAAAAACCATTTCAAGACTTAGTCTTAAACAATTTTACATCAAATGGGAGAAAGTGGTGACAACTGAGGCCTCTATTTAGAGCATAATAGCTAGGATGCCACAAGAGGTCACTACAGGAATTCTGTTTGGGAGAAAAGAGTTGCTCCTGAGGACGCTAAACTGGAACAAAGAAGCAAAACAGGGAGCCCTCAGCTTTGGAGCTCTCCCACATTCCTTAAGGCCCCTGCTGGGTGTTGGAGCTGTCACTGCCTGGTTTTCAGGGCCAGACAGTACACACCACCAGTGGCACTGCAGCCATAACAGACTGTTCCAGGGGACTGCTTAATTACTTCTGGGGTGGTGAGGAGTGTGGGGGGGAGTGGAGGACTAGTATTCAAGAGGTGAGTGTTTGTAGGGGAATCTCAGATACCGTTTGGAACCTGCCAATGTCATGTTTGTGATGTTTTTATTTTTATTTTTAATTAATCATTATTATTATTGCTATCTTCTATAGTAGTATATGAAAAACATGCCTACAGTGGAAAGTTAAGTAGGTTATGTTTTCACAGAAGTTGGGATAAATGCAGAGAAAGGTATGGTATCATCCAAGGGGGACTGCTTGCGTCTGGCACATCTGTGAGCTTCTCAAGGGCAGCAATGCTCCCGCTTCCATTTCCGGCAAAATAAATGACTGACTGCCTAGCCTCCAAGGGGCCAGGCCAGGTCCACATGGTGTGCGATCAGTGTGGGACTCACTGGAGCAGCCTCGCATCTTGCATGCCTGCAGCGTATTTACTCAGAGGTGGCCAGGGGTCCTCAAGGCCCTTCTGGGCTTGGGCTGGAAGAGTGTGTACCCTGAGGAGCAGCCCAGCACAGGGGCAAGGTGAAGGCTCAGGGTGGGGGCGGTGCGGGTGGGACAGACTTTTACTCATCAGTTAGAAAATACCAAGGAACTTAAGTGACTGCCTGAGGCTTCTTTTCCTAAAGGCATCTTTGACCAAGACTTTCTTGCTCACAAATGTTCAGTGGCATCACTGCCCATAAGATAAATGCTCAGATCCAAGGCTCTCGATTAACTAGCCTTTCCTAGACTGCTATCTTCTCCTTCTTCCTCCACACAGAAAAACAAACATACCACACACGCCAAACACACACATACACATGCACCATACATGCCCCCCCACATAGACAAACCACACACACACACACACCACACAGAAACATACCATACACATACCGCATATACACACACACCACATACAAACACACCACACATACACAAATCCCACACCCACAACAACATACCACATACACACACATACACACACACACACACAAATCCCACACCCACAACAATATCCCCACCTCCACACACATACACTCTTCATTTAGGTTCTGGATCCTGCCCATTCTTTAAGGCTCATCCCAGGCCCTGGTCTGGTGACAACCTTCAGGGGCCACTCCTTCTGGTAAGTTCCCAAAGCTCTGAAGGCCCGTCTCTCTCCCCTGACACATTTCACATGCCGCTTGGTGGTACCATGTGTCTTTTAAAGTTTAATCACAAGCACTTGGTAGGATTTTGATTGTGAGCTGAACAAGAGCCAGTCCCTGATCAAATATTGCTCAGAAGAGACACTCGAGGAACGTAGCCCACGTCCCTGGGGCCAGCTCCTCCTGATTCTATTCCTGCTCTGTGTGACCATCAGAAAGCAGAGTACCTGCTCACATAAACACTTTCAATGAGTTATACTTTAATGTCAGGCCTCTTGCTTTTATAGAGGGTCGATATAAAAATCATCTAGTTGAACAACATTTCAGTGTATTTTGTAAAACTGCAGTTGAAGACATCGTTCACTACGTCACCCAGTGTCCTTTATACAAGGGTGTGCACGATAAATCCTGGTTTATGTTTGGTTCCAGAAAGAAATTCTATTTTTGCAGATAAATTAGTTAGTATGCTTCCTGTTGTCAGAAAATGAAAACTCTAACTCTGGGTGCTTTTCCTTCTGCTTAGTGGTTAGATAAGAGAGAGTTAAATTTATCGCCTGTGTGTTTTAATCTGCTCAGCTGTGGGGTCCAAAAGCACTTACTCCTTCTATTTCTTTTAAATGGACTTATTTTATTTTATGTTCAAATGTCTCATTATACTTTTGCAAGATGTGTGAGTCTGGAAGTCATCTAGGGAAGCATTGATTTGGCCTATTTATTGCCCGTGCTGGCTGCTAGGGGTATAAAGATTAATTCGACTGCACCCAGCTTTTCGGGAGTTTGCACTTTAGGGATGAGAATAGTTATGGAAATAAATAATTAGGAAACAAGACTGTTGCTCTAACAGACACACATATGGCTGGACGACAAAGCAGATTTGGGGAGAAGGGGCCAGGGAAGGCTTCATGGAAGAGGTTAAGTTTGAATTGGTTTTGGGGCTGCAGTAGGAAGAGGATCCTGAATGGACCAATATATGTTTCTAAATCTGAAATGAGCTAGTATCTTTTTATGCATGCGTCCCTTCACGTTGGCTAGAGTGGAAACGCTTAGAGGGCAGGCATTGAATCTCTGTCCCTCTGTGGACCCCACAATGGCTGGCACAGGACTGAGGGCAATTCAGTGTGGTGGTTGGAGCATGAGATCTGGATCCAAGCTGTCTGGGTTTTACATCCTTAACTGAGCAAAGTTAGGCAGGTTCATGTAATACCTTTGGGCTTTAACTGTAAAGTGAGGATAATAGTAGTATCTAGCTCATGGGGATTTTAAGATCATTAAAGAAGTAAATATACATAAAGAGCTTAGAATCATGCCTGGCACGTGGTAAAGTACTCAAGAAATGTTTGCTGATTAGTCTCATCTGCATTATCGAGAATACTATACCATTTAGTGTAGCTAGTACAATGAAGTGGGAAAAACTCACACTGAATTCAGCAAAGCACACTCAACTCAGCTAGCTAAATTTAATTCAATTGGTATCATTTCCAAATGATGCCTAATTTAAAAATAACAGTTTTATTGTTTTCTGAAACAGTGCGTGGGAGTAGGCCCTGCTCTAAGTCCACCAATAACTTTTGTTTGTTGATATTCCTAGAACTGGTCATTGATGTGTCTCTTAAGAAATCCCCCAAATTTGACTGTCACATTTAGGGGGCATTACTGGGCCCAATGCTTTTCCTGCCCTATTTCTGTTTTTGTTGGTTATTCTGTCCACTGACTTTCAAAAGGACCAGGGTTCTGCGGGTAGTCATTAAGCAAAGAGAGAGTCATTACCTGGATTTTCAGCTAGGCAGGGGAGTAGAAGTTATCAGAAGAGCACACACACACATATGCACAAAACTGGCCTCTCAAGAGATACTTGTCTGTGTGCCAGTGATGTGGTGGTAAATGTTTAACAACAGGCTCTGTGAGGAAATAAGCCCAAATTTATAACATTTGTCAATTTCTTGGTGCAAATACTCCCACAGTGGCTCATTTAAAGCTGCCACTGAATGATGCCACTGAACGTGAGATTAGGAAGACAGGCACAGTAGGCCACCATCAGACAGTATTTCTGTGATATAGACACAGTAGATGTCAGTGACTTCAAGGGCAGAGATAATAGTAAAACGTAGC
>NW_011888799.1:2849330-2857265 GCF_000151845.1 Pteropus vampyrus
GGCACAGCTTTCCAGGAGAGGTCATTATGCCCTTCCCAATCCAAATCCTATTAGTTAGGGCCCTGTGGAATCCCTGGCTTCTTGTTGAAGAAGGCACTGGGCAGAATCTCAGCTACGAGCCTAAGTGTCTGGCATTAGGAGGGCAGGCCTGGCACATTTACCTGACCCCTCAGTCCTGGCGCCAACAGTGGGAAGCTCAAGCTCCGGTCAGTGTGTCTTAGGTGTCTTTGTTCTATGCTTCTGATGTAACCAGTAGTTATTTGATATGATCATTATTATTAATGAAACTAAATAACTAACCTTCCTAATTATCCATTTACTAGGGTCAAACGAGTCAGCCTCATGACTTTGGGGCTCTCCTCCACTTCCCCTCGGAGGTCTTGGGTGCTGGATTTCTCCAATTAGAGGTTACTCAAGGGCCAGGCCATCTCTAGGGCAATCCCTTGTTTGCATTACACAAATTGCTTATTTAATCTAAGCTCTATATGTGCGTGGTCCCAGGCTAGCTGGACAAGAAACAAGCTGGTCCTACCCTGTACACATGCTCCATTAGACTTCCTGGGAACTGCATACTCTTCCCAGGTAACCTCTTTGGGTCATGTATCAAAAGGGAGTATTTTCTGCAGACGTCCACTGCCTAAAAGGTGCCAAGGGCCTCTTAGAATACCACTGTGTTGGTCTAGTGTTTGCATTATTAGTGCACTGAAGTGTGTCCATCAATGTTGCAGGTAGTAAATAGCATGGAGGCTAAGAACACCATGTTTGGAGTCAGAGAACTGGGTTCAAATCCCAATTTCAACACTTTCTAGCCATGTGACCTTGGGCAAGTCATTGAATCACCTTTCATACAGAAAATGCACTTACCTCTTAGGACTGTTGTGAGGATGAAAGGAGACAGTCACATAAAGTAGTGCAGAGAGATGGTTCAGCAAACGACAGCCGTTTTTGTCACCAACCGTTACTGTTAGGATTAGTTAGTAGTGACTCTAAAAAGGATCCTGGGGGCTGGGACATAGGGGTAAATTTTGGTTGGGGTGTCACAAGCATGGGGCTGCAGCTGGGAGGATGGGGTGCCAAGTGCTGACAGTGGAACCAAGCACACAGGTCAAGGAAGCTGGTCCCAGAGAGGAGAACACCTGGAGGAAGCTGCCCTGACAGCAAACCTTGTCTTCCTTCACCTCCCCAAGGGTTTTGAATGAGTTATCTTTTATCTGGGTGTGGGCTTCCAAGACAGATCAGCTTGTATTACCTTTACCTTCCTCTTGCAGGCTCCACTTTGTACCCACCTAGAGCTACTTGCTGCAGATGCCGCTGGGTGATTTCTTCCTTCAAGCGACCTGTCGAAGACACAGAGGAAAACCACTAGTGAGTTCTCAATGGGCTTGAGGAAGACTTGGTCTCAGAAGCATGTGGCAAACTAAAAAAAAAATATAGGCGGAGTAAGGGAGACAAAAGCAGATATAGTTCCAAAATATCCATGCCCTGGATTTTATTGGAAGAGGAGGCTGCAAAGGCAAGGGCCCTGGCACATCACTGCCAGTATATATTTCACCTTTGGATTCAAACATCTTGGGGTTCAATTTTATTAGTCTGTCACTGATAATCTTTTCTAGGGCTCTTGTCTCTTATATAGGGAGACAGGATTTAATGTATTAATAATTTATAGGGCCACTTTTAAATCCACTTCATTCTTTTAAGCTATACGAAATTGTGTCAAATAAAAATGATTTTGATTAATGATAACCTTAATGTGAACACAGCTATTGATCATTTGGTTTGAAACACAAAAACTTATAGGTTGCATTAATAAAGTCATAGTGAGTAGATCAAGGGAGGTGATAGCTCCATTGTATTTGCAGACCATAGTTGGTATTTGTTCTAGGATCTACTCTTTATAAGGAGCATTAGTAAAATAGAAAATTTTTAGAAGACGGTGAGGTGTCTAAAACCATGCCATTTGAGAAATCCGAGGTGGCCTGAGATGTTTAGATGGGAAAGAAAATACTTAGAGGGAGAGGAGATTTGGAGATAATGGAGATAATGTAAAATTGTTGAATGAGAAAACAGATTTGTTTTTGCTGAGGGCAAAAGTCAAGTCGAATAAAGGCAGACTTGGGGCTCAATATGAGGAAGAAACAGCCCATGTTGAGGACTGTCTCAACGTAGATTAAGTCGTCTCAAGATGGACTAAATCTCCTGGCAAAGCAGTGATCCTTTCCTGAAAGTGCTCAAGCAGAAATTGGGTAACCATGTGTTGGGTTGTTAGAATGAGAATTTCTGCCCTGGGTAGGAGTTGAGGCAAAATGACCTCCAGGTTTCCTCCACCCCTAAAACTCCATGATTTCGTGCTTGAGGGATGGTAAAACAGCAGCCCTGGGGTTTGTTTATGTCCAAGGGCCCAGCACACTTGTTAAAATGTCAGTTTTGTCTATATTGCGTGTTCCATTTGGGAGATGTGATCAGGCCACTGGGGGATTCCAGGAAAGCCTGGGAACTTCATTGCTCTCTTGTCTAATATATTTCTTTCTTAACATAAAGTACATACTACACCTTAAAGGCTACAGCTGAACCGAGTTCTCAAAAGATGAGTAGACAATAAAGCAGTCATAGGAGACCTTGTCACTTACCAAATGTTTTAGGGAACTCCTAGAATGTTATGATTAGGAGGCATGATAGAGGTCATTCAGTTTAACTTCCCACTCAATTTAGCAATCCTTAGTACAGAATGAATTGGTCATTTCACCTCCAACTTGTATGCATCCAGGCCGTTTCACTGATTAAACTGTATATAAGACATTATTGATTTGGTGTCAACACCTGCTTCCTTGTAACTTTTAGATTTGGACCTGGTCTGTTCTCTGGAAAAGCATAGAAAAAGGATTCCCTTTCGTTGGCAGTGAGAGCCCTTCACATCTCTGAGGATGCTACAATTTTTCCACTTAGACTTGTCCTTTCTGGGTTAAACATTATCAGTTCCTTCAACTTCCCATTGGAGGCTGCTGTTTCTGGGTCTGTCATCATACAAGTCTGTGCATTGCCTTCCATGTATCCCTGCTGGAGAAGACCATGCACAGAGAGGAAGCTGAAGATTGGGCATAAGCAATGATCACACCCTAATTGCAAGTGAGAGAAGGTGGGGACTCAGGGAGTGTGTTGAGGGGCAGTTGGGGAGGTGGAAACCTGGCCTAAGGATGAGTATTGGAAAAGCCTGGAGCCAATAGGAACATGACCCAAAACCCAGGCCAGCCACAGTCACAGATGGGATCTCCTTCCTTCTCTGAGCAACGCGACCCTTATTGTCTCTGTCAATTAGTATAGTGAAAAAGTTGGGGTGTAGGGGTGCTGCTGGGCTGAGACTCAGGTCTGCATGAAATATTGCTGACTTGAATTTTAAAGAAGACTAGTACATACATTCTTCAAACAAAAGGATATGGTGCTGTGACAAATGCAACACACCATTTAGACATGTCTCTTGATTTAGAGTCAGCCATTAAGGGCTTTCTCATGTTCACAGTATGGGGAGCCAATGCTGCCTTGATGCCTGGCCTGTTTCTTGGATATCTGGCACAGGTGCCTTGCACCTCGATCCTTGTATGTGCCTGGATTCCTCCTTCCTAATGAGATTGGACAGCGACCTGCTCCTGTAGAGCATACAATGGATTGCATTCCTCCGGGAAAACTATCTTTGTGACATCGAGCCTCCTTAACAACTTGCTTTTCTGACCACAGGCCTCCCCAACTGTGTACCTCCCATCTCATGCCTTGCCCCCAGTAGGTGCTCAGCCTAGTGTGTCATGACTTCCTGGCTCCTATTGGAATGACCAGGCTCCGTCTTCAAAACCCTGAGGAAGCTATTTTGGAACGACAGGGTTAAGGATTCTCTGCGCCCCTGGCCTGGGAAGAGCAGCTCATGTAAATAGAGAGGGGGATTTTGCCACCAGGACTGGCAGTTCTATAAACTCCACAAACATAAATATCTACTCTCAGAACAATGAGCTATTCCTAGCATACAAAACATAGGTCTTTATAACACTCCATATAGATAAATGTACGTTTAATATGTGTTTAGTGATGCTCAGTTTCGGCGAATTGGCTAACATCTCTTATCGCATGGAAATTTTTGTTTTTGAGATTTTCTCAAACAAGCCTCTCAAAATAGACTTATGGATGATACCTAATTGCATTTTCCAACAGAACCATTCTTCACATGTAGATAAGTCTCTGTAATCTGCTGGATCTTGCAGCTCCACAGGTTTTGGCACGGGAAAGTTGAGGGGGACTGCAGAATTCACTCAGCATGCAGCTTGCTGTCATTAGCATGGTGATAAATTTGCTGGTTTTGGCCTGGGTTCCTGGACACATCTCCATCCCGAGGTATGGTAAAGAGATGAAACAGAAACAGAACTTCCAGCCTGAGGCAGGAGGTGGTCTGGGAGGGAAGCGGGGGAAGGGAGGAGAACTTGGCTTGTAAGAGAATGGTAATTAGTAATTTTGTCTCCAGTAATTTACAACCGTGCATGCTGGAAAGGACTTTTCTCCATTTCTGATTCATTAATTGACAGAGTGGGGGTGGCGGCAGCAGGTAGAGAGGGTACACTGAGCCTGCAGTGATGGGAGAAGCTTCAGAGGAGACGCATGACCTTAGAAGTAACCACATATGGGGTATGTGCCCTGCGTGATATATAGTTTCTCTGTATCAAGTAGTGCGTGTGAAAAGTATTATCATCATGCAGAAGCAAGACTTATTTTTTACATTGATATTCAGTCTTCTAGATCAAACAAGTTTCCTTAAGCTTCACTCTTTATTTTGCGTGTTAGTTTGGAATCATTCACCAACTGAAAGCTGCTTAGCTGGTCCAGAGCAGAGCTATTCACTTACGACTCCCCTCGTACTGCTGTTGCGGGCTGCTAGAGCCATTTCTGTGTTGCGGTGCTTTATTGAAGATGTTGATGTAGCTACCAGTTAGTAAATACTTGTGCTCATCGACTATATGTTAAACACTATATTCTTAAGTGCTATGGACTATATGAACGAGTAGAAGACTCTACCCTAGCACACAAAAGTTAGCATGATATAGGGGGCAGCAAACAGGTGGCCCATGTGCTCTTCTTTTTAAAGCTGGACCTATGGCTGACCTTGCTCTTCCATCATGGATGGTTTGCTGTCCTGCTGAGCCCGAGTTTGGCTTTCGACACAGCATTTTGGGCAGCTATAACCAATCTCTTGGAACTGGACTTGAGATGAAGCAAACCTCTTTGTCATTTTAGTTATATTAGAAAGTAGTTACAAATTTGTTAGTAGACAGAATTCAGTTCAAATCTCCATCTTGTTACTTTCTAGTTACCTTCTAGTTAACATCTCTAAGCCTCAAGTTTATCATTTGAAAAATGGAAATAATAACTGTTATAATATCTGCTTTACTATATCTCAAGATTCTTGGAAGGATCGAGGGATAACGTACGAGCATAAATAATACACCGCACTAGTTTTAGGTATTAAGGCACTTTCAGACATATTGAAAAAATACTACATACATAAGATGACAGGCCCTATAGGCCAAGTGGTTACACATTAAATCGATGATAGAAACAAGTTACAGGCAGGAAAGGTGGGTTAGTGGCATTAGGAAAGTCATCATTACTAAAGGTAAGACTTGAGTAGATTCCAAAAAGAGAAGAGGTGTTAAGGTAGGGTTGAACAAGCCATTCCAATCAAAGAGGACTTTGGGCAATAGGGTGAAGAAGGCCAGATATACATTAGTTTGGGGGCACAGGTTGGAAGGGAGGGCTTGGAATAGTGCTGGGTGGAGACCGAGATCTGTTTATATGAGAGTCCAGGGTCCTGGGTAATCACTGAGGGCTCTGGACCCAGGTCATATCTATCCTTCTGTTCAACTATAGTACTATAGTATCCCAGTAAAATCAACTGAAAAGAAATATCAGTAGTAGAATTAGGGTGAGGGGAGAATACACAGAATATGCTTCCTGTCTGAGGGGCCTCTCTGAAATAAAAGGTCTGGTTAGTGGTTCTGAATTAGGGTGTTGATTTCCGCTGTGATGTGGGAAGCCAGTTTCTTTGTACTAACGTAGACTATGGTGGTTACTAAAAGGTTATATTCCCTAAAGGCTGTTTGTAAGGTTATTTGTAAAAATAATGGGCTTAACATAAATTAAATATATAATCTTTAGATGAATTTCCAGTGAATAGGAGTCTGTAAATTCTTTGAATTCTTCACATCAGGCATATTCATCTCCTCTTTGTTAATATACATTTCATCAGGTTTTACCTAAATTTTTTAATATAATTTGAATATCTATTGAGACAGGAACCACCTCTTCTCACCATAGCAATGGTGGATAAAATTTTTTTAAAAAAGAGAATATCAAGAAGACTTTGCTAGATTAGATTACAAGACATATTTCTGAAGACCAGAAGTAGGACAGAAATGCAAAATGGTGAGTGGAGCCTAAGTCTCAGCTTGCAGGGCCCTGCGTCCAGAAACAGCAGAGTGATTAAAAGTGTATTAAGCAAGATAAGAGCCTGGCTCACAGTACGAAGCTGCAGGTTGAGGTGAGAGCCCCCATGACCCAATGTGTGAGTGAAAGGGGACTGAGAAAGAAAAAAGTGCTGCCGGATGTTGCGTGGAGCTATGGTTCAAGCTCAATGAGGAAGAAAAATACAAAGTCAGGCTCTCTCCAGTTGCTAATTCAAGCTACTCACTGACTCTATGACCATATCAACCACAGCCCAATACTGCTGTGGAACATCACTCTAAATTATCATTATTAGAGCTGCTTCTGCATCGAGGGGCTGGAGGGTCTGTCAGAGAGACTGGGATGTGTACAAAGGGACAGAGAGGAAGAGAAAGAAATAAAATGTTTCATTAAAAATGGGCCTGCACACCAAAATGGCAAAATATAGAAAGAAGTCTAATGCTAAAAAAAGACAGCAAAATCAATAGTTGGAACATGAATTCATTGCAGATGAAAGTAATTTCCTGGACATGCAGATAAAGACATTTATTGATGCAGAAGCACAGAGGGTTGAATTAGTCTTACTCTTCTTTATGGCACAGCATCCTCATCAGTCTATATGAATGTGTGTGTGCATTTTTATCCCCATGCCTCATGCCTTCTCCTCTTCCTCCAAAATAAGCCAGCATTCTCATTGGCTTGATACACATGTTTTTATTGTATGTATTCTTACAATTTGTGTTAAAGTTTCTTAAGCTATGAAAGTAATGTTATATTATAGATCCTATTCTGTTTTTTATTTATCAGTGCTATTTTTGACATCTACCCATTTTTCTGCACGTGAATCTAATTTTCAGTTTCTAACTACCATATACATTCCATAGTGCATACCCCAACATTCCATTTTTCTTTCCTTGAGTTTAAACAACTAGATTGCCTCCCACTAACACAAACAGTGCTGTGATGATCATCCTTGAACATATGGTCTTATAAGTCTGTGAGAAAATTTCTCTGCTGGGACTCAGCAGTTCTGTACACTTAATTTGAGGTGCTGTTCTCCATAATGACTATGCCAGTCTATGCTTCCAAGACAGATGTTAAAATAAGTATGTTGAAAATATTCAAAGAGATTAATGAAGGCGTAAATTTTCTTTAAGAGGAATACGAAATTATGCAATGAATAAGTATAAATGAAATAAGATAAATGAATAGGAAAGAAATTTTGAAATGAAAATTAGAGTGATCGAAACAAAAAAAGACAATAGAAGGAATAAGGGAATAAAGCAGACTTGACATCTTTTGACCCATTTCCTATTTGCCCCGAGACTATACTTGCCTGTGGTGCTTGTGGCTGCAGCATTTACTCTGAGATAACTTGGAGATTATAATCTTAACCTTACCCGCAAAATTGGCCATGAAATATCTCACTTTTATTATTATTTTTGCATCGTTCTAGTATAT
>NW_011888799.1:2858930-2863864 GCF_000151845.1 Pteropus vampyrus
GGTTTATATAAAAGTATATTTGTATATATTGATAAGAAGAAATGAAAAATTAAAAATCCACTGTAATACATTTTCTTGAGAGGAAAATGTGTTATTATATAGCATGCTGAAGATTATGCTTGGGCATCTGCCACACATGTGATGTCATGTGTCATGTGTGCTGACTGAAAATATTCACCACTCAAGTCTCAGTGACAGCACTGGGGGAAATGACGAGTGTGTTAGCTTAATTGTCAGAGCTCTGTTATTACTCAGGAGTCTGCTGATGAAGAAGGGGTGAGGGTGGAGGATGGAGAGTCAGAGGGATCCCAGAAGAGCAGCAGCAACCCATTGGCCTGGGCTCGAGGGAGGCCTCTGAGAAGACTTCAGCCCTCTCTGGGAGCAGAGGAAGACAGGTCCTTCCCTGGGTTCCCCAAAGAGAAAAGTTCAGTAATGGAGCACTGAGAGAAAGGCCAGGAATAGTCTAAATGCTGGGTAAATGTTTGTAAGCCTTTTCATTCCAAAATGACACTTCAGTTGTCCAGAATTCAAGACTCTTCTTCCAATTAGTATGTCAAACACCATATTTGGTAACATCATTAAGTCACAGAGAGAGGAAAAAGCAGCCCATTCTAAAAAAAAATCAATAATTTCAAGAAAAGCACATTGTAACTTGCCTTGATTAGCCTCCTGTATTTCCCCTCCCCCGGAATTTTCTCAAGACCACCCATCACCTTGACCCCATCTTGCAGAGGAAGATGTGCCTCATAATTGATGAGCATTTCAGCTCACGATGACAACACCAGACAGCAGTCTGGGCTTTCAAGACAGTTCTTTTCTTATCACTGGGACCGTACATGATGATGACATTTTGGGGAGTACTCTCATTTATAAAAAATGACCAAATTATACCATGTCTGGGAGACTCAACTTCTTTTTCTATGGAATTTTAATTCTGGCTACCCAAGTAATCATCATAATCATACAAGATTAGCACATTCTTTCTGAAGCTTAGGCATTTGGCTATTGTATATGCTTAATTAAGCTAAGGAGATTATTAATATCACTATTCCAGTATGTGATAATATTCCATGAACATATTCAGAGAATTAAATAAATAAGCTCATTTGTCAAAAGCTCGAACAAATGTGGAAGTGGGTAAGCATAGGAAAAATATCAGCTCAGCAACCAGCATGAACTGTTAAGTACCAAATGCCTCAGGGAGCTGAGGGCTCATGGTTGTGTTGGCATCCATCCAAAAGATGTTACTTAGATGCTTGGATGTTCTTACCTCAGCAAGGGAGGGCTATAACCAGCTTCCAAGACTTACCCTGGAGGAATAGCTGTAGATCACAATCCTTTTTTCTATTTGAAAATATGACTCTGGTTGCCAGGGCTTCTCTCTAGGGTGAGAGGAGGGCTCATGTGTGCAGCATGGCCTTGCAGGAAGGAGCCTTGGGTGCACTCAAGGCTCCTCTGCTCCGGTTTTGGGGGTAGGGACAGGTAATTTCCACCCCTTCTCACACTGGAGGCTAGTTTGTACTGGCCCCTTATTGATTATGGAGGTGGATGGCAGGCTTCACTTAAGGGTATGAAATAAACCCCAAGCACTAAGATGTTTGATTTGGCAACATATATATAGTTTTTAGATGGACTGAAACATGAAAACACCGAGATGTACATTGCTCTTTGGTGTAAATAATAAACTCTCTCATGCCAAGATAAAGTTTGATTCTATTCACTTGATTTTAAATCAGCTAGTGCTTTAAAAAAGTCAAAAGAAAGAAACCTGCCCCGGTTAAGGCTCAATGCTGGTCAAACTGCCAGCTGGCCTGTGAAATAACTGCCTTACGGAGTTGGTTCTTCTTGATGTGAGAACTGTCCTCCGGCTGAAGAGCCTGGAGATTAGGAGAAACCTGTCGATGAGTTTGTAAATAAAAGACAAAATCGAATGGAAAGGGTTTTAGCTCTCGGATTCAAAAGTCATTTGTTATGTGCTACATATGCTTGCTGCTTCTTTTGGGTGCTATGGGCCAGGGCTGCCGTCTAATCCTGTCCTCTGTCTCTGTCGCCACCTACTTGTGGAGGGGCGCAGGGGGTTGGGATATATTAGTGCAACTCAAGGGGATCATCCGAGGAAGCCAAAGGGTGCTGCTGAGCTAAAGGATAGGAGCCAGCGGGGACATTAGGAAATCATGGTAGAGGTGGGAAGCCAGAGGGATGTGGCTGGCCTTCTGAGACCACTGAACAGTGATGAAGGCTCACTTGGGAGAAGGGGCAATGGAAAATGCCAGGAGAAATAGCAGAAGCCTGGAGTAGTGGAAAGAGCATGGGCTTTGGGAGCAGGTGCCACTTACTGCCTGTGACCTTGGGCTATTTAATCCCTTTGAACTTTATTTCTTTGTTAAAACAGGATGATAACACCTATCACGGCAAGGTTGCTCCAAGAATTAAAGAAAATGTACACAAAGCACACAGCACAGTGTCTGGCACATTGTAGGTGCATAATAAGTGAGTTAGTGATGGTGGTGGTAGTAGTAAAAATAATTATCATGGGGGAGGGGACTGAATTACAAATAATATTGCATGGAGGACAGAAGAAAGCAAACCCACTGCAATTGTTTCTAAGGCCTTGATTATGTTCATATATGATGTGATATCTGTGTTTTCTCCTATTCTCTTTTCTGAAAGATAAATTAACAAGTTATCTTGGGCCCAGTGGACTAAATCAAAGGTGCCCCTATCCCCCCAGTGGGGACAGTCACATGTCCTTGCAATAGTCACAACTCAGGGCTTTAAAAAGCAAAGCTTTGGCCCTTTGGCAGTCACTGACTCCAACTACAACTTTTTACAAATGTGAGATCTCTATATACTAAACCTCTGTCTTCCAATCAGTTCCTCACCCTCAAGTTCACCATAACTTTCATTAGTAACAGTGTCTTTCAGATTCCTTTATGTAGTCAAATATGATTGATTTCTGTAATTGGAAGTAAATGACTTTTTAATAAGCTTGCTTGAAATGTTGGTAGTAATTGTCCTGATGACTCCTACCCTTATCCTTTAGTTTTGTTTTCTTCCAGAGAATAGCACTAGAGCCCTTTCTCTTTTGTTTCTGTTATGGCTAATATCATCAAGGAGGAGCGGGGAAGAAGAAAAGAGGCAGAGATAGACTTACTGACCATTTTGCAGAGGTTATTTTTCAGGAGTGACATATTTCAGAGAGAATAGTTTCCTCTCCCTGAACTTGAGATCTGCCTGTGTGAAATGCTAGAATATATACATGGCTCCATTTCTGTGCAGATTTCAGTCCCAGTGGGTATAGACTGATTATTTAGGGAGTAAGTGGAGAATAAGGAAACCCAGGGAGTTAGGGCTAGAAAAAGGAGGCAAAGCAGACGGCAAAACGAAAGGGGAGGTTTTTAGAATGAAGCTGGAAGAGATGAAGGAAGTTAAAAGCAGAAGTATATACAGCCTGAGAACTACACTTTTTCATTCATCAAAAGAGGCAGCAAGAGGGGAGTGGGGGGACTGGAACATGTGTAAGTAGGGCTGATGGCACAGGTTTTGGTGCTGCGTCTCTGGAGAGTCAACAAGTCCAAGTGATAACATCAGGAAGGCAGTATACACTCAGAGAGAAGAAACAGACCCAAAGAAGGAATTTCATAATATGCAAAGATAAAAATAATTTATAAGCTTCATGTTGAAACTTTAGGGGAGAGAAATCTTGAACATCTTTCAGCGTCTAAGGAATGGTAAATGAAAGTTAAAGATACAGAACTCATTATGACAAATTGAAGGTGAATTAGACATTATATGTTTTTTAGTGTATTGTCTTTAGTGTTTTGTTTTGGTGATATAAAAATATTTGTAGAGGCTTTCATAGATTTACTTGAAAACTCAATCTTGCTTTCTGTGTAAAGACATAATCCTTATGACTTTTCCTGTCTCACAGTGGTGTTGAGGCCCCTCGTGGCTAGGGATGAATGAAAAACTCTACTCCGCAAATCAGAGGGCATTACAGTGTACATCCCAGGGCACAGCAATTGTCGAGAATTCTCATTTCAGCAGAAGCTCCTTTCCTTTCAGTTCATGGAGTACATTGGTCATCAACTGCTCTGGGAGTCTAACAGGTGCCAGGAGGGGAGCAGACCTTCACATTTTTTGAACTTGAGAAGATTAAAAATGTAAGGCTTAGAAGCAACTTCTACCTTCTATGGGAGAGTCTAGATATTATCTTTGAGGCAAACACAGCTCTGCTTGAGATAATCTAATCATTTAATGGATCATTTGAGGTCTGTATATGGAAGGTTAAGCTCCACCATTCTTGGAGAAGCTTGAAAAATGAAATATCCCAAATGCAAGTGCTTCAGGGTAGAATTAGGTGTTCCTTGTTCAGAAACACAGACTGAACTGTGTTCTTGAACCACTAGAGAATTTTCTCCCCTCTAAATTTGAATGTAGATTGTCCTATGCCTAAAGAGTAGTGTTTGTGCTTGGATGGTGTGATAGTTAATTTCATGGGTCAAGTTGGCTGAGGTTGGGTGTCCAGATGTTTGGCCAAACACCAGTCTACATGTTGCTTTTAGATGTGATTAACATCTACATCAGTAGACTTTGAGTAAAGCAGGCTGCCCTCCATAATGTAGATGGCCCTCATCCAATTAGTTGAAGGCCTAAGAGAAAAAATACCGAGGTCCCCTGAGGAAGAAGCAACTCCAGGATGCCTTGAGACTAGAGCTTCAACATCAACTCTTCCCTGGATCCTCAGCTTGTGGACTTGTCCTGAAGAATCTGAACTTGCCAACCTCCACAATCATGAGGAAGTTCCTTAAAATAAGTCTGTCTCTCTTCTCTCTGTTTTCCTCCCTCTCTGTCTCTCTCCATATATACACATATGTGTATGTATATATGTATATATGTACACACACACACACACACACACACACACACACACA
>NW_011888799.1:2864529-2867874 GCF_000151845.1 Pteropus vampyrus
AAAGCCAGGGGGAGGATCCAACAGTGCATACAACAGAGCATTTGAGAGGCAGTCCTTGGAGACCCTCTCAGGAACAGTCTGGGGAATTCGTTTGAGATGAGAGGACTAATTTTTAGAAGTAAAGCCAATAGGGACTTTGGCCATAGTAATTTGGGAATAAAAAGGAGGCACAGCCCTGTTTGTTTGGCTGTCACAGGCTGGTGAGGCCAAGGCTGTCTGAGACTCAATGGGAAAAGTTTCCTCTGGTGCTGTTCCTACTCCAGGAACAAGAATGGGTGGCTATAAGGGCAGGTGAGGGGTGAGAAGGCCGTACAAACTGGAAAAAGACAGCATTCTTTCAAACACAGCCTGGATGATTATATTCCTAACTGATGACAATCCGAACTCACAAACTGCTGAAGAAATGAAATCTGGTTGAATTTGTTCTTTTTCACTCTTCTTAAAAATATCAAAAGCTAATATTTTGCAGACAGCTCTATGCTGGCCACGCTGGCCAGGCCTTGTAGTGTCCAAAATAAACACACCTGATCTAGATTTGGTCAGCACCAGAAGGCCCAAGAAGCGGCCAAGGAATTAACAGAGGAATCCAAGGATTGTTCCTTATTTCAAAAGGCCTCAACTTGAAATAACTCTTGCGTTGGAGGACTTCTGTGAGTATGGCAAGGAGAGGGAGCAGGGCTGTGGGGGAGAAGTTTATGAATCCATGCAGGTTTATATAAAAAGATTTCAATGCTGACCTGTCAGTGGAAACAGATCTGACTCGTTCTTCATGGTGATGAATATTTATAACTTTTCAGAGTCAAGGGTATCAGTGAAGAGTGAAGATGTGTGGCATGCAGTTTCTGGTGAGAACTTTGCTCTGGGCCTTAGGATATTGTCTGCTGGAGACAATATGTTTGGGGTAATGATTTTCTGTACCACAGAATTGCAGAAATCTGTTTTCCACAGATTATGTGTCAGTAGACTAAAGTCAATGATCCTTTGTGGGTTGTTATTTTAACAAGGGGGTATTTAGTAGATTTGGTGGTTTTTACCTGGATCTTAGAAAATCACCAACTATGCAAATACAATGGATGAATGATGGGTGAGCTAAGATCTTGCATATACAGCAAGAAAAGAGCAACTAGTTATGTGGATGGCAAACAGAGTATCCTGAATTCCTAATAGTGTGACATTTTCAGTATGGACAGTGAGAAGCTGTCAAAGGGGCCAGAGGCCTTCCTGCAGTTTCTCAACTCAGTTCTCTCAGATTCTGCCCAAATAATCCAGCTCCAGTTTCCTCTGTCTTCTCTTCACTGTCTGAGTTATGGTGACCCCCTATCTTTCTTAGTATGGTTTCTCCCAGAAGCAGACCCTAGTACAAGTAGTTCCTTTGAGAAGTGATACTTGGACAATTTGATAAGAAATTGTGTAAGGGAGACTGGGAGCGAAGGCAGCCAGTAAAGGAGCCATAGCTCCCACTGTGGGCAACTGGAACTCAATCCCACTGGGGACCTTTGTGGGACAGTGTAGGACACATACCACCGAGTTGTCCTTCCTGGGGGCGAGGGAGGTGGGTATATATATACCAACTTCCAACAGTCATTAGTTGAGGTGGGAGGGGCTGAGGGTGTAAATTCCCTAGAACTAGCTTGCTCTAGGTGCATTTCTTGGATGGCTGGAGAAGGCTCTGAGGAAGAGTGGAAGGTGCTAGAAGATGGACTTGTGCTAGCATGTGCACACATGGTATGCAGAGGAGATAAGAGTAGAACTCTGACAGCATCTGCTCTATCCTTCATTTCTTGTTCTTCATTCTCCTTGTCTTAAAAAGATTACTACCTCCTCAGTTAATATAGTCTCTTACAAACACAGCTAATTCTCTGGCAACCAAGCCAAAAAAAGAGAGGCAGAGGAAATGAAATAGTCTAGCCAGTCCATTGCCTGATTTCTTATAGGCCTGGCTGGTATTTTGGGGGCTAGGTTTATTTTTTGGCTTAGCAGATGGTAATAACTATAGCAGCTCCTAGTTTTCTACTGACCATATTTTAATAGAAACCAGATTGCCCAGACCTTGGCTCACATTCCAAATGCTGGGGTGAGCTACTCTCTCTTGCTGCCTCAGTTTCTCTTTTTGGGAGTGTCACCTTGGAAGTGAAGCTCTGACATCAGAAACTCCTTAACTCTTTTTTATGGAGATCAGCTTTCATTTGGTGAAGTGGAAAGGCGACCACGTGTTGATATGATGGCAAACGCTACTTCAACCAACCCTGGCAGAAATGGGCACCATCTGGGGCACAAAAGACTCAAGCTGTTTCAATGACTTATCTTAGAACAATGCAGACATACATCCTCCTTAGCCTGGGTCTTTTGGCCTGTTTTCCTCACTCTGTACTATGTCCGGCAGAACCTTGCAGCTGTTTATGAAATCGGGAAAAGGCATTGTTGGCTTGGGGAAGCTTGATGAAACACTGCTTTGTGGAGAGAGACTGAAAAATAAGCAAACTATCTGAAGTGGGACAGAGATCAGGAGATCTCCTGAGGCACGTTTAAGAAACCCACAGATTTTGCTAGGTTGACCGTAGAAGAGGAAATTGTATTATAGATGATTATCTCTGAAGAAATGTTCCCAAATCTTCTACAGGACACTTATTTGTGGTAACCTACTATTCTACCAACAAGGCCTGGCTGAGAAGCCCTCGCTGTCTGGTTTATTAGGGGGCTCTGCAGAGTAACTGCAGGGCCTAACCCCGCAAGTCTCCTTTGTCTTACTTCTCTACGAGTTTATAAGTATTCTGAGGCGGAGACTCTCTCCTAGGGATTTGTGTTCCACATCCAGGGCCTTGAACTTAATAAATGCACAATAATTGCCAAATGACTACATCATAAGACCTGGAGTTTCCGCCAGAATTCTTGATCATAAAAGACTTCAATTTCCTACTCTCTCACTCTTGATGGCCCTGCCCAAACTAAGGAAAAACTGTGGTAAAGGCTCCTACTGTGTTGAGTCTGAAATAATTCACCAAGTCTGTAAGCTTAACACACACACACAATTGTCTAAGGTACCCTCTCTAGAGAAATTAAAACAAAATTCTGTCTTCTATATGAGATTCATTCCAAAATTATAGATGAAGTATGTTGTTTAATATTCCTTCCTGTCTTCTTTCTTTGGTGGACTCATAGTTTTATTTTTTAATATCATTTTTACTTATTAAATTAACATTCAGTATAATTGACTTGGTTGTGCATGTGTGTGCATGCACATACATGGGGAGTTCTATGAGATTTAACAGAGTGTAGATTTGTGTAACCATCATCACAATCAGGATACCCAAAGGTTCTATTACAAACTCCCTCATCTTGTGCTGT
>NW_011888799.1:2867924-2873285 GCF_000151845.1 Pteropus vampyrus
AGATGGACTTGTGCTAGCATGTGCACACATGGTATGCAGAGGAGATAAGAGTAGAACTCTGACAGCATCTGCTCTATCCTTCATTTCTTGTTCTTCATTCTCCTTGTCTTAAAAAGATTACTACCTCCTCAGTTAATATAGTCTCTTACAAACACAGCTAATTCTCTGGCAACCAAGCCAAAAAAAGAGAGGCAGAGGAAATGAAATAGTCTAGCCAGTCCATTGCCTGATTTCTTATAGGCCTGGCTGGTATTTTGGGGGCTAGGTTTATTTTTTGGCTTAGCAGATGGTAATAACTATAGCAGCTCCTAGTTTTCTACTGACCATATTTTAATAGAAACCAGATTGCCCAGACCTTGGCTCACATTCCAAATGCTGGGGTGAGCTACTCTCTCTTGCTGCCTCAGTTTCTCTTTTTGGGAGTGTCACCTTGGAAGTGAAGCTCTGACATCAGAAACTCCTTAACTCTTTTTTATGGAGATCAGCTTTCATTTGGTGAAGTGGAAAGGCGACCACGTGTTGATATGATGGCAAACGCTACTTCAACCAACCCTGGCAGAAATGGGCACCATCTGGGGCACAAAAGACTCAAGCTGTTTCAATGACTTATCTTAGAACAATGCAGACATACATCCTCCTTAGCCTGGGTCTTTTGGCCTGTTTTCCTCACTCTGTACTATGTCCGGCAGAACCTTGCAGCTGTTTATGAAATCGGGAAAAGGCATTGTTGGCTTGGGGAAGCTTGATGAAACACTGCTTTGTGGAGAGAGACTGAAAAATAAGCAAACTATCTGAAGTGGGACAGAGATCAGGAGATCTCCTGAGGCACGTTTAAGAAACCCACAGATTTTGCTAGGTTGACCGTAGAAGAGGAAATTGTATTATAGATGATTATCTCTGAAGAAATGTTCCCAAATCTTCTACAGGACACTTATTTGTGGTAACCTACTATTCTACCAACAAGGCCTGGCTGAGAAGCCCTCGCTGTCTGGTTTATTAGGGGGCTCTGCAGAGTAACTGCAGGGCCTAACCCCGCAAGTCTCCTTTGTCTTACTTCTCTACGAGTTTATAAGTATTCTGAGGCGGAGACTCTCTCCTAGGGATTTGTGTTCCACATCCAGGGCCTTGAACTTAATAAATGCACAATAATTGCCAAATGACTACATCATAAGACCTGGAGTTTCCGCCAGAATTCTTGATCATAAAAGACTTCAATTTCCTACTCTCTCACTCTTGATGGCCCTGCCCAAACTAAGGAAAAACTGTGGTAAAGGCTCCTACTGTGTTGAGTCTGAAATAATTCACCAAGTCTGTAAGCTTAACACACACACACAATTGTCTAAGGTACCCTCTCTAGAGAAATTAAAACAAAATTCTGTCTTCTATATGAGATTCATTCCAAAATTATAGATGAAGTATGTTGTTTAATATTCCTTCCTGTCTTCTTTCTTTGGTGGACTCATAGTTTTATTTTTTAATATCATTTTTACTTATTAAATTAACATTCAGTATAATTGACTTGGTTGTGCATGTGTGTGCATGCACATACATGGGGAGTTCTATGAGATTTAACAGAGTGTAGATTTGTGTAACCATCATCACAATCAGGATACCCAAAGGTTCTATTACAAACTCCCTCATCTTGTGCTGTCGGAGTCACACACTCCTCCACCCCTGCTCACCAACACTGCAGTTTTTGTCTTTTTCAGAATATAATATAAATGGTATCAGGTTGAGTATGGTTTCATGAGACTGGCTTTTTCCACTCACTACAATGCCTCTGAGGTTTTGTTGTATGCATCAGCAGCTTGTTCTTTTTGTTTTTGAGTAGTAGTCTATTGTATGTATTACAGTCTATCCATTCACTCATCGAAGGACTTTTTTTTTTTTCATTTTTGGTGATTATGAGAACTGCTATAAACATTTGTGTACAAGTTTTTGTGAGAACATGTTTTTATTTCTCTAGGCTAAATAGCTGGGTTATATGATATATCTATGTTTAACTTTCTCAGAAACTGCAAAGTTGTTTTCTAAGTATCTGCACCATTTTTCATTCTCGCTAGCAATATATAAATTCTAGGTGCTCCACATCCTTGCCAGCACTTGGTATTTTTTAAAATTTGAAGCTACTTTAAATGGGATGCGGTGATAGCTCATCATTGTTTTAATTTACATTTCTCTAATGGCTAATGCTGGTACTTTGCAGGTACTCATTTGCTACTGTACATCCTCTTTGGTGAAGTTTTTGATCACAGACACTTTAGCTACCCACCATCCCATCTTTTGTACTCTCTAACCTGTTCCATTGACTTACATGTCTATCTTTTTTGCCAATATCTACACTGTCCAGCAGCTCATAGTAAATCTTAAAATTGGGTAGTGTGAGTCTCCAATGTTATTCTTCTATAAAATTGTTCTCATTATTCTAATTCCATTGCCTTTCCAAATACATTTTAGAATCACTTTCTCTATAGCAACAAAAATTATGCTGGGATTTTGATCAGAAATCTATTAAATCTAAAGATCATAACATATTTCCTATATCTATATAATTGAACATAGTATGTCACCATTTCTTTATGTCTTTTTTGACTTCTTTCAATAGAGTTTGGTAGTTTTCAGCATGGAAGCCTTCCACAAGTTTTACTTGTTTTATACATTGGTGTTTCTATCTTTTTTAATTACTATAAATTACATATTAATACTTTATATATATGTATGTATACATATATATGCTCTATAACTATATTATACATTTTAGAGTATAAAATAATAAATATTTAGTTTTGGCTGTCAAGTGTTCATTACTAGTATATAGATGTATGATTAATTTTTGTGTGTGAGCCCTGTATCTTGCAACCTTGCTATACTCTTTGATTGCTTCTAGGAGCTCTTTTGTAGATTCTTGGAATTATCTAAGTAGACAAATATGTCATGTATAACTAGAGACAGTTTTATTTTTTCCTTTCAAACTCTATACTTCTTATATATCTTCTTGCTTAATTGCACTAGTTAGAACTTTAAATATTGTGTTAAACAGGAGTGGTGAGAGTTGACAACTTTGTCCTGTTACCGATCTTAGAGAAAAAGCATTAAGTCATTCACCATTAAGTATGATGTTAGCTCTGACTTTTTAATAGATGCCCTTCATTAGGTTAAAAATGTTTCCCTACATTTCTAGTTTGAGAGAGGTTTCATTGTGAATGAAGGTTAAATTTTGTCACATACCTTTCTGTATCAAATGATATGATCATGTGTTTTTTCTTCCTTAGTCTGGTAATATAGTGAATTATATTGATTGAATACTGAGCTAGAATTGTTTTCCTGAGATAAGCCTCACTTAATTGTGGTGTATTCTTCTTTTTACATATTGCTGGATTTAATATACTAGTATTTTAGAATGTATGTTTATGAGATATATTAGTCTACAGTTTTCTTATGATGTCTATTTGGTTTGGGATCAGGATAAACACTGGCTTCATGAAATGTGTTGGGAGTGTTCTCTCTTCTATTTTTTGAAAGAGAAATTGTGTGTAACTGGTGTTATTTTTTAAATGTTTGGTAGAATTCTACAGTGAAACTATTTGGGCCTACAAATTTCTTTTTTGGAAGACCCTTAGCTATTAATTTAATTCCTTCAATAGATACAAAAGTATTTAGGTTATCTATTTTTCTTTGAGTGAGTTTTGGTAGTGTGTGCCTTTCAAAACATTTGTTCATTTGATCTAAATTTTTAAATTTATAGCTTGTTTGCAATAATTCCGTATCCTTTCAATGTCTGTAATGATATCCCTCTTTCAGTCTATTATTGTTATTTGCATATTTTCTTTATTTCTTTGTCAATCTGGCTACATGTTTATCAATGTTAATGATCTTTTCAAAGAACCAGTTTTGGTTTCACTTATTTTCTTTATTGCTTTTCTCTTTTTCAATTTCATTGTTTTCTTTGTTCTTATCTTTATTATTTCCTTTTTTTGCTTGTTTTGAAATTATTTTTCCATTTTTTTCTAGTCTCTTAAGGTGAAAGCTAAGGTTGTTAATTTTAAATCTCTTTTTCCCTCAGTATAAGTGTTTAATACTATAAATTTCCATATAAGTACTACTTCGATTGCAGCCCACAAATTTTGATGTGTTTCATTTTTATCTTCTTCAGTTGAAAATATTCTAATTTTTCTTGAGACATTCTTTTTGACTCATAGGTTATTTGGAAACGTGTTTTGAAATTTTCCATTTTCTTTCTCTTATTGAGTGCTAGTTTAATTCCATTATTGTTAGAAATCATATGTTGGATTATTTCAATTCTTTTAAATTTGTTAGTGTTTATTTTATAATCAGGAATATAGTCTATTTTGGTGAATGCTTCATGTGCACCTGAAAACAATGTATATTCTGCAGTTTTGGGGTAGAGTGTTCTATAAAGGTCGATTAGATTTTGGTGGTCGATTGTGCTGTTTACTTTATCCTTGTTAATTTTATAGGTACTCTTCTATTGATTACTTAGAGGGAACTGACGTCTATAACGATAATTATGAATTTGTGTAATTCTCTTTTCAGTTGTATCAGTTTTTGCTTCACATATTTTGGATTTCTGTTAACTACATACACATTTAAGATTTCTAAGACTTCTTGGTGAATCGCCTTTGTTATCATCATGTCGTCTTCCTTTTTATCCTTAGTTATTTCCTTGCTCTGTAGTCTACTTTGTCTGATTCCCTTTGATTAGTATTTGTATGGTATATACTCTTTCATCCTTGCACTTTATCTAGATCATTATATCTAAAGTAAAGTTTTTGTAGACAGCATGTGGTTTGGTCTTTTAATCCATTCTGCCAATCTGTGGCATTTTTTTTTTAACTTGCTTCTCTCCCTATGTTCTCTTTTTTTTCCCCTGTCTTTATTGAAATATAATAGACAACTAGTTGCTTGTATTTACACTGTATAATTCATGAGTTTTTTTTTCAATTATAGTTGGCATACAACAGCCTCAGCTGTACAGCATATTGATCAGAGATCCACACAACTCACAAAGCGATCACCTCACCAGATCTAGCACCGCTCTTCTCCCCTACATATTCATTATAACATTATTAACTATCTTCCCCATGCTATACTCTACATTCCCATGTCTACTCTGCAGCCATCCACCTGCACCTATCAATCCCATTGCCCTCTTTCCTCCCTAACCCCTTCCCATCTAGTATCCCTCAAAATATTGTCTATATCTATAAGTTTATTTCTGCTTTTGTTGTTGTTGTTGTTGATTTTATTCTTTAGATTCCACATGTATGTGAAATCATGCAGTATTTGTCTTTCTCTATCTGACCCATTTCTTTCAGTGCAATACCCTCTCGGTCCATCAAG
>NW_011888799.1:2874170-2877259 GCF_000151845.1 Pteropus vampyrus
CCCATAGGCTCCTTAAATTATTATTATAGTCCTGGCTTCTTTTTTCTTGCCATTCTGATTGAGTGTCTTTGGCTTTCCCATTCTCTATAACAGGTCATTTGATCATCTTCTTCATTCACTTTGTTTATTCCATTTAATATACTTCTCATCTCAGATAATGTGTTCTTCATTTCTGACTGGTTCTCTTTTATAATTTCCATTTCCACTTTTATGTTTTTATCTCTTTGTTGAAGTTCTCACTGAATTCATCTACACTTCCCAAAAGTCCATCGAGCATCTTTATAACCAGTGTTTTGAACTCTGCATCTGTTAGATTGCTTGACTCCATTATTCCTGGATCTCTGTTTTGTTCTATTATATGATTTCTGCTTTTTTGTCTTCCCATTTGGCTGCCTTTCAGTGTCTGTTTCTATGTACTAGGCAAAGCTTCTAAGTTTCCTGGTCTTATTAGCATGGCTTTGTGAAGTAGGTGTCCAGTGGCACAGTCCTGAGAGGAGTTCAGCTGCAGGCCAAATTTAGCCCCATCCTGTGCCCCTCTGGGGCCACCTGTTAAGATTCAGCCAGCAATCCACAGATGCTGTGCTTACAGTCACCTCAAAAGGCCACACCAGAAACTGAGGCCAGCTGCCACCAGTGTGAGTTTGACTCGCCGAGTATACACCTGGATGTGGCTTGAGTGGGGCTGCAAGTTGGAGGAGGCAGAGTTTCAGAGAATCTTCTGGGAGGAGCAACCTCTGTTATTCAGTTTGATGATGTCTGTGCTATGGCAGTGCTGAGACTGGGCACTGGGATGGGGAGGGCTCAATAGGTGTACAATGGATACCACTGGCATTTCTTCCTGGGGGAGAGAGCCTTGCCAAGGCCCTCACTCCAACAACTCAGTGTCCTTGTGTAGCCAAACGGGTACTGGTGCTCAGAGTGAGCAGGTCCTTTACTGCAGAATTCTGCTTGCGGCCACAGAGCCTTTAAGAGGCGTCTGCAGCTGATGCTGCCACAGCCTCAGTCCCACTCAGCTGCTTAGACCAGGCAGCCTTGCATCCTTGCCCCGTCCTACCTTCTGCCATTGCAGGATGATTTCTTAGATTTCTCTCTAGTTGTATGGCTTGTTCATCTAGATCCCAGGTGATTTTTCCTTGCTGTTTGCTCCTTGTTTCTGTCACAACTTTGATTTGGTTATCAGAGGGATGAACAGAGCCTCTATCATCTATGCCATCCCTCCACCCCCTCTCCCCCCAATCTATGGCTTTTAATTGATATATTTAGACTGTTTGTATTTAACATAATTATTGGTATGTTTAGATTTAGGTCTATCATTTTCTTATTTGTTTTCTCTCTTTTTTTTTTTGGACCTACTTTTTTCTTTTTCTTGCCTTCTTTTAAATTACTTGAGTGTCTTTAGAATTTCAATTTACTGATTAAATTTTTGATTATATTTCTTTGTAGTTTTTAAGTTGTTCCTTTAGGGATTATAAAATATACTTAAATTTTCAAAGTGTACTTAGAGTTACTATTTTACCACTAGGAAACTTACCACCACATAGGTCTCAACCCTCTTATCTTATGTTGTAGTTGTCATATATATTACATGTATATACATTGGAAATCTCATCAGACAATGTTATAATTTTTACTTTCGATAATCATCAATTTAAAAAATAATGTAAGAGAATAATAGACCATTAATTTATTCAGATATATACCATTTTGGTTGAGATCCTTTATTTTTGATGATCTAAGTTTCCTTCTGATAGCATTTACCAGTTATCTGAAGAATTTTCCTTAGCATTTCTTTTAGAGCATGTCTCTGGCAGCTGACCAAAAAGTCTCCTAATTTGCCTTCCTCTGAGAATGTCTTTAGTTCTTCTTCATTCATGAAGGATATTTTTGCTTGATATGGAATTCTGAGTTGATAGTTTTTTACTTTGAGCACTTAAAAAATATTGTTCTACTTCTTTGTGGCCTCCATGGTTTCTGAGGTGATATCCACAATCATTTGAATAATTGTTACCCTGGTGACTTTAAAAATTTTTTTCTTTGTCTTAAGTTTTAGCAGTTTTATTATGATATGTCTAGATGTGAATTTCTTGGAATAATCTGCTGTCTTTCATCAATTTAGTAAGTTTTTATCCTTTATTTATTCAGATATTTTTACTGTATCACACTCTTTTGTCCTTCTGGGACTCTGATGAAACAAATGTTAAACTTTTTTTGTTGTTCCACAGGTGCCTGTGGCTCTGTTCATTTTCAAAAAACAGCTTTGAGATTTGATTCATATATTATAAAATTCACCCATTTACATTACACATAGCAATGGTGATTAGTATATTCACAGTGTTGTTACCCATAACCACAATATAATTTTAGAATATTTTCATACCCCTCCCCCCAAAGGAAATCCCATGCCCATTGATAGCTACACCCCCACTCACACTCCCTAGCTATAGGTAATCACTAATACACTTTCTGTCTCTACAGATTTGCCTCTTTGGGACATGTTGTATAATATAATCATATGTGGTCTTTTGTGACTAGCATCTCTCACTAAGCATAATGTTTTCCAGGATCATCCATGTTGTAACATGTATCAGTGCTTCATTCCTTTTTGAGGCTGAATAATATTCCATTATATGGATATACCACATCTTATTTATACATTCATCAATTGGTGGACATTTGGGTTACTTCCACATTTTAGTAATTGTGAAGAATGCTGCTATGAACATTCATGTACAGGTTTTTGTGTGAATATATCTTTTCAATTCCTTTGGGTATATACCTTGAATATAATTACTGGGTCATATGGTAACTCTATGTTTAACTTTTAGAGAAACTGTAAGACTATCTTCCAAAGTGACTGCACTATTTTAAATTCATACCAGCAGAGTATGAGAGTTCCAATTCCTCTACATCCTCTCCAACACTTGAATCTTTGATATAGCCATTGTAGAGGGTGTGAAGTAGTATCTTATTGCGGTTTTAATTTGCTTTTCCCTGAAGAATGAGGTTGAGTATCTTTTCATCTACATATTGATCATTTATATATAACTTTGGAGAAATGTGTATTTAAATCGATTGTCTTTTTAAAAAAA
>NW_011888799.1:2878273-2889524 GCF_000151845.1 Pteropus vampyrus
CTTCAAAATGCTGGCCCATTTTCCTTCTTTCTCTTAATTTAACCCCCTACACTGCCTGCTCTGCTTCTTCAAATTCCACACAATCCACAACACATCACTTTTGTAGTACCCGCCATCTACTAAGTATAACTAGAGCCTCTCAGATTCCACTCTCATATCCAATCAATTGATATGTTCATTAAAAAATATTTTTTCCTCTTTGTTGTTCAGATTAGATCATTTCTATTCTCTCTTTAAGTTCATTAACTCTTCTTTTTGTCAACTCCATTCTTCTCCTGGGTCCATTTGCTATTTTATTTTTCAATTTTAATTTTCCATTTGGTTCTTTTTTATATTTTTGATATTTTTACTGAGCCTTTCTACCTTTTATTTTGTTTCAAGAGAGTTTTCCTTAATTCTTGAAGTATAGTTTTAAGAGTCAATTTGTGTATGTCTGATAATTCTAATACTGTGTCATGGTGGGGCTGGTATCTATTGATTATCTTTTCCCTTGTGAGTTGACATTTTCTTGATTCTTCTTATACTGAGTAATTTTGGATCACATCCTGAACATTTTCAGGATCTTGTTTAAATCCTAAGAAGACTACCGATTTTCACTTGTTTGTTTGTTTTAGCAGACAATCAATCTTATTAGGCTCAGTTCGCAAATTCCAATAAGCCTTCTTTGGGCTGTGGTTCCAATGTCAGCTCTGTTTTCAAAGGATTTGCAGTGCCATGCAAATTTGTCCCATTTGTGTGTCAGCCAGTGGCCAGTATGGGACCTAGGTGTTGGTTTACCTTATAGCAGGGTTGTCAGAACCTTTGGTGTGTGCTTTAGCTCAGCTTGAAAGTGAGCACAGGAGTTTATGTAAACAACTTTATGGAATAATTGTCTTGATTTCCTTCTTTTCTATGCTCTACCTGACACATTATGACTTCCCGAGACCCTACTTCTGGACCCCTCAATCCTGCCATACCATTTCCATAACCATGTCTGTATCTGAGACCAAGTAGTGAGAGAACAGAGAGGAAAAAGCAATGGAAAGTCTTCCCATGCTTTTGGTACCATGGCCCCTTCGGCTGGAATGAAAGAATCTCCTCTATCAGAGTTTTAGACTTCTGTAGGGCTGTTGCTGCTGTCACTGCCATCGGAAGATTTTGGTCTTGCAATTCTAGTCTCTTTTCCTAAGCTTCCTGCTACCATTTATTTTTTGGAGTTCTGAGATAGCTGTTCCATGTGGTCTGTCCACAGTTTATATTTGTCTTCAGTAGGAGAGACAGGATGGAGTATGATTATTCCACTTTGTCCAAAACTGGAACCTCACATTTTTTTTTTAAACAACAGTATGTTCATCTCACTGGCCAGTTGTACAGTTAGGGCTTCAAAGTTGCTTTCATAGTATTTGCTTAATTCCTTTTCTCATTACATAGGCAGACCCAATCACTCTTCTTCATCCAGCTCATTAGTTGATTCTATTTGTATTGTACTTAATTCCTTACCAAAACTCAGACATTTGTGCATATGTGATCTTATATGTTACCGACCAGGCCAGTTCTCACACACTGAATCTCTCTCCATTACCCCTCCTGCCTGTAGAACAATGTAGATCTGCCTCACATCAAATTCAAACAGGATTCTAATGGCCTGGACTTGGGTGATAATACAATACTTATCATGTTCATATGATGTTTTTTGTCATTCTAAATTTTGTAATTTTAAGCCATTCTCATTAAACTCAGGAACAAGGAAGGAGAGGCTGTTACTGTTATTAGTTAATAGTGACTCAGAGGCTCTAATGAATGTAATAAGACAAGAAAATAAAAAACTAAGTGTAAATATTGAAAAAATACTTTTCTTTTGTGATGAATATAATCTTATTTCTAGAAAACTCAAGAACCAACAGCAAGAAAAAGACCACTAAAATTAAAAAAGAATTTAGTAAGATAACTGAGTACAAGAAAAATATTTTTTAAAAAATATTTTTTTCCTATCTCAGGAAATGGAAAAATATTCCATTCACAAAAGCAGCAAAAATTATAACATACTTAGGAAGAAATCCTACTCTTAGGACTCTATTCCAAGGATTGGCAAACTGGGGCTGGCGGGCCATTCTGTCCTGCGGTCTGTTTTTGTACGGCTTTGGACTGTGAGCTAAGAATGGTTTTTACATTTTTATAGGGTTGTAAAAAAAAGAAGAATATGCAACAAAGACCATATGAAGCCCACAAAGCTTAAAATATTTACTATCTGGTCCTTTTAGGAAAAATTCCCATTGAAGTAAAAGCATCAGTATATAAAGATATAAATATGTGGGCGTTTACTGCAGCATGTTTTTATGGCAGAAAGGTGGAAATAAAGCAAATACCTGTCAACTGGAAAATGATAGTAAATACTATAATAAGGCTATGCTCTAGAATATTATGTAGCCTTTAAAAAATGAAATATAGACACCCATTTGCTTTTGAACTATATATATATATATATATATATATATATATATATATATATATATATTTATGAAATTCTGGATGCAGTGAAAAGCGGGATACAGAGGAATGTACACAATATAATTATTTTTCTCTCTCTGTTTTAAGACAAGCAACCCAATCCCCCATATAAGTATGCGAATGTTAATATAATTATATTGACATGGAGAAAGAATTCTGAATGTTAGGCTAAGGGACATGAATATTTTTGTTTGGCATTGTGTAGGCCTCAGAGGTTTTTGAGTGGGAGTGAGGAAGAGAGAGATCAACTGGAGCTGTGGCTTGGGGATATTAATCTTTATAATGCAGTCTTTACTATTTATTAAATTCTAATTTAAAGGTTGCCAACTTCCTACTGGCAGACTACTGCCAATCTGCTGTTTTCCTGACCATTAAACCCTTCTATTCAATGGATTTCTCTTGGATTCAGCATCCTTGGATTTTTCTTTAGCATTTGAACAGCTTTGTGGCTTTGGCAGCCATTTGAATTAATGCTGACTCTGAATGAACTCCTTCCTCTTCAAGCCATCCTCTTCCTCCAGTAATAGCAGCAGAAAGTTATTGCCACTATTGTCATATTGAGACTGCCTATGGAGTCACCATCACACCCTAGTTAGTGGCTGTTTGGCCAAAGGCTTCCCCAGTTCAGCAATTCCAGTCTGCGGATAGGATGCTTGACCTTCCAGGTGTTAGACTCTTTTTTGCATGTAATGTTACCTCTGTTCGGAGAGTCAACAAAGGTTTTGTTCTAGTCATCTCACTGGGGGTGAGGAGAAGCCAACTCTTCATGACACCTCTCCATGACATATGTTTTCATTCTTACAAGACTGTAGTGTGGTATTTACTTCTGCAGGAATACATCGTTTCATAACCCTCAAACATCAACCTGGTTTTGCTTTAGGTTATTGGTGCAGACATTTAATAAACTTTATGTCTTTGATGTTCCTTGTCTATTAAGTTTACTTGGTACATTACCCATTTCTGTAGTCATTCCTTAATTACTTACTTTTGTCTTCCGACAAAAGGGAGCACCCAAAAGAACCCTAGTATTTGCTAATGAATTGCTAGGTACTGCAACTTTCCAGTTATTGATTAGGGGGTTTTCTAGACTTCAACATCATCTCAATATGCGCTAATAAGTTGTTTTCCAAAACACAATTAAATTTTAAAAATATTCTGGCATCAGTAAAGATGTCTTCAATAAAGATTCAATTAATAAAATCAGTCTTTACCTCTTACAAAGCTTACATTTTCAGCAATAAAATCATTAGACTTGTGGTCTGGTAAAAGGTTTAACCATCTGAATGCAGAAGTCATTTATTCAGGTAGTGGTTAATGGCTACAAGACAATTGATCTGTAATTACCATGTCCAGTTTTGACCCATATAGGTTTTAGTGAGATCTATGCAGTGTGACCAAGGTTACCTTGGATATCTTCCTTGGGACAGTGCTATGGTGAGGAAGGCTCGATAACACTCGATTAACAATTTCAAAAAAAGAAGAGCAGACAAACCAGTCTTACCTAAGGTAATTTTTAAAAATTAGAGGAAAGCAACTGTCCTAGGGTCTCCCAAAAATTTTAAGAGAAAATTAAAGCAAGTGACAGATTGGAAGATAAAATTTGCTACATAGTCCATAGACAAAGACCCACTATCCAGATAACACAAGGAGCTCCTACAAATCAAAAAGAGAAATTCAACCAACCAGTGGGCAAAGTATATGAGACACTCAATTCTACCAGCTGTCAGGGATATGCAAATTAGGACAATAATAAAATACCATTTTTGTGCTCTTCAACTGGCAAAACTTAAATAACTGATATCATGTATAAGCAAGGATGCAGGGGAATGGAAACTGTCATACACTGATGGGAATATAAACTAATGAAACATTTTGGGAAGACAACTGGGGAGTACACATAAAAATTAAAAATATACATTCACTGTCATTCTCCCCAGTTCTACTTCTAGGTATCTATCTCAAAGAAACACTCATATTTATATACAAAAATGCGTGCATTGTTTATAATAGAGAAAAACTGGAGAAAAAAGAAAATGTCAGTTACAAGGGAGTAATTAAATAGATCATGGTTTATTCATTCTTAAAAATAGCTCCATTCAAAATGGTGAGCAATAGACCCATATTCCCTGTTAAATGAGCAAAGCAAAGTGTAGATTAACATGTACATTATGATCTCATTTATGCAACAAAACAAAGTGTTTTTCTACATATTTGATGCCTGTCTATCATCTATCTATGTATCTATCTACGTATCGTCTATCATCTCTCTCTCTCTCTCATTCTCTCTCTCTCTCTCTCTCTCTCTCCCCTTATCATCATCATCTATCATCTATTTATCATCTACATCTATCTATAAATGCACAGAAGGGGATGGAAGGACATGCATCATATTTTTGAAAGTGGTTATTCCTCTCTGGTTGGTATTGGGGGAGAAGAAATGAAAAGAGCCTCTTACATTCTGTTATTATATTGATGTAGTGTTTGAACATTCTATAGCAAAATGTACTCATGAGTTATTCGAGCAATTAAAAGGGTACAAGAACTAACTGTCCAATAAATCTATAACTTTCCAAACTCCAGATCAGAGGTGAGACCCTAGGAAGGCAGGTTTGCCCTTCCTTGACTGACTTAGCCTTTCTCCACCTCCCACCAAGCTCTCTGCCTCCTTCCTCCATTATCTTCCTGGGAGTAAGGATGAGGGAAAGGCTTCCTTCACTGGCTTCTTCTCCTTCTTTTTATCATGAACTTGAACACAGAGGGGACAAGTGACTTTCCTGGGTACCTATACAACAGAGGCCTGATACCTCCTTCTTAGTTGGGCTGTGAATTTTCCTGCCATCCAAGAGCGATGCCCTTGGAACCCAACAGAAACTGAGTTCCAGTTGTAGCTCTACTCCTTATTAGCTGTGTATTATAGGGCGTGATTATTAACTTCCCTAGGCCTCAGTTTCTTTATCTATAATAAGATAATAATAGTACCTCCATCAAAGTTAGTTATTATCACATTAGGGTGAGGACTTGACCACTTTGACACTTGCTGGCCCCAAGTCTGTACTTCGAACATGATGGATGATCATGAGCTTCTCTGTTTACTCTCAGTTCTTTTAGGCAACCCCAGCTCTGTCCAAACATTGATATCAGACTTTGTGGTCTCTGCAACTTTCCTCTAGTTGCCTTGCCCCTGGCCACCCTTTCAGCTTTGCTTGGGAAGCTTCCCAGGGTCCTGCTGTTATTTTCCCCAGACAAACTGCCTATGCTGGGCTTTTGTTCATGAGATGCCTGATTAGTGATGCAGCCTGGATGTGCTCGGGAGCATCTGTCTTTTAAATGTTGTCCAACAGCCGACACATACCTGCTGGAAGGAGAATACAGGGTCCCTGTGGATGGACAAATGTTTCTACATGCTGTTTTATCCTCTCCTCTGAAGCTTTGTGTTTTAACTAGCACATTTGCTGTGAAGTTGCAGGAGTATATTTTTAGGCTTGCTGAAGTAAGTTGTGGTACAGACTGTGCATTAGAGAGCAAGGCTGGTCCATGGGGTCATATCACTACATGAAGTCAACACCTAACCGAAGCCATCTCCACCCTGAGCAGAATGGCCACTGTTGGGGAGAGATACTCCAACCCTTGTGTGTTCTTTATTTGAAAACTATCGGTGGTTTTCAGCAAGGGATGCATCAGTGTTTTCACGGTGGTTGACAGTAGACACAGTAAACTCTCTGCTATTTTCAGCTCTTTCCCTTCCACATCACTGACAAAGTCCTTCCTTCCCACTTCTACCTCAGCTACAAATATTCATTCCCATTTTTAATCAATATAAGGTGAAGAAATACACTTTTCCTTCCTAGAAGTGAAACAACGTGGTATGAACCATCTTCCCTTGGAAAATGAGTAAGGTGAACCCAGCTCACGCTGCTGTATTTAAAGAGGGTTTCTTTCCCTTTAGAGAGTGCTGAGAGAGCCTTCAGCCTGGAGGGACAGCCTGCTTACAGACATACGCCTGCCTCTCCCTATTTGTGAAATTCCTGGTTTACATAAAAGTTGGTACTTTTTTGCAGGATTATTCTGATATCTAGATAATAATATCTCTGGCAAGTTATTTTTGAAATACTTTCATGAAAACTATCATGTCAAGGATGTACATCACTGTTACGATGAGATTAGAATGCATCAGCTGCCTTCTGAAAATCTGAAATGACTCTCCTATGAGGGGAAGAAATTTTATTTTAAGGCATTTCATTTAACGAAATAGATGTTGGGAAAATTGGTTCTTTGAAAAAGATTCAACTTAGAGCCTCAGCTTGTGCCATATTCTGCAATAAATCCTAAATAAGTTGAGTGTAAAAAATAGAATAATAAAAAAAACTATGAGAAAATTTAGGAAAGCATTAGATAGATACCAGGCAATGAACAACCCATCATTATTATTGTTATAATAATAAGTACAAAAGCAATGGAGGAAGTCATAAAAGAAAATGTCAATGGATTTGATGATATTAAAAATAATAAAACCCTGCATATTATAATGCAAAGACTAGTTACTAATACCATTGGTAAAACAAAGGGCAACGGCCAGGTGATTCCTTGAGAACCGGGAAATAAAAAAATTGATGTCACCTTTTAAGAGCGAATCAGCAAAAATTTTCATACAGTTCTCCATGAGTTAAAACCAAGAAGATACAAGACGTCAATCATCGTGCCTGCCCTACCCATCCTCTTTATGAAAGAAAAACCACCCCTGCCACACTGCTGCCTAGGTGACCACTTTCTGAAACACAAGGCCTCTTTTCTGCCTGGGCCACAGCTGTCTTGACCAGAGGTGGGTTTCTGACCCAAAGAGAGCATATTCTTAAGCAGCTGCTGTCTTGAAGGCCTACAAAAGATAAATTGGGCCAAGGTCTCTTTCTGGTAACGATGAGTTAAGAAAAAAAGCAAATAATTAGCTCATTAACCTTGAGGACAGAATGTTAAAGGATGCTCTCAGGTTACAGCTGGGGTCAGAGCAGACTATGAGCAAGCAGGGTCTGTGGTCAGCAGGGCCAGTAGGTTGCAACAACAGACAAGCACAGAGGCAGTAAGAGGCCCTGGGGGAGGCACAGGGAGAGAGCTAGGCTCTGGAATCACCCCAGTTCCTGATGTCCACATCCCCATGCTGGCTCTGGCTCCTATTCCTGCTTGGAAGGAGTCTCAGATCTTATTATTGTATCTTGATGAGATTCTTGTCATCACTACACATGCATCCTAAACCTGAGCTAGCTCACTAGGTTTCTATTTCTGAAAATTAAAAGAGCTAAGCTAAAAGTAATTGTTTCTGTGACCCAAAACACTATCAATGTGACTTGCGGTTCATCCTTGAGAGGCAGGAGTGGGACATAATTATAGTTTTATAAATAGAAGACTAACATAAGTGGTATTTTATCTTTTCTGGAGAAAAGGGTATTGTGCACAGAAGGGGGCTGGTGTGTGCTGTAGGAATATTTGCTCCTGTGGTCAATGGATGTCTGGTGAGGTTTTACCATGACAGAGAGAATCTAGTACTCAAAATGCTTTACTTCTCTTTATTTTGATTCCCTTTGTGCTTGGGGATGCCTATTTATCAAACTTCTAATAAATAATCTATTTTGTTCCCTAGATGGGAGGCAGTTTAAGAGTTCCTGTCTATAAAAGAACATCCTCCTGGTATATTAAAAAATTGCCTCCCTGGTTTATGTGAGTTGATTGTTATGGGTTAGTCTTTCTGAATCCACCCCGCCTAGGCCAGATCCTGGACCCCGGTTCATTCACTGAATTAAGACCACCCCTGTCGAGACTCTTGGGAAACAGCCATCCATCTTCTTTTGTTGATGTTCTGACCAAACCATTGCTTCCTTCTTTTATATATGCCAATTATCAGTGTTATTTATTGTCAGTTAATATACACTACAGCCCTCCAGCTTGCTTGGATCATTTTTTTTTTTTTTTTTTTTTTTTTTTTGCTTCTTTGAGCTCCAAGATGACAGCAATACATTCAATCAATTCCATGAAGATATCAGTCATACTGGTTATGGGCTGTCACTCAGATAACTACATGTCTTGGAATTTCAACGTTCCAAATTGTTACAGAAGAGAACTTAAGAAATCAGCTCTGCTCTTTTTATCTTTAGATGCCCTGAGTTATCTCAGAAGTATGCCTATCCATTTTGCTTTTAAAGTTTCCTAGACTCTCTAAACATTTAATTACCTTTTTTGGGCAAAATCTTTTTTTCACATGATCTACAATATTTTCAATACCATTGAAAATTATTTTTTTCCTTTTCGAGTCTCTTTAAAGATGAATTGCAAGGTATTGGTCCTTCTGTATGAAATTAAGTAAGAGACAGTTGGTTCTCTTACAACTATGTTTCTTTAACAGGAATCAGCTCATATATAATTGTTGGAAATAATGTCGGTGTAATATGGTAGTCTCATTTGTTCATAGGATTTTTTCCTAGGAAGTTAGAGATTTGCACCACCGAGAAAAAAGTTGTTAAATACAAAGTAAGCTCACATTGCTGAGCCCAGCAGATTGTGGAGAAGCGCAAGACTGTAGACAGGCCCATTCTTTCCACCTTCTTTCCCTTGGTCCAGTGTGGCCAGTGTTCTTCCTGAGAATTAAGAGAATCTTTCTTATTGTGCGGCTCTTCCCATATTTGGCTTGTTGTTTATGTCTCCATTACTCATAGCCTCAATCCTTTGTTATGCCCTCTTCTATCATGATAATCTCAATTTGGAAGAAAAAAAATCTGATGTTTTATACAGTGCTTCTTTATGTGTTAGGAATTTAATATGTATTTTTATTTATATCATGATTTTTATTAGAATTGAAATTGGTTTGTTAGAGTTCTGGTTATAAAGTTACATGGGTTTTAAGAGGCCTTCCTGATCTTAATTTTCCTATAATCCCTGTTATTTTTTAGTGTGTAATTTTGCATTTATTCCATTATAGCAGAAGCGCCTGTAGTTAAAACCAGTTTTTAAGTTCCCTGTTCACAGCTTTCTTTTTTCCCTGGATAAATTAGTCTGTTATCTTTTCTCATAAGAAATAATATCTACTCCTTTGTAGATTTCTTGTTTCAGGCCACAGATAAATTTCTGAAAGGTCTGTAGTGAACATGATTATTTTCTGCCCAGCATTTCTTCCTTTGGAGAAAAATATCTCTTTTTAATTCTTTAAAAATCTTGTTGAGTTTATATGGTATAGGTGAACTAAGCCCCATCTGAGGAGTGGGCACAGGATCTAGGTACAGTCAAGCATAGTGTTTCATTCCCCTGGATGTGGGAATTGCTTCAGAGATGGGCATACGACTTCAGCCAGGCCAATCATTCCTCCCTCCAGGGACTTTCACCAACATTGTTGGAAAGATCCCTTTTGCTAGGGTTATGAATTCTACAGACCATGTAAACTTAGAGCTTTCAGGGGCACCTTGCCACTAAATGGAGAGAGGCTATTAGAGAACATAGTCAAGTAGAATTGAGAGATGGAAGGAGAAGAGGGGAGGAAGAGAGGGAGGGGAAAGGAAGGGGGAGTGAAAGGAGATAGAAAAGGAGGAGACGAAGAAGGAGAAGGAGATGGAGAAGGAAAAGGAAGAGAAAGATGAATTTGAAGCCAACCATACTTCTTGGACTTCTTGGTTACATGAGACAATACACTTCCTTTTATGCTTACCGTCAGACATTCTGACCAATACAAATTGAGCACAAATTCATTGAATCTTTTTGATAAATAAAGTTTTTAGAAATGAAACTAAATACTCTAATGCTCAGTCAGAGCTTGTTATTTAACACAAGCCTGTGGTGAATCACTTAATAAACCAAAAATCTACTTTGTAACTTTTTTATGGTCATTTTAGCTGTTTTTCTCTGAACCGTCTCTCTTCTGTAGAGAGTTACTGAGGGAGTTACTTGAGGAAATGCATGAAAATGCTGGGCAGAATGAAAGGGTGATATCTCGGCTTTTGCATTTCTTATTTTTGAGAATATTGTATTTTTTTCACTTTATGGACCATAATCAGGCTTTCTTTAGTCCTTATCCATGCTGGCTTTGGTACTTAAGCATAAGTACTTCATTCCACTTATTCCTACTAAATCTCATCTAAGTTTACATTTTGAATTCTCTCATGTTTTCCGAAGCATCAGTAAACCCACTCAGTTGGAACTGTATACAGACTGAACATACAAACCTTCTATATTCTAAACCCTTGAAAATGATAGTTGAAACCCCTGTGGGACACAGAATCTTTCCAGGGCTGCTGCGAGCCCATAGTACACTTTTCTGCAAACTATGAAAGGGCAGCTGCAACCCCGGGCCAGTACGCGTGGAGTCTGGAGAGCAAGGGCAGGCTGGGTTTCAGATTCTACTCGCTGCTACGACTGAGCCCCATTGTGCGAAGATGACCTATCGTTAATCATGCTACAGAGACCCCTTTAATCTTTTTGGGCTATGTGCGCATGAATTAGGGGCTCATTTGAGCCTGTTTTTGGGCATATCATGTAGGATAAAGGCCAAATACTCAGGAAAACTGAGTATTAGCTTAGCAAAATTTTTAACTCAGAAGAAAATGTCAAAGTCAAATAAACCTGAATTTATAGAGATAGTATATTGTATTTAAAAGTTGGCGTTGGACAGAAATGGATTTTAATTCCAGCTTGGCCACTTAGTAGGTCACCTCACTGAAACTCCATTTTTTAATCTGTAAAATAATAATAATACCATACTTCGTAGAATATAGACTACATCAACTGTAAG
>NW_011888799.1:2889574-2902125 GCF_000151845.1 Pteropus vampyrus
TCTTGTTTCAGGCCACAGATAAATTTCTGAAAGGTCTGTAGTGAACATGATTATTTTCTGCCCAGCATTTCTTCCTTTGGAGAAAAATATCTCTTTTTAATTCTTTAAAAATCTTGTTGAGTTTATATGGTATAGGTGAACTAAGCCCCATCTGAGGAGTGGGCACAGGATCTAGGTACAGTCAAGCATAGTGTTTCATTCCCCTGGATGTGGGAATTGCTTCAGAGATGGGCATACGACTTCAGCCAGGCCAATCATTCCTCCCTCCAGGGACTTTCACCAACATTGTTGGAAAGATCCCTTTTGCTAGGGTTATGAATTCTACAGACCATGTAAACTTAGAGCTTTCAGGGGCACCTTGCCACTAAATGGAGAGAGGCTATTAGAGAACATAGTCAAGTAGAATTGAGAGATGGAAGGAGAAGAGGGGAGGAAGAGAGGGAGGGGAAAGGAAGGGGGAGTGAAAGGAGATAGAAAAGGAGGAGACGAAGAAGGAGAAGGAGATGGAGAAGGAAAAGGAAGAGAAAGATGAATTTGAAGCCAACCATACTTCTTGGACTTCTTGGTTACATGAGACAATACACTTCCTTTTATGCTTACCGTCAGACATTCTGACCAATACAAATTGAGCACAAATTCATTGAATCTTTTTGATAAATAAAGTTTTTAGAAATGAAACTAAATACTCTAATGCTCAGTCAGAGCTTGTTATTTAACACAAGCCTGTGGTGAATCACTTAATAAACCAAAAATCTACTTTGTAACTTTTTTATGGTCATTTTAGCTGTTTTTCTCTGAACCGTCTCTCTTCTGTAGAGAGTTACTGAGGGAGTTACTTGAGGAAATGCATGAAAATGCTGGGCAGAATGAAAGGGTGATATCTCGGCTTTTGCATTTCTTATTTTTGAGAATATTGTATTTTTTTCACTTTATGGACCATAATCAGGCTTTCTTTAGTCCTTATCCATGCTGGCTTTGGTACTTAAGCATAAGTACTTCATTCCACTTATTCCTACTAAATCTCATCTAAGTTTACATTTTGAATTCTCTCATGTTTTCCGAAGCATCAGTAAACCCACTCAGTTGGAACTGTATACAGACTGAACATACAAACCTTCTATATTCTAAACCCTTGAAAATGATAGTTGAAACCCCTGTGGGACACAGAATCTTTCCAGGGCTGCTGCGAGCCCATAGTACACTTTTCTGCAAACTATGAAAGGGCAGCTGCAACCCCGGGCCAGTACGCGTGGAGTCTGGAGAGCAAGGGCAGGCTGGGTTTCAGATTCTACTCGCTGCTACGACTGAGCCCCATTGTGCGAAGATGACCTATCGTTAATCATGCTACAGAGACCCCTTTAATCTTTTTGGGCTATGTGCGCATGAATTAGGGGCTCATTTGAGCCTGTTTTTGGGCATATCATGTAGGATAAAGGCCAAATACTCAGGAAAACTGAGTATTAGCTTAGCAAAATTTTTAACTCAGAAGAAAATGTCAAAGTCAAATAAACCTGAATTTATAGAGATAGTATATTGTATTTAAAAGTTGGCGTTGGACAGAAATGGATTTTAATTCCAGCTTGGCCACTTAGTAGGTCACCTCACTGAAACTCCATTTTTTAATCTGTAAAATAATAATAATACCATACTTCGTAGAATATAGACTACATCAACTGTAAGCCTCATTCTTATTATAGAAGTTTTTAAAACGTGAAAAAATAGCCAAGTGGGATGGTCAAATATATCCTGATTTGAGGTGTTAACACTGTAAAAATTGTGTATCTCAGAATATATGACATATGTTAATACCCCCTTATATTAATAGACTCTCTGTGAGGATTAAATGGGATAACGTAAGTCAACTTCTTGGCACAGCGCAGAGTCAGTGCTCAATAAATGGTGGAGGCTATTTCTGATGTAGTTGTTATTTGGAACTGGTGACAAATAGTAACAAAAGAGTGTACTTGATTCGGGTCTTCAAAATCTAACAAAATGACCTGGATGTAATCTTCCCCTCCTCCAGGATAAGATACTAAAAGGTAACTTTATAAGTAGGTCTAGAAATAAATCTCAAAGGAAGATTAAAGTACAGAAAATACACAAACTGAAAAGTAGTCCTATTTATTCTGCTAATGGAGACCCAGTTCTGATATTCTCAAACCACAAATGTACGAGAAACATTTTTTAAGAGTGCTGTTCAGATTGGGGTCCTTCTTTGAATTTGGAGCAGGAGAAAGAAAACTTTCAGAACGTTTTGTTACCTTTTCTAATGTTTGCCTTTTCTCTTCACCTCTCACTGACAGTTACATCTATAACATTTCCTGGGATTTTTGAATCGATCATGGATTGGAGCACTAATAAAAAAACCTTCTGTGCAGAATCCTGTGATGTTAGCTTTCATTTAGGCCTGAAGGGGTCTGGAGAGGATGAAGAGGTGCCAAGAGGTGTCAGTCGAACCCTTTCACCTGCCTCCAAGGCAGTTGGTTCCTGGACTAGTCTAGGAGAGGGCCTTGTGCCAAGGAACAGCCATCCATTGTCCTTTGCTGCCAAAGGTAATGCTGCCAGTGGAAGAACACTGATGTAGAAAAACTAATGCCAGAATTCTAATAAGTGAAAAATGGCCTGGTTTTTGCCACTACCTCCAAAGCAGTCTATTTTTTTCCTGCAGTTTGGGAACTATGGCATTTTTAGAGATATAATGAATGAAATCAGGGTGTATATGAACAAGTTCAAAACACAGCCCATAGGATGAGAAGCAGCCTAAATGTCTTGTGGGATAAATGTCTTTATGGGATAGGTAAATACAATGAAAATGGCTCCCCATGTGGAAACAAAGATTCTATTATTTTTTTAAGGGAGATTTTAAATTGGTTATTTTTCCCATTTTTGATCTTAACTTGTTTCATCATCAGGATTGATGTAAATGATGTACAGAGATGGACAAAAAAAGAGTTTGCGGCAAGAGTTTATCTACCTAGTTTGGGTTGGCTTGTTATAAGGAAAGAAATAATATGAAAGTTTTAGATTTACTGATTATGCCATGTAAAAATTGATATTATGTGGTCACCACTGAATTGATAGACTCTAGAGATTTTTGAGAATGAAACTCAAATGGCAGCTTTGGATCACAATGTCAGATAAAAACCAAATTACCTGAGAAGAAAGTGGCAACCTAACCTTTAAACACGTGGGCTAGTTGATCTGTGGTTTACACATACGGCTTTCATTTCCCCAATGCAGGCCAATTACATGTGCACTCCACAACATCCCATTTCTGCCTCAGGGTCCAGAGGCAAGACGTAGCACAGTTTGGGAGCGAAGCTGAGTCATCATCCCAAGCATATAGTGACACATCTGTGCCACGCTCCCACCTCCTGACTCTTAGATTCGCTAAAGGATTCATGGGGACTGAAAATTTCACTTGATCTAATTTCTCCCTAGGAAGAAATGAAAGATTTGTGATTCAGTAATGTCATAAATCTCCTGAAATCAGTTTCCTTCAAGGTTGCCTTGGAAATTTTAAATATATGTGCAAGTTCCTCCTTATATCTCCTTAATCTTCACCTTGCATCTGAGATGCAGTGATGGGCTAATCCTTGTTGTGAAGCACCATGAGGGGCTTGTTCAGTAATGGGGCTTAGTCTCAGTGAATCACTCACCTGGTCGCCTTCGGATCAAGAGCACATTTGAATGATGAGTGGCTATAAGATGAGTCTTAGTCTGCTTAAAATGAAGTAAGAGTGACATTGGCTTTATTAGCACCACTGAACTAGCTACTTTCTTGTTAGCAGTGAATGCTTGAATCTCAATATTGGTATGAACCCTAATTGTTAGTATCCAGAAAAAACAAAGATCTACTTCCCCAGGTCTTCTGCTAACATACATGGACCCTTTATGTGTGAACTACAAACATCCTCTGTGAAAGATCAGTTATAGCCCTCACACCCTTGGCTGCTGGTTCTGGGGCAGAGCACAACCTACAGAGCTGCAGGGCAGCCTCCAACTTGCTTAATCTCAAGAATGTGGCAAACTGGATCCATCGACATATATTATTGCACCGAAATGATAGAGAATTTAGAATCCTTTGTAAAAGAACCCAAGGTACTCAGAGTAAAAAGCTAAGTATATTAGCATAGGCCACCGGTGCCTTCTATCAGTAATCTATTTCATTAGTGTTGGAACAGTTTTGTTTTTGTTTAGAGAGTTAGATATTTTTTTCAAGAGCAAAACCTTATATTACCTTTGGTGAAGAAGCAATTTATAAAAGGCTTTTCCCTCTTCTTGTCCAGGAATGAAAACAGACCATCGGGTCCTTTGAGTCAGATGAGGCTGAGAAGTTGGCCCCAGATCCACTGAAGACTGCTTCCCGGTCCCTCCCTGCTTCCTTCGCTTCCAGGCCACTCAGCCAGGTAGGCCAGCACTACCCTGCTGCTGATTCTGGGCTGCTCCTGAGCAGGGTGTCTGCTTTCCTGTTGAAGCCCTGGCACTGTTGATGGGGCCTAGGTCTAGAATCAATTTCCTTATGGTTTTGGGTCACCAATGCCTTTGAAAATCAGGTAAACTATGAATATTATCTTCAGAAAAAAAAAATATATATATACTTTTAAGCTCCAATTTTTTTTCCGTGTGGTTTCAGAAGGTTTGGAAATGCAGGCTAAGAAAGAATTTTTACATAGGATTTTAAGAGAACCCAATTACATTGGAAGAGTTATCAAAAATTTAAAACTTTTTGTGATATGGAAATATCTATGTGCTTTTCTATAAATGTATCAAATAATCAGATCTAATGGTGAGTCTAATAACTACTGTAATTTTGAAGTACTGATAAGTATAAAAGATATTTTCTGATGTCTGCCAACTGTGCTGTGAAATGAAAATGTCTCTGATTTCCACTGGTGACAGGTGCCGCTGGTATTACTGTGATCTGCTGCCTACACTCATCATTGAAGGCAGTGCTAAACTGTAGTTAGAGGTTAGTGAAAATCAAGGTGCACGTTTTCCCCATCCAAAATCCTGGACTTGAGGTTAGGAATCTCTAAGACTCTGGAGATTCTCGGCCTGGTGCTGGGCATGGCTTAGGTCCTGGCTGCCTCAGCCCTTTCCTTTTGGGTCAATGAATAGAACGTAGGGCTCCTGTTCCTTAGCTGAAACAACCAGAGACTAACATGAATTTCAATATTCTGTAGAAAAAGCCAAAAGAGAAATTCAGAGTGGCCTTTGTCCAGGTGGGTGAAGACAAGAGAAACTCAAGGAGTTAGCAATGAACAGATAGGTAACTTCTGCCTTCCCTCTGTGAAGCTGCCCCAGCCTGGGAGATGAATCTCCATGTGTCTTCTAGCTTGGAATGAAAGCCACATTTTCCTCTCACTGTAACAAAGATATGAGGCATGTTCTGTTGTGTGTGCCTCTCGCGTTAACCTCACTTTCCAGGGATGCTCACCTAAGTAGGGAAGCCCTGCTTAGCAGCCTGTGCCCTGGGAAGGCACAGTGGCTCATTTTTGCTTCTCATCCTTCCCCTGGCTTACTGAATGGCACTGAAAAGTGAGCACCTGTGCCAAAAACACTAAGTAGAAGTTTTGGGAGGTGTAAAAGTGTCTCATAGCACTCGAAAATATGAAACTTCACTGTAATCGTGTGGCTTAACCAGCTGAGCTATTGCTCAAAAACACCTGGGAAAAGCAAAACTTTCTCATTGGGATGTTAGAGCTCAGGACTACATGAGGATGAAAAGTTCAAGTTTTAGACAAAGAAATAGCTTTTCCTGATGGATGAGGGGAGGGATGACAAACTTCCAAGGAAAGGCACTCTCAAAGCGGCTTCCTTGGCAGTACTCTCCTGCAACTAGGCTCCATGGCTATTTGGAGGCACATCATGACCTGATTTTCACCAGGAAAATGGTCTGTGAAAGAGGCTTAGAGAATATCATCTGCTTACCAATTTTACTTCTTGCTTCGTTTATATTTTCCCCCAGGGCCTTTGCTTCAGAAAATCTGGAAGAAAAAAAAAAAAGGCAGTTTAACCTTTTCTCTTCATCCTAAACTGAGTTTTAAAAATAATGGATTTCTGAGAGTTCTCTAAAATATTATAAAACTTTATTAAAAAACATAAAAGAAAACCCAAATAAATGAAATATGTTAAGGTAATTATATTAGAGATAAATTTTATATTAATTACTGGCATTATAAATTTTACTCCTCCACTGAGCACAGAATTTTCATTCTCATATTCACTAATTTATGACTTTCAATTTTTAGTGTTTTATGATGCAAGGATACCAAAATAAAGCATGGCTCTAAGCTTTCTGTACTATGCATGCTCTCTTAATCATAGTATCAGGATCTTATAGTTACTGTCAAAGAATACACACTAAATATCACTTAAGTAACTTTTTTTCTCTGATTATGAAGTCATAAATCAAAGGTCAGCAAACTATGGTGGTCATGAGACAAATCTGGCCTAACACCTGTTTCTATAAACAAAGTCGTATTGGAACATGGCCACACCCATAATTTACATATTGTTTATGGTTGCTTTGTGCTACGATGGCAGAGTTGAGTAGATGCGACAGAGACTTTATGACTTACAAAGCCAAAAATATTTACTATCTGGCCTTTTATAGAAAAAGTTTGCTGACTCCTGTTATGATGTTAAACCACATTTTGAAAATATAAAAACAAGAAAAAAACCTCAAATCACCCCCCACCCAGAAATAAGCACATTTTGAGATCGATCCGGTCTTTTTTTCTAGCCAGTTTTTATAGAGTTAAGATCATACCATACATATGATTTTGTGCTTTGATTTTTTTTCACTTAGCATTATAACATAAGTCTTTCCCCCATGTCATTAGAAACTTCTCCATTATCTTTGATGGCTGCTTACTAGTTCACTAGATAGTTGTACTGATGTTTACTTAATGATTCCTCTGTATTTCCCAACAAATATTTATGAACCATCATGGAGAGCCTAACCTTGTGGTGGAGAAGTGATGTAGGATATGGCCTATATGAGAAACATGAAGTCCAGGACCTTATGAAATGTCAGTTGCTTTCCCGTCTTCTCCTTTATGCCATGAAATTTAAGAGGCAACTGAAAATCTATGAAACAAATACATAATATGTGGCTACAGCAAATCATTGTGCTACTGTGGATAACACTGGCCATACCATAGGAATGACTAGGGAGGGTCCTATCCATGAGTGGGTAGTAGTCAGGAAGGCTTCATGTACATGGTAATATTGATCTAGATTTTATGGATATATATGAGTTTTTAGAAAACTTTTTATTATGGAAATTTCCAAGTATACACAAAATAGAATAACAAAAAGAACCCTCTGTAACCCACCATTATCTTTCATGAATTGTCAGCACTGGATCAATTTGATTTTCACTATCTCTTCTCTCTCAAACTTCTCACACCTTCCAAATCTATCTGGATCTCGGTACATCCTGGATATACTGTTTCATCCGTAAATACTTTAGTTGCATAGGATTTTCTTAGAGAAAGTGAAGAGAGGAGGGCATTCCAGGCAGGGGAACAACATAAGCAAAGGCCAGAGTTCCGCGACTGCTCCGTGCTTGATGAAAAGAGGTGTGAATTATGTCATTGCTATTTTCCGAGTCTGTCTGCTTGGCCTGTGACTGCAGACAGGAAGTTTCCAGGGAAGGGGACTAAAAATTTTCTCTCAGTTTTGGGTTTCTTGGGATTCTACCCCTAGTTCCCTCATTAAGGATGTTCGGGCTCATCATAGATTATGCATGTCCTCTCTTTAGCTAAGGCCTGTCACCTTCCAGAGAGAAGTACAGTTCCATTTGATGCCATTCAGATTGAATCTAGTTCAGCAAACATTCACATGACTGTGCTGGGCTCTGTGGGCTCACACTTTCCTTTACTGGGCAGCCATTATCTGAGGTTTGGTCCAGGCTACTCAGAAGATGAGGTTTACCTTCATACTTTAAGTTCTGCCAAGTGGGGGGGACTAGAAATGTTTGATGGCCGCCCTGTCCATCTCCAGTATCTAGAAATTCATAGGATTTGATAGTTCGTCATTGCTCAATGAATGATTCCTCTTATTGCCATTTATGTGGAGTTCTGGAAGTTTAAGACTTTTTGGAATAAGGAAAATACAAGAGCAAGGCTGCAAAGCTGCTGAAATTCATGTCAGTGCTGGAGGAAAGCAGACTAGAGACTGAAAAGGGAAGATATTGCAGGCAGAACAGGCAATCCCCACAGTAGCACCGTTCGGAGAAGCCCTGACAGGCCTGGTATAAAGCTCCTGGCAGTGTCCAGGGTGTCCAGGGGGCATGGTGGAGGGAGCTGCTCCGTGCTGTGGTGAATACTCTCCAAAGAGCCGCCCTGCAGCAGGGCTGGCAGACACGGTGCGGGGAGCTGTGAACTGTTCTGGTCTCTTCTCTGCGTCCCAGTGCCAAGCTAAAAAGGGCTTACCCACTGAAGAGGTGTGGGCTGAGGCCTGTCCCGTCTTCATGAGACCATTTTCCCTTCACTCTGCAGCTGTCACCACTCCAGGCCACCCCACCCACATGTGTTCCTGATTCCTGGTTGTCAAGACAAACTCTTTCCTAAGGAAGCCCAGCACTGAGGGAAAAAGGGGGGAATATAAAGGGAGGCGGGAGAGATGAGAAGGGAAAGGAAGTGTTACCAAAGAGCTGAGAAAGAAGGTGACCCCCCCCAGTTCTGCCACTTTTTTCCTTGCCCACCCTGCACCTCCACGCCTCCCTGGCCGGTCTCCTCAGTCCCACTCCCTCCCCATCCTCCTGCCCTAGTTAGTCTAAGTTGTGCTCATCCACACTTTGCCAGGAGGAGCCTCCATTTCCTGACCTTCTAAAAGAGCCACATTCCCATTAACGACTTGGCTCAGGGAACCCACACGTGGTTAAGGGGGTGCACCTGCGCGGACTTTCCCCAGGGCACGCTGCACCATGGACTATACCCTCTGCTGCTGCTCACTTCTGAGGAGATGTGGCCTACGAGGGAGGCCCTGAAGGAGGGCCAGATAGAAGGCTCTGTGACTCAGCCAGAACCATCTGTGAGCCAGGTTCTCTCGCTGCTGGGGCCGAGCGTTCCTATCAGGGAGCCACTGGCTGTGCGGCTCACATTAGAGAGTGCAGCGTTTCCAGGTACAGTTCCAGTGCGGGGGACAGCAGGCTGCTTTGTGCACGGCAAGGAAAAAAATCTCTGCCTTAAGGCAAGGCCTGGGTTTGAAAGGGAGAAAGAACGCAGTGCGCTGGCTCTTCCTTCACACCTGGCTTCTCGTGATATCCAGCCTTCACTGATCCAACTGCACCTACTGTGCGCCCGGCATTGTGCTGAGCACTATCCCCAGAGTTTTCTATTGGCTTTCATGTCGCATCACTTGGCTCTCCTGTTTTTAATGCCTGTCTCCTTGGCTGCTCCTTCTGTCTCCTTTGCAGGGTTTTCTTCTGCAGCCTGTTCCTTAAATGTTGGTAATTGTCAAGGTTTTGTCCTAGCCCTGTCCTCATGTTACTCTTCTCTCTAGGCATTCCATTCATGCCCGTGCCATCATGTGTGATTTCTACGGACATCTCCCAAATCTCCTCCTCAGCCCTGCTTTATTTCCTGACCCCATATCCAATCCAGCTGCCTATTTGATGCCCTGCAGACTGGATGCCCTAAAATTCATTGTCTTCAAAGCAGAACTGACTACCTTCCCCGAAGACCTTCCCCTTTCCTCCCATCTCTCCTCATCTCATTATAGGGCACCAGCACTTACCCATGTGCTCACCCCAGTAACCTGAACATTATCCTTTGCCCTTCTTCCATTAGCTCCTTCACTCAATCCTGGAGTCTCGCCCATTCTATACCCTCAGTATCTCTTACAACATTCCACTTAGCTTTATTTCTATTGGCCTTAGAGGAGAAGCTGTCATCAATTTCCCAGATTACTTCAACGGTTGCTTGCTTGGCTCCCTGCATTCACGCTACCTGCCTTTGGGCTGCTTACCACGTGTTAGCCTGAATAGGCCTTAAATGCAAACTTGATCTTGTTATTCTCCTGCTTAAAACTCTTCAAGGGTTCCCCAGTGACACCAGGACAAAGTCCAAATTCCTTAACACAGCCAACTAGACTCCTCAAGCTCTGGTTCTTTTTTATTTCTCCAGATTCTTCTCTGGCACCCCTCTGCCTTTCCAGGCTTGCCTGAATTACTTTTAGTTTCATAAAGTGTCACATTCTCTCTCACTTTGGAGCTGTTCCCTCTGCTTGGAACCTCTCTCTTCATCTGCCTAATTTCTACCTAATCCTTTACTTTCATCTGAGGTGACTCTTCCTCTGGACAATTTTCCAGGATCATGCAAGTTGGCAATAGGTGTCATCCCATGTGCTCCACAGCACCCTGACCTTCTTTCGTCACAGGTAAATAGCCCACTATAATGGGATTGCCTGTTCACTTGTTTGTTTCCCTTTCGCTACCTTAAGTGCCACGAGGAGGGACCACATCTGTTTAAGTCACTTTTATATACCTGGAGCTTAGAATAGGGGCTCATACTTAGTAAGCATTCCACAAATTCTGTAGAATAAAAGCAGCGGCATGTAAATGAGCATGTGTACACAGACTACATGTGCCATGTGGAGAGCACTGGACCAGGAGTCAGAGACCTGGATTCTAATGCCCATTCCATCTCTTAGCAGCTGGATCTCAGACTCCTCATTTCTAAGATTAGGATAAGCTGCCTTTCAGGGCTGGGTTGATGTGGCAAGTTCATTATGTGCAAGCGTGCTTTGGGATTGTGAATCATGACCACTGCCTGGCTGTGTAGGAACCCCGTGGGTGTGTGACAAACTGTGAGGCGGAATTGCATGTTGGAAGCAGTGACCACAGACAATAATAGATAAGCATCTTCTCAGCAATTAAGTCAGAAGGGATCCTTAAAAAGTCAATGGTCAAGACAGTTAAGTTTTTCATCTTCAGAGGAAATGAAAAGCATGATGGGATAGAGGTAGAATCTCATGTAATTTCCAAGACCAGCTCCTGGGAGAATCCCATGCTGCCTTGGGCATGTTTCAGTCATCACTGGGGGAGCAGCTGAGGAAGCCCAAAGCCTGGCCTTGATCTAGGACAATTAGAACCACAGACAATTTACTGGGGACCATTGGCAGCCACTGCTTTAACCTAGGGGACACAGAGAGAAGCTAGTGTTCAAAGCCACTCAGTTTCCAAGAGCCTCCACAGTCACGTTTCCTGTAATGTCAGCTAGGAGAATTTCTTGATGCCAGTGAGACAAATATGTCATTGGAAGGCAAGGGGCTCCTATGACATCTTTCCTAGTCTTCTTGTCTAGGATGATTAACTTAACATGCTGATTACCTACGGAGTGAATATTCAGTTCTCTTCCCCATCAGAGAGGAAGAGAGAAGACTGGGCCTATATCTATGACATTGTCTTCTCTGTGGACCTGTCCCTGACATGGTACCTTGGCTGCCATTGTTATATTGCGACAAAGATCCACCTTTTATTTCCCTTACGCTTAAAAAAAATACCAATATTCCTTTTCTATTTCATCTCATTTCCCCATCAAGATGGCTGCCTTTTTTTGTCTCCTGTTGAGCAATCCCTTCTGTGACTCTCAAGAAGCCTGTTGCTACATTCTCCTACTTCTAGAAAGCTATGGCATTTTCAAGCAGTTTTCTTGACCACTAAGATTTCTCGAAATCAATTTTAAATTGTCATTCTTGAGCAAAAGAGTGTTTTTGAGTATCATTTTTTATTTTTTTAGGGCCAGCATTGTTTTAAAAACTGTCGGGAGGCTGACAAGGTTCTAATCTAATCTGCTCTCAGAGTTTATAATTCTAGTTCAGAAGACAAGGTATAAATAGAAAAAAAAAAAACAAATGGAAAAATAATAAAGGTTAAAATTGAAGTCTAATAGGAACCAGGGAACTCCCATTTGTCAAGGACGTTATTTCCAGATGGTGCCATGAGATTTCTCTCCGCCCTTGGTCCAGTTTTCCTGTTGGTTTTAGATTGCTGTTCTATTCTGTCTGAAGGATCCAACTGAGTAAAGGGGTGCTTTTGGTTTAGTTCACATTATCAAAGCCCTCTTTCCAACTGCAGTTAATCTCCTTGTTTATTTCTTCTTTTGTTATTTAATCACATTCTGTGAGAGAGGGATTCAGTTTGTGTGAAAGATCTGCCACAAAAGAAAGTTAGTTGTGTTTGCCTGGGCACTAGTGTTTGTCAAGCATGGTATTTTCAGTCTCTCTTCAAATTATTATATACTATGAGGATGAATCATGCCTGAAAAATGTAGTGATTTTCAGTTGCAATTGTCTTCTACTGAAAAATCCGACTTAAGAATTGGCTCAGGTGCTACAGTTCAGCGAAGGGTAAACATCCTATTAATGTGCCAATGTCTTGTCTCTGTTGTCATGGGCAGGCAATGTAGCTTTCCCCAGATGGGAGGCCAGAGCTGGGAGACTCTAAAAGTTCCCTGTGATGGCAGCAAAGGGTGCAAGTAAGAAGGGGAAGAAAGCTCTTTTATTAAGTAACACAGAAGTATGAGCCATTGATTGTC
>NW_011888799.1:2902175-2908788 GCF_000151845.1 Pteropus vampyrus
CTTGGCTGCCATTGTTATATTGCGACAAAGATCCACCTTTTATTTCCCTTACGCTTAAAAAAAATACCAATATTCCTTTTCTATTTCATCTCATTTCCCCATCAAGATGGCTGCCTTTTTTTGTCTCCTGTTGAGCAATCCCTTCTGTGACTCTCAAGAAGCCTGTTGCTACATTCTCCTACTTCTAGAAAGCTATGGCATTTTCAAGCAGTTTTCTTGACCACTAAGATTTCTCGAAATCAATTTTAAATTGTCATTCTTGAGCAAAAGAGTGTTTTTGAGTATCATTTTTTATTTTTTTAGGGCCAGCATTGTTTTAAAAACTGTCGGGAGGCTGACAAGGTTCTAATCTAATCTGCTCTCAGAGTTTATAATTCTAGTTCAGAAGACAAGGTATAAATAGAAAAAAAAAAAACAAATGGAAAAATAATAAAGGTTAAAATTGAAGTCTAATAGGAACCAGGGAACTCCCATTTGTCAAGGACGTTATTTCCAGATGGTGCCATGAGATTTCTCTCCGCCCTTGGTCCAGTTTTCCTGTTGGTTTTAGATTGCTGTTCTATTCTGTCTGAAGGATCCAACTGAGTAAAGGGGTGCTTTTGGTTTAGTTCACATTATCAAAGCCCTCTTTCCAACTGCAGTTAATCTCCTTGTTTATTTCTTCTTTTGTTATTTAATCACATTCTGTGAGAGAGGGATTCAGTTTGTGTGAAAGATCTGCCACAAAAGAAAGTTAGTTGTGTTTGCCTGGGCACTAGTGTTTGTCAAGCATGGTATTTTCAGTCTCTCTTCAAATTATTATATACTATGAGGATGAATCATGCCTGAAAAATGTAGTGATTTTCAGTTGCAATTGTCTTCTACTGAAAAATCCGACTTAAGAATTGGCTCAGGTGCTACAGTTCAGCGAAGGGTAAACATCCTATTAATGTGCCAATGTCTTGTCTCTGTTGTCATGGGCAGGCAATGTAGCTTTCCCCAGATGGGAGGCCAGAGCTGGGAGACTCTAAAAGTTCCCTGTGATGGCAGCAAAGGGTGCAAGTAAGAAGGGGAAGAAAGCTCTTTTATTAAGTAACACAGAAGTATGAGCCATTGATTGTCCCCTCCTACAACTCTAAATCAATGCTTATACTTTTAAGAAGCTAGGGGCAGAGGGTGGGGTGGGGTGCAGAATTAGAAGGAATCCTGGCCATGAATCATCCCTATATTTAGGCTTAGAACATATTTGCCATGGGCTAGAGAGACTGAGCTGGCCTGAGGCTCAGGTGTAGGGACAATTAGTCCCGAGTCCCTCTTTCATGGATTTTGCCAATATGAGGTCACAACACTGAAACCATCAAATAGCAGTTATTTGATGTGAGAAGTGGGAATAAAATGGCAAACCCTCTGGGTCTTAGTTGCTGGGGACCATTAGAAAGGTGAGACAAAGTAGAGTCAGTTGGGTTACTAATTTCATGCCATCCTGAGTAAAACCCTGCTGGTGCACATCTATATTCCTAGGCTGGTCCTCCAGGAGATGGTCCATGTGATGCTCTATGTCACTAGAGGGAATAGGAGCAAATGTGGGGAGGGGATCAGGGCTACAGTGGACCATTTCCTAAAGTAAGGGTGGCACAGAGGTCACTGCTTTAAGTGTCTATGGAGTTGTCTGCTGTAGGAACACTGGTTCAGTTATTTGTTTTCATATAAAAGCATTTTCTCTTAGTCCTCTAACTTAAGTAGTTATGAGCGTGTCATACCTAATAATTGAATATGCTCCATGAATGCAAACAAAATCTCCCATCCTGAAAAAGGGGTAGGTCCTAAACTATACCCCCCAATACCAAATATTCCTTAAATGATTTTTATTACACTAAAACATTAAACAGATGTAGACATTTTTTTGTTTAAATGTGTGCTGGTCTCCTGACTTTTCATTGGACTTAAAATGACTGATTTACTGCTGGGAAAATCTCTTTTTAGAGGAAACCTTTGTGAGAGTTTCATTAATTGCCTTGTTCTGTGGCCTCAGGGAAGATGGGACCACCAGTATTACCAACCCGTCCTATGTGATTTACATGTGTTAAAACTCAAAAGCACATTTGTCACATGCATTGTCAGAATTCTTCTGTACTAGAGTTTAGTGAGCTCTGCATTTGAAGGCTTTGAAAGACCACAGAGACCTCGTCTCTGCCACCACCACCCCAAACCCTCCACCCCCTGCTGGAAACAGACTCAAGGGTACAAACCAGAACCAGGAAGCATGCCAATATTAGAATAAGAAAGATGAAGTAGTACATTCTTCCTATGCCAGTGGTTCTTAAACTTGAATATGCAAAATAATTACTCGGTAACTGGTTTAACTTGTAGAGTTTTTGAGATCCTACCTCAGAGATTCTGAATCTCAAGGTCTCTGGACACTATCTACCTAGTGGCTTTCAAACCTGGTTGCATGATGGAATCTTTAAACAAATGGATGCTTGGGCTCTACCTAAATAAGTTAGAATATCTATGAAGTCAGGTCAAAGCATAGGTAGCTTTTATAAGCTCCATGGTCATTTTAATATGAAGCCAGGGTTATGAGGCACTGGTGTAAGCTAGGAAGCCTCAGGTAGGGACACAGCTAAGGGTTCTCTGGAAGTCCTTATTGGATGAGGCAGCTGTTGTCTGGTTTGATATGCTTATTTTCAAACAAGGTATCCTACTCCAACACGTCCAACTGACTATACTAAAAATACATGGCCTACAAGATGGTGAAGCATTAGAAGGTTTGTGAAACCCCTGAATTCATGTGCTAAAATTTGTATGGATGTGCATATCCACATTTTTCTAGGGAAGGAGTGTGCAGCCTTCACTAAATTCACTTTATTTTCTCCCTTACCCCTTGTTTCATTCATTCATATCCCCTAGTCTTAGTCCCATTCTGCTCTACTACAGAGGTAATCATTTTTTATGGTTAAAGGATGCTAAAGTTTATCATTTGTTTCACTGTTTTTGTTTCAAGCGCACATATTTATAAGGTACATAAATTGTGTGTTCTTAGTGCTATCATTGTTAATATGTATACATTAACCTACCTGCTGCATCTGACTCTGTGGAAGCCCTCCCCACTCTTTTGCTTCTCTACTTCCCCAGGGGTGGACATCCAGAAGGTGTTCAACTCTCCTTAGCTATAAATAGAGCGACCTCATGCATGTCTTCTTCTGAACAATGGGAATTTCTTGGGAGACATACCCAGAAATGGAATTGCTGGGTCACAGGGGGTGTAACACTTCTTCGGGCTAAGAAAGGTTGGTATGGTGCTCCAGATGGCTGCTCCTGACTACACTCCTATCACCTTCACTGCATTCCTAAAGTGATCTAAGATCCTCACCAACTCTCCTACCAAAGTGTAAAAGCTGTTGGTTAATAGTTGTAGCTGGGCCCTCAATGCTGACTGCCTTTCCTTTTTCTTTTTCCAGGTCTGCCTTCTTTCCCATTCCCTTTGGAAACTGTATTAAATCCTCATCACCATCCTCAAGTCTCTTATTCTACCTCAACTTTCACAGAAAAAGTAGAGGTTATCTTTAATTTTCTCCCTCCATTTCTAAGTGTACCGATGTCAGCTCCATCTTGCTTTGTTCTCTTCAGGCCTCCTTCTAGGCTCGGCTCCCCGTATCTGTTGATTCCCTCCCAACTTGATTCCCTGAGCCTTGCTGTGTCAATCTTTTCCTTGTTTTGCTCTCTCTCTCTTGCCACTGGCTTGCTTCTGTGGCTTTCAGGCTTGGCCAATTCTCTCCCAATCTGAAACAAACTACCCTTTTCCTTAAGCTACCTCCCTTTTTGCTTTTTAACACTGTTTTTCATTTATCACAAAATTTTCGAACACATCATTTGCTCTCTTTCTCTATTTGTTCAATTTCTTCTCACTCGCTCCTTCACTCCCAACATTCCAAACCCTGGTCTTCTAGTTGCCAACTCTATTGGCACTTCCTAGCTCTGCCTGCTTATTTCTTGGTAGCATCTGAAACTACTGGCAACCTGCTTCTTCTTGGAATCGTCTCCCCTCTTGGCTTTCAGGACAATCTGTTCTCCTGGTTCTCCCTCTTTGCTCTCTCTGCTTCTTCTCAGTCTCCATCATGACCCCTCTCCCTCTGCCTCCCCTTTAAAGCTTCCCCTGTGGTCTGTCCTCTCGGCCCTTGCACTTCCACATGATTTCCTGAGATAGCTCATCCACTTCGTATGCTTTCTTCATTCGTCATTTATAAACATATAACTCTCAACCCTGAATTTCGTTTTAATTCAACAAATAGTTTTTGAAAATTTACTGTGTGTTAAGATCCAGAGTCACATGGGACATACAAAAAGAATTCACAGTCTAGAACTCTGTCTTCCAAGCCCTAGACCTGTAGTCTGGCAGTCTTTCTGTTTGCTAAAGTTTGGAGATATGTGTCTAAATCATGGGTTATCTGAAATAAATTTTATACCTCTAAGTTTATTCTAAAGTACTGAGAATACAGCCTTGCTTGATAACATGTTGGCAGATTATGCCACCTGCTCTGCTTCTGGCCTGGAGAATACTCCAAGGACTCTGGATCACAAGATGTGCGTATGTAAACTTCCCTTGACTAAGAAGTGTTGGACCACTCTTCAAAACTGCTAGAGGACCTGGAGTCCTAAAACTATAGTTTTGCCCATAGATTTTTTTTTTTACTCTGCTTTTGAAACAGTAAGATATTGAGGGAGTCAAAAGCTGATGAGAATTAAGGTATATGAGGCTTGCATACAAAGTTAGGGCTGCCAGTAACAGCCCCTACATTAACATTGCTTACTCACAGTACTGGGATGATGAGGCATACATGTCTGAAAGAGAATCATACCAGGCTGGAAATAGTGCAGTGTGAAACTGCATAAATGCCATGCCTTTCTTTTAGAAGTTAGGTTGGGCAGATTAGGGAAGATAGAAGCAAGTTTCCTCTAGGCTGGCCCTGTTTAGCCTTGGAGGACCAGCTGCTCTCTGAGCTAGCCTTACCTCTGTTTTAGAATCTGTTTGTTGTCTTCAATAGTAACGCTGTCAGCGTGGTCCCTCTTGAAGATTTCAAAAGCCTCCTGGCGTCCTAATGACATTTCCTCTCTCATCTCTGTTGGAGACACAGGAAAATGGCCTCAGTCACAGCATCAGGATCCCATTAATTTCATTGTCACTTTAGTCAGACCACAAAGCTGGCCCTGGCTCAGAGAGGCCCACAGCAGAGAGGCTCCCAACCAGACAGGTGGCCGTAGGCTCTTCCAGTTGGCTGCCAATCCACAGAGGAGGTACTTCCGGCGACACCCACTGTACCCTGCAGGGCTGTGCCTGCACATCCATGTGACTTGTAGGGGGTAGAGTTTGGAATGTTTGGTCAAAGGAAATGAAAACCAGAGTGCCAAGCCCTGGATTGCCAAGGACATCTGCAAATGCACTTTCGGCCATCATTCAGTACCACATTTCTCCTTGTCATACCCGATTTTGGTTTTCTGTTAAATTTCACTCTGAATTTTCAGGCATTTAGTTAAAAGAAATATAATCCAGACTGAAAAATGTAGAATCTAGAAAATTTTGTCTCCATTTAACAACTTACCCTTGTTTCCTATGGCTAGTGGACCTCAGTTCTTATTTAATTGCAAGATCCATAAGCATACAGTGGTGGAGGTTCCTGGTTCATGTCTAACTTCAACACCCTGTATCACTATTGCCACTACAGACTAATCCTCACTGCTGAGTCCTGCTCAGGGGCCAAATTCTGAAACCCAGAGTCAGAAAGCCCTTGGAGAAAGCAGGTGGCATTCCTGCAATGAGGTCCTCTTCCGCATGCCTCCCAGGGTGAGGGTAAATGCAGGTGTGTCCCTGGGACCCTCTGGGTGAGACCTGAATTTGTAGCTGGAATTTGGATGAATTTACAGAGTCAGTTTTGATGCCTCTGCTCTTAGTTCCTTTTTTCATGATTTTATTCATTTAACTCTACTTATCTTTGAAGCCCTGGCTGAGTGTTAACACCTCCATCAAGCTTTGTGCAAGGCCTAGACAGAAGAAATCATCTCTCTATTCTGTACCTATCAATGTCTCTGTAACATGCACAGCCCAGTAGACACTGTCGCTTTATATGACAATTCTTTCTAGTGAAATGTAAGTTTTTCTGGGGGTGGAGATAATACTTTTTTTGTGACTCCTTGGTGTCTTGTTCAATGACTGGCATTTAGAATGTGCTCAGCATATGTCTATTAAATGAGTCAGGTCAAGAATGAACTGAGAGTGATGATGAGCCTTAATCTTATTGTCATAGGAACAGGGTGCAGGGCTAGAGGGGTTTACTCTGAGGTCTAAGGTTCCAGAGACACATTCATATGGGCCACATACTACATCTTCTCTTGCCTGAAAAAATCCTGCTGAGTCCCATCACCCAGTCTTGGGGTGAGTAATTGAACCAGCTCATCTGACACCAATTTAATGATTACTGTTGATAAAAATAGCACCATGAAGAATGTCTGAATGGTGAGGCACACAAAGACACCCCACCCTTTTCCATTAGAAGCAAATTGGCACAGCTCAGTTCTGTCTCCACATCTGTCCTGCACACTCCACAATCAGGGGAGTGAGGGCTGGGAAAGGGTTTGT
>NW_011888799.1:2910558-2915959 GCF_000151845.1 Pteropus vampyrus
AAAGAAACAATTACAATGGAAGTTGCTGTGTGCTGTAGAGGAGGCTGTGTCCAGTGCTGGGAAAGGCGGGGAGGGCCATCTCTGTCAGGGTGAACAGTAAGAATTTGGAAGGATGAAGCAGCGTTTTCCAAGCAGAAAAGAAGTGCAAGAAGATCCTAGGTGGATGGGGCAGAGATGAAGGGTGGATTAAAAGGACAACTTAACATGTGTGGTTCTGCAACGTAGTAGGAATGACCTTTGGAGTGACTAAAAAAATGAATTTTTTACATACTGTGTGCTAAGCATTGTGCCAGGTAGTTTCTTTCATATAGACATAACTTATTTTATTGTGCTTCACTTTATTATCCTCTGCAGATATTGTGTTTTTCACACATTAAAGCTTTGTGGTAATGCTGCCTTAAACAAGTTTATCAGCGTCGTATTTCCAAATGGGTTTGCTCACTTTGTGTCTCTGTGTCACATTTTGGTAATTTTCACAGTATTTTAAACTTTTTTATTATTATTATTTATGGTGATCTGTGACCAGTGATCACCGTCTTTTATGTTACTATTATAATAGTTTTGGGGTGCCATGAACTGAACCCATATAAGATGTGTGTGTTCTGACTGGTCCACTAAAGGGACATTTCCCCATCTCTCTCCCTTTCCTCGAGCCTCCCTATTTCCTGAGCCACAACAATATTGAAATTAGGCCAATTATTCTAAGCAGCATTATTCACAGTGGCCAGGACATGGAAGCAACCGAAGTGTCCTATGATAGATGATTGGCTAAAGAAGCTGTGGTACATATATACAATGGAATATTACTCAGCCATAAGAAGAAATGAAATATTGCCATTTGCAACGGCATGGATGGACCTTGAAATAATCATACTAAGCAAAATAAGCCAGACAGAAAAAGTTGCAAATCACATGATATCATTTATATGTGGGATTTAAAACTAAAAGCAACAAATAAACAGGACAAACAAACAGAGACTCATGGACATGGACTATAGACTAGTGGTTACCAGAAGGTAGAGGGTGAGGTAGGAGGGGGGAGATAGGTGGGATAAAGGGGGTCAAATACAGGGAGTAGGGGAAGAGTGAAGTGGGTAACGGGGATTAAATATATGGTAGCTGAAGGAAACTGGACTTTAGGTGTTAAACACAGAATAGAATATAGAGATGCCAAATTATAATGTACACCTGAAAATTATATAATTTTATTAACCAATGTTATCCCAATAAACTTAATTTAAAAAACCCTATATTATATGCTGTGTTGACATTAAAGTAATATAAGGCATAATAGGTCTTTACCTAGAAGAAAATTTTGTAATTGGACAAATGGCAATTATGGGTAAAACAGAATATCATAAAAGAATATAAAAACATGAAATACATGTTTTTAATTCCCTTTTTAGAAAAGAGAAAGTGTGTGAACTGAACTCAGAAAAGACTACAGAGTAAATGGAGTTGGAAGAATATTACTGAGTATTCTATGGTTTCAATGATGGGAAAAAAAGGCATGAGGTGTGGGGGTGTAAAAGGACTATTTAATGACACAGGAAAAAGTTCAATAAGACTTTCAGGATCTCTCCTATCCATTCTTTTTATTCACCTAAGTTAGAGAAAGCCTCTGACCAAATTCAAGTTAATTCTGTCTGATCTGATGAAAACAAACTATTTCTATTCTGAGGACTATTTTTTAGAAGTAGTGATTATTATGGGAAGAAACTAAGATACAGAACAAAGTGCCTTCTTAAAATTGTGTGTGGTAACAGTATATTGCAGGAAAGGAAATAAACAAATATATTTATAATAAAAAAAAGAAATTAGGCCAATTAAAAATCTTACAATGTCCTCTAAGTTTTCAAGTGAAATGAAGAGTTGCCTCTCACTTGAAATCAAAAGCTAGAAATGATTAAGCTTAGTGAAGAAGGCATGTTGAAAGCCAAGAGGGGCCAAAAGCTATGCCTCTCACTCCAGACAGTTAGCTAAGTTGTGAATGCAAAGGAAAAGTTCTCAAAGGAAATTAAAAGTGCTATTCCTGTGAACACATGAATGATAAGAAAGTGAAACAGCCTTATTGCTGATATGGAAAAAGTTTTAGTGGTCTGAATAGAAGATCAAACCAGCCAAAGCCTAATCCAGAGAGCAAGGTCCTAACTCTCTTCAATTCTATGAAGGCTGAGAGAGGTGAGGAAGCTGCAGAAGAACAGTTTAAAGCAGAAACTGGTTTGAGAAAAGACACCATCTTCGTAACATAAAAGTGCAAGTTGAAGCAGCAAGTGCTGATGTATAAGCTGCAGCAAGTTATCCAGATCTAGATAAGATTATGAAGGTGGCTATACTAAACAACAGATTTTTAATGTAGGCAAAACAGCCTTATATTGTGAGAAAATGCGAGAGAGAAGTCGATGCCTGGCTTCAGATCTTCAAAGGACAGGCTGACTCTCTTGTTAGAAGCTAATGTAGCTGGTTACTTTAAGCTGAAGTCAATGCTCATTTATTATTTTGAAAATCCTAGGGCCCTTAAGAATTATGCCAGATCTACTCTGCCTATGCTCTAGAAATGGAACAACAAAGCCTAAATGGCAGCACATCTGTTTATAACAAAGTTTACTGAATATTTTAAGCCCACTGTTGAGAACTACTGCTCTGAAAAAAAGATACCTTTCAAAATATGACTGCTCATTGACAATGTACCTGGTCAGCCCAGAACTCTGATGGAGATGTACAATGAGATTAACGTTGTTTTCATGCCTGCTAACACAACATCCATTCTGCAGCCCATGGATCAAGGAGTAATTGTGACTTTCAAGTCTTATTATTAAAGAAATACATTTTGTAAGGCTATAGCTGCCATAGACAGTGATTCCTCTGATGGATCTGGGCAAAATAAATGGAAACTCTTCTGGAAAGGATTCACCATTCCAGATGTCAATAAGAACATTTATGATTCATGGGAAGAGGTCAAAATATCAACACTAACAGAAGTTTGGAAAAAGTTGATTCCGACCTTCATGGGTGACTTTGAGGGGTTCAACACTTCAGTGGAGGAAGTAACTGCAGGTGTGGTGAAAATACCAAAAGACCTAGAAATAGAAGAGGAACCCAAAGATGTGACTGAATTGCTGCATTCTCAAGGTAAAACTTTAATCGATGAAGAGTTGCTTTTAATGAAATAGCAAAGAAAAAGTTTTCTTGAGATAGAATCTATCCCTGGTGAAGATGCTGTGAAAATTGTTGAAGTGACAACAAAAGATTTAGAATATTACACAACTTCGTTGAAAAAGCAGCATCAGGGATTGAGATGACTGACTCCAATTTTGAAAAAAGTTTTACTGTGGATAAAATGCTATCAAACAGCATCGTGTGCTATAAATAAATTATTCATGAAAGGAAGAGTCAATCAATGCAGAAAACTTCATTGTTGTCTTATTTTAAGAAACTGCCTCAGCCACCCTAACCTTGATCAACAACCACCCTGATCAGTCAGCAGCCATCGATGCTGAGGCAAGGCCCTCCACAAGCAAAAAGATTATGACTTGCTGAAGGCTCAGATTGTGGTTAGCATTTTTTAGCAATAAAGTATTTTAAAATTGTTACGTACTTTTTTTTGACATGCTATTCACACTTAATAGACTACAGTATAGTGTAAATATAACTTTTATATGCACTGGGAAACCAAAAAACTTCATGTGACTCACTTTATTGAGATATTTGCTTTATCGAGGTGATCCGGAACCAAACCTGCAATATATCCAAGGTGTGGAGATATTATTATTTTAGTTAAGTCTCTTCATGATCCCAGGTCATAATTTCATTTTACAGATGAGGAAACTCAAACTCAGTAAAAATGGTTATATGGGTAAAAATTGCCCAGTTTTAAGATGAGGCCATTTCTGCTCTTAGATCAGTTTTTCTAGGGAAAATATGCCTGATAGAGGGAGAAGATAGTGGGCCTCAAAATGACCTGGTGGTAGTGAAATTGTGCTCTTATTAGTGGCTATGTCATCCAAAACTTTGATTTTTTTTATAGTATCACAGAAAAAACAAGGATGAATTTTGTTCACAATCTGCATAGTTTATGTCATATGTTAACATGTTCTATTGTTATTTCTAGAATTTGTATGCTCCATGAGGACAGAGTTTTTTTTTGTCAGTTTTGTTTGCTGCAATATTTCTAGCACTTAGATTGTACTTGGCACATAGAACTCAATCAAATGTCTTTTGAATGAATGAATGAATGTTTTAGATGCTTAATGTTTTTCCTTTTCGGATAGCATATTATGACATTAAGGGGCAAGTGAAGCATGTTTCCATGGCTTTCCCGCTCTTTACCACCATGCTCCTGGGCAGGTTTATCCCCTGTCTAGTGTGATTTTAGAAATTCAACATCTTCTCTCTACTACATGTCACCATGCTTCAGAGCCTACCATTAGAAATGAATTCCAATGCCAAGAAGCTTCCATAAAAATGGGAATACTCTTGAAAGCATCACTATTTTAGGGCCAGCAAAGAAAAACTCTTTGTTTGTTGACAATTAGCTAACAGGTTCTGCAAAGATGAGAGACATATGATGGTCTCTGGCTGGTGCCTGAGAATCAGGGGGATTTGAGTTTGAAAGGGAAGGCAAATTGTGCCCTCTTCTCAGCTTTGTGTAGTCTGTTGGACTCAGCTGCTCACTAAAGTGTAGGCCCTGAGGAGATTTGACTTGCCATTCCCATTTCTTGCTCTTAGTTGTTTCATTTTAATGAATTTCAATCATAGGTCCATGTCGGATCCCAGAAAATATGATTGACTCAGAGAAGCCTGCTGGCTTGCTGAGTCACAGGACTGTTTAAAACCAAAGGAGAGCAAATAAAGTACCACAGGACAGTATAAAATTTCAAACCAAACAAACCAACCCTCCACCCCTCCAGAAAAAATTAAATAAAAAACCAAAAACCAAACAAAACCCCAAAAACCCTAAAGGAGAGGGGTTTCTTAGTCTAAGTCCCCAAAACACGACATTGCAATTCTTGGTTGTCAGTTGGATGTAAAACGTTTTCAAGTCCTAAACGTTTCAGCTTCTTCTGGATACCTATTAAGGTATCTAGATACCCAATAGATACCCATTAAGGAGCACTTAGGTGGAAATGACAGTTAACAGGTACTCTCAAAATTAGCCTTGGGTTGGGTTTCTTAATAGGCATCCGAAATTCTTAGGCTCTGGTGCCTTACATATTTCTTAATGCTTTTTTTTTTTTTTAATCCTGAAATTTGGTTTTTTATTTTTCTAAAGAATATAAATCATTACTTTTGGAAGTTTTCCCCATCCCAATGCAGGGTCCCATGGAAACCAAATGGAAAGGAAAAACATCGGAAGTGGAGAGTTTATGCCACTGCTTTTGGGCCTACTGTCTGATTTCCT
>NW_011888799.1:2916794-2933077 GCF_000151845.1 Pteropus vampyrus
CAAATAAAGTACCACAGGACAGTATAAAATTTCAAACCAAACAAACCAACCCTCCACCCCTCCAAAAAAAATTAAATAAAAAACCAAAAACCAAACAAAACCCCAAAAACCCTAAAGGAGAGTGGTTTCTTAGTCTAAGTCCCCAAAACACGACATTGCAATTCCTGGTTGTCAGTTGGATATAAAACGTTTTCAAGTCCTAAAGGTGCAGCTTCTTCTGGAAACCTATTAAGGTATCTAGATACCCAATAGATACCCATTAAGGAGCACTTAGGTGGAAATGACAGTTAACGGGTACTCTCAAAATTAGCCTTGGGTTGGGCTTCTTAATAGGCATCCGAAGTTCTTAGGCTCTGGTGCCTTACATATTTCTTAATGCTTTTTTTTTTTTTTCATCCTGAAATTTGGTTTCTTATTTTTCTAAAGAATATAAATCATTACTTTTGGAAGTTTTCCCCGCCCCAATGCAGGGTCCCATGGAAACCAAATGGAAAGGAAAAACATCGGAAGTGGAGAGTTTATGCCACTGCTTTTGGGCCTACTGTCTGATTTCCTTTAGTCTGGAGCATGCAGGCCAGAGCTCATTTTCCTGGCTGCTCCCAAACAACCTACTGCTGCTGAAACTATTGCTTAAAAATTGACAAAAGTAAAATGATTGAGAGTTGTGTTATTCATGCTGAAAAATAATTTCTAGTCAGAGCCAAAAATATATTTTCCTTGGGAAAGATATTTATTCATGTGGTGCCTCTGACTGAAGAAGAAAGAGGGGGGAAAAAGACCAGCAGAGAATGAGGAAAAGTGAGAGATGAGGTGAATTCCAAAGGGAGATGGAGTTTGAGACACACTCTTTGGGGCTAAAAGCATGAGAAGGCTCAGAGCTGGGTGGGGGACTCTCAGGGCTGACACTGGGAAGAACCTGGATGTATGGGGACGATTATACTATCTGTGGCTTGGTAGCAGAAGCTTTCAAAACTGAAGGTAAAGGAATGGCTTTGACATAGTGATATGATGAATACTTACAATACATACAACATGGAAGTGCATGCAGTTATGAGACGCAACAGGCAGGGATGGAGTCTATTAAGATGGTATCTGATATAAGGTAACTTCGGATGCCTATTTTAAGATGGTATCTGATATAAAGTTCTATATATACTGAGATTCCTTAGTAAATGTCAACTGAAGTGAAATATACAAAAATATCCTTACATAAATAATTAGAAGAGAATTCCATTCTTTATTGTGTGGAGAAGTTAGAACCAATGAACCAATGGGAGGGAGAGGAATGAAGAATTTAGATGAGAGGAAGGGATAATCTATCAAGGCACCATGAAACATAAAGGTCAGGAGGGATATGAGAACCAAGGAAAGGTCAGTGGTCCAGCACTCTTGGGAATGGTGCCTGGAACAAGGGTGTCCTAGGGGAAATGATGGCTTGGCCAGAAACTCTGGGGTAAAGGACAAGTCAGCAGCTCTAGCATGAAGAAAAAAGGATCCATTGATACTGGATTGAATAAATTTTTGAGATGGAGAGGTACTAAGAGATCTTATAAAGAGAAATGAACCATCTCTCAGAAAGATTAGAAGCAACATCTGAGATCGTCTTTACCTTCCTCTCCTCTACTGTGGGGAGATGCTGTCATTTAGAAAGAAGGGGGTTTTAGAAGTTACATGAAAGATGAGAATGGCACATGTGTATCCCCTGCGTTCTCAATTTCCTTCTTCACATTGATGGAAGACATTGTTAACTATTCACAGCATCCTTTGCTGGGGAAACTAATTAAAGAACTAAAGTTTTCAGCATAGTTCTTCAGGCTGCCTCTCCCAATAAACCATCCCTGGCATAGAAGGTCTTCCTTTTATAGATGGCTCCCAGGTTACTACCCAATTAAATGACAGCTGCTGTTACTTTCATCATTCCTGTTTCAGGAAAGAATAGCTACCTACTTCCACCACCATAGGAGTTGACAGGCAGGTGATTTCCCTCAGGGATTAGCATCATACCCTAGAGTATGTGAATCACTGAGAGTGGCTCTCTGGGAGTAGATGCTGAGGAGCTCTCTGTCTACATTTCTCCATCATCAGGATGATGGAGGTCACCATAGGAAGCAGTGCCATGTGCTATGGCTCTGTTTACTTTAAGGGCCAGGAGCAGCTCAGCTACAATTTGAGGGGTTGATGGGTGGGGACAGCAGGGTATGAAATCTGAGGATGAGGGGAAGACAAAACCACTTAGCCACGGCCAAAGTAACTGCAGATGTGAAGACCTAAGAGTAGATTTTTTGGGGCGACCGAGGACACTTGCCCAACCTACTTCCTGCTTTTGATTGATGACTTCTGGAATGGGTTAGTGCCCCAAAGCCTTGGGGTTAACGACCAGATGATCCCACCTGGGCTGAGGGCCTCAGATTAGGACTTGCCTTGGAGTTTCCTAAATTGCTACATAAAATATGTCAAAGAAGAACCTTTAATTAGTAAATTCTTAGGGCTGGCTTGGACCAGGCTGAAGCATGGCAGGCTTGGCAGTGGCTTTAGGGAGTGGAGTGAAGGAAAAATCTGAATTGGAAAGCCACAAAAACCTTAGGAGACCCACCCAATGGTGGCACCACCTCTAAATAAATCAAATGGGTTACTGAATCCTAGTGCCAGAAATCACACATCCCACCAGCAATTCTAACAGGCCTAGCAGCACAGGCCATGTAGGCTGGGTGGAATTAAGGGGTAGTGTTTGAGGCAGGTTGTGTTTCCCTCTCATCTTGGTAACCGTGTCCGATCACCCTCCTGCCACAAATGTGTCCTGGACATTAGCCTGAGCAGGTGGAGAATGGCCCACTGTGCCAACTTAGTGGACAGGCCTGCTGTCTCTAAAAGAATGGCAGCTGCTTGAGGGTAGTTGCCCACTTCCAGCAGGAACATAAAACCTTTGAACAGTGGTCCTGAAGGTCATCTGAAGAAAAACCTTCATTTTCTTAACCCAGCATCTCTGGGGTTTTTATTTTGTAAGTGTTCTTATTCAAGACAAAATGCCCATATGGGTTGCTCAGAGAAACCCAGGGACAGACACAGGCATGGAGCCTGGAGAGCAGCCTGGGTCATGTTGGCATTTCTGTGTTTTGGAGTTAACTCAGGAATCCGAAGGCCAACGTTTCTATTTAATAAGACAGCGTGCCGTGGCTCCTGCTGCCAGGCTAGACTGGATCTATGGACTCTTTTCCATCGATTTCAGTCCATAGATGTGGCAGCCCTGAAAGAGCTTTCATGTCTAATTCCATGCCTAATATGTGGACCAACCCTGAGAATTTGGGTGGAAGGACATGCGTGTCCTAGCCCTTTGTGGATTAAAGGGCAGTTGACTGAGAGGGTCATTGAACAGAAAGGCAGCATTCTTCTTCAGCTTAGAAAGAGGCTCCAAATTCTTCAGAATCTGAAAAACACAGGATTCCCTGAGTTTGAGCTGTCTTGACTATTTCCAAAGACCACGGTTAACAGGGTTCTGTCAACTGACTTCCACTCTGATGTGTTCAGTTCTCATGTCAGCCTGTGCTTTGGAGGCAGTGGCTAAAGCAGTGTTCACATGTCCTGTTGTCTGAAAAATAAGGCAAGTTTTCTATCTATGCATAGAGTAGGAATGAATTCTACTTTAGTCTCAAATTTATTTTGATATATTTAAAAAACAATTAAAAAGTTACATTCTAGCCTAGTAGCAAAAATGTCCCTTCCCTGAAATGCATGTAGATTTAAATAAAATTTGTTTCCCTGGCTTGGAAGTAAGCGTAAGGCAAAATGGAGTTTGGATATGCTAGCGTTCATTCTTTGAGAACTTTGTACGTGCTAGAGGGATTACACATGTTGTCTCATTTAATTCTTACAGTGACCTTGTAAACTAGGTAGTATTGGGCCATTCTAGAGGTAAGGTAGTTGAGGTTGAAAAAGGTTAAAAGTAACCCCAAGACAATAGTTAGTAAAATAGCAAAGCTGTAACTTGACCCCAAGTTTGTCTGACTCCAAAACCCTCCTTTTGCACACTGTGTTCCTAGGTGAAAATCATTTGTCAAGTAAAAATGATCTCATAAACACCATCAAACCACTGAGGTCAGACCTATCAAGGTCAGATAGAGTAAAGAGAAAAAGGCAGTTTTCAGATGGTTATGATTGGGATGTGGACTGAAAACCATGAATGCATATGGCAGCTCAGAAGAGCTGGAGCTCTTTGTGAATGGGAACCTGGGGAAGGTACCAGATGGCTGGGAGGAGCTGTTTCACCCAGCAACCTAGGGCATGGGGCAAAGATCAGAGGTAAAGGAAAAGTTGGCTGACTTGACTGTCTGCCATTAGGACTTTATTAGTGAGCCAATTATGTCAGGTCCAGTTATGTAACTATCATTTCCTAATCTACATGGAACATGCATTCAGAAGAATCTCCACAATAAATAGTTCATGAATTTAAAAGAGTTCTGTTAGACTGAAGCAGGGTGGGGTGAGGGAGTTTACTACAGAGAAAAGAAGGGGTAGGGTCCAGATCCTAAGCATGTGGTCACTGGCAGACAATCTCCCACTCGCAAATGAGCAAGCCATGAAAAAGAGGTGGAAAGAATCTTAGGAGACCATGATTTTCCTTTTGACCTCTCTGTGTCCTAACCACTTCTTTGCTGGAAAGCGCTTCATTATTTAAATGAAACATTTGTTTATTCACTCAAGCAGTGAGTCAACTGGTGAAGCAGACCATCTGCCAACAAATACTTGAGTATCTATTCTATTGACAACCCTCTTCTATGGCTAGTTACAGGTAAACAAAATAAATAAATATTGTCCTTCACCTTATGATATAAAGCATTGAGGATATGGGAAGGTTAAAACTTACAGTATAAAGCAGGAGAATACTCATAGACAATGCATTGATGGCCATATGGTACAGATGATTGTGCAGAAGGAAAAAAAGGGGGCATAATCAGATCGCAGAGGAACTTTTCAAGGAACATTCCCCTGAGGAAGATTTTAAAGAAACCTAGGAGCAGGAGCTGGAGGAAGGGAGGTCAATGTCGATCCCTTCATAGGGAACAGAAGGGCAAAGCAATGGGAGTGGGGAGGAGCCCACTGTGTATAAGATTTGACACAGAGATTGACTGGAAAGACCTTGGAGGTTTCCTTTGGCTTGGGAAATTTGTTCCCAAGTGACCTCTAGGTCCAGACAACACACTCTTAACCAGTTCCCTGCTTGCCCAGGGCATTCCCAGGCAGGGGTCCACTGGAGTTTTCCACAGGCTCGTCAAGCAATTCTCCCTCCCTCAAATGACTGAAGAAGAATATTTGCTTTAGAATGTAATCTCAGGCTACTCTTCTATTATTCTTGTCCAGTGGTTGGAGAAAGGAAATAGCATTTGTAGTTGGAAGACATGGGTATGAGTGCTGGTTTTCGCTTATAAACTGTATGACTTAGGATCTGTCATTTAAATTGCTTTAAGTTTCAGGCTCCTCATCTGTTAAATGAAGCTAATAAGAACTCTTGTATCTTAAAGTTATTGTGAAGGGTTAACAAGAGGAGGTAGAACTTTGTGCACATCTCCATTTTGGAACTGCTGGATACCTTTGCAATGATGTATTTCTACGACTATTTCACTTGCCCATCTTCTGCACCCCTCAGGCCATGAACTTCGAAATGCTTGTAACTTCGCCATATGTGTTTGTAGCTCCAGCTCCAAGCTTAGTGCCTGAAACATAGTAGACACTCCAGACAGGGTTTGTAGAATGAATGAATGAGCCAGGATATCTCTAGTTAACTTGTTTTTCTTAAAAGCGGTATTTGTTAACTGTACATATATCTCTAATGCAATTTTCTGTGTATGTTTTACGGTAAAAATAAAGAAAGCAGAATGGCAACTATGACTCATTTATGTAAATGTCTGACAGAATGAATGAATAAATAGAGAATACACAATAAAAAGTGAAAGTGTAAAAATGAATTATTGTTATTATCATAAGTAATAACGAGTCATCTAAAAACCTACCACAGCAAGCAGTTTGGAGTACAAAAACTACTTAAGCACAGTAGGAGAATTCTTAAGGTAGTTGCAAATTATGGGTTAGTAGAGTAGGGAGAGTGAGTGGCTTAAACTGTCAGTCTGGCTCTACTGCTTCTGTGTTCTCTGCTTCCCGACCACATCAGCCAGGCTCATTCTACAGTAACAACCTCATCTCATTGAGGAAATAAATGCAACAAGACAGGGGATTCCTCCTCTTCCCAAGACCATGTCTACTGGTAGCCTCACCCACAGTCCAGGATTTCCTTCTGGTCCCAAAAGAACAAACACGCACCACCTTATCAAAGGCCACCCCCTTCAAGTGGGCTGTGGTTCCTAAACTCCTCTTCTGCGCTTCTTCTTATTCCTTGCCTGAGCAATTTCCCCTTCTTCCTTGAATTACTTCCATCAGCACAAAATCATGTTTCAAAATCCATGTCGAATTGGTTGAATTAGATGTAGATATATTTGAATTTATAGGTACAAAATGGAATGTTAAAAAACATTCATGTTCACATGCCTTGGTTTCACTGGTGAAATAGGAGACCAGATAATTATTTATAGTGGGATGGCAGAGTAGGAGACCTAGGGATATTTAGATATTCAGAGAAGAAAAAAATATACTGTCTTAACGATATCCTCCCTTCACCCCATTAACCTTCCAGTTATCTTTCTATTCCTCTGGTCCTTTTTCATAGAAAATGCCTCAACAGAGTTGTCTATATTCACCATCTTTATTCACTCACCTGTCATTCTCTCTTCAATGCAGTCCAATGGAGTTTCATCTCCTCTACTCCATTAAAATTGTCCTTTGGACATCCCCAATGATCTCAGCATTGCCAAAACCAACAGTCAGTTTTCTGTTCTTATTTTAGTTAATCTCTCAGTAAATGGTAGAGCAGTAAAGTCACCTGCTCCCATCCTGTCCTAGGTCCCCTGCAGTTAGGGAAGTGTATGTGACTGGTTCTGGCCAGCAGGCTATGAGCAGCAGTGGTATGAGTTATTTTCTGGCTAAAGCCCTGAAGAGCCACTGTGCAATTCTCCACGCTTTCTCTTCTCTCAATCTGCTGATTGGTGCCATTCCAGAAATAGAATTTATGTCATCCTGGGTCCCTGGTGACTGTGGACCAGAGCTCCCACGCTTCTGACCCACATTGTTCATGTAGTATGAATGAGAAATAACTTTTGTTATCATAAGCTACTGAAATTACTGTTAATTATTACCACAACATAACCTAGTCTATACTGATCAATGCATGGCAGCGTTTGATACAGCTGACCCATCCTTTTTGCTTGAAACACTTCCTTCCTTGGCCTTCTGTGATATTACTCCCTCTTGGTTTTACTTCTGCTTGCCTGACTTCTTCTTCTAACCTCCAAATGTTGTAGTGCAATAGCGTTCAGTCCTGGGCACTCTTCTCTTTCGACAGGTGATTTCATTTAGTCTCATAGCTTTAATATGTATTATACACCCAATGGCTCCCAAATTTATACCTTTAGCTCTGACCTCTCCATTGAGAACCAGATTGAGACATTTAATAGCCTACTTGAAATCTCGACTTGAATGTCTACTTGGCATCTCAAACTTAACATGCCTCAAACAGAACTTTTAATTTTAAACTCTATTCTAAACTCTACCACAAGCTGTTTCCCTGAATTGTTTCCATATCAGTAAATGGTACCACTGGCTCAAACAAAAAACTCTAGGACTTTCCATGATTCCTTAATCCCACATCAACTCCACAAGCAGGTCAGGTCAGCAATCCTTTAAAAGTATGTCTTATACCTCTTTGCTTCTCTTTGTTTCTTTTTTTAAAACAAACCAAGGCAACGCCAATTCCCAACCGGAAAGGCCCCAAAAGGAAGTTGCCAGCTCCCATCTTGCCCACCTACAACATATTCTCCACATAGCAACCTGAGTGACTTAAGAACACAATCATGTCCCACCTCTGCTTTAAACTCTCCAGTGGCTCCCTATGGCTCCTCAACAATCCCCTAGCACCTTGGCCTGGTGGACCTCACATCATCTCTCCCTCCTCATGCCTTGCCCAGATCTTTGCTCATGCCTTCTCAGCTTACTGGCCTTCTTTCAGCATCTCAAATGTGTTAATCATATTCCTACCTCTGGGCCTTTACACTTGTTTGTTTCTTCTGTCTGAAATGTTCTTTCTCTGAATCTTTATAACTATCAATGCACTATTCACTTCTCAGCTCACATGTCACCTCTTTTGGTCCCCACTCCACCCTAATTATTTCCTCCTCCAGTATTCTGTTTAATATCCTTCCTAGCTTTTGTCACCATCTGAAACTATGAACGTGTGTATTGAGCAGAATGAAAATTCCGCAAAGGCATATCTGTCTTGTTCACTGCTTCTTCTCCAGTGCTGGAGGAAGGAAGAAAGAAAGGGAGGGAGGAGCAGGGGTGTCACAATTCTATTGGAAATAGGTCCACCTACGAGATATGAGATTTGCACCCTTACCTCTGCCTTCTATCTCAAGCCTAAACTGCTCTCCTGTGAAGATGCTGACTCTCACATTGGCACTCTCTCCTCTCTGCACCCACAATTAGAATTATAAAAGTGCCCCCTTTTTTTCCCCAGGGGCCTAGCCTGGGTCAACTTCCACAGGCCCTCGCTAACCAATCTCCCAATTAACCTCATCGCCTCATCATGCTTCTGCTATCCCTCTTTTACTTGGTTTTTGCTTTTGTGCTTGTTTATTTTTCTTTGTTTTTATTTTCTGCATATTACACCTATAAGTAATTATTTCTAAAGGGAACCACACTAAACTACACATATAAATGGTAATGGGGCTTGTGAGAACAGTTCTTTTTCCTTTTTCTGGCAAGAGCTTCCATTTCTGAGACAGAGAAGTGAGAATCTTTGGGGAGATCTGTCACCACTTCAGAATGTTACAGGGTCAGCCAAGTTAATATCTGTGCCTGGTATTTGCACATCTTCAACAGAGAGAAGTAATTTACCATTATGAACCATTTATATTAAGCCACCCAGGAAAGTTTCTGAAGAATTTTTCTTTCATAGATGTATTATCCTGTAAGAATTAGAGAGAAATATAGTTGTTGATGCTGAAGGTAAGTCCTAAAGATTTAAACCCCCATATCTTTGCCTTATGAGACAGGAACAGGTACAAAGTATTACTTTACTTTTCTTAATTATCAAGGTATAGTTTGTCCATTGCAAAAATTTTGGGAAATAAAGAAAGGCGTAAAGAAGCAAGAAGAGAATCACTCATCACTCAAAATCCCTCCATCTTCAACTTTTTTCTATGGTTTGTTTTACTGCACAGTTAAGACAATAATGTATGTACAATTTTGTAGCCTATTTATTTTACTTAACATTATCTCATAATCTTTTTTCTGTCATTAAATTCTTTAAGATTATTGTTTTTATTGTTGTGTAATATTTCATCATTACTGTCTATTCTCTAATATTTCGGACTTTTGCATTTAGATAGATAGATAGATAGGCTATGTAAATAAGGCTGCAGTAAATATATTGGTGTGTAAATTTTATTCCAAAGTTAATTAATTAGCTAATTAATTGACACAACAAGTTTTTACTGAGTCCTTATATCCCAGTTACTGTTCTTGGGGTTGATGAACAAAGGCATATTTCCTTGAAGAGCTTACATTCTGATGAAGGTGACAGACAAGAGAAGCAAATAAATACATACCATTAATTAGCTCTATGAAGAGAGATAATGCAAATAAGGGATATGTACGACATGAATAACGGGGAAGGCTATTTTCCTTAGGGAGATTAGAGGAAAGTCTCTCTAAAAAAGTGATATTTGTACAAAGGCATTTTGGATTATTTCTGTAGGCTAGATTCCTAGAGGGAGTTTCTGAGTTAAAGATCTTGCTTTCTAGGAAGCCAGATTGCTCCCTTATGGCAGTTCTCAGCAATGCTTGTAAGAAATAACAGTTATAAAAATGCACCCTACAAGAGTATGATCTTGAATAAGTCACTTAATTCCTCTATTGCTTAGTTTTCCTGTGTGAAATGGAAATAATGATACTTGTATGTGTACGTGTATGTGTGTGTGTGTTTGTATGTGTGGAGGTGAGAGTGTTTGGGGTGGCTGTAGGGGAGGGATGTTAAGGTTCTTGCATCTCAGAAGGACTGGGTCAAAGAGAAAACATACACACAGGTCTGTGAAAAGGGAATGATCAGGTTGTTAAATGTTGCAGAGCATTCCGGTAGATGAAAACTTAACCGAAGAGGATTCCAGAAGGTGTGGTATAAACACTTAGCATGTCTAGGCACATAACAGGTGAACAATGACGCATAGTGAATGAAAGGAAGAACCCAACCTCTTGAGAGTTGCTTATCAACACTGGGTAGCTGAGAAGGAAATGTCTTAGATGACTGGTCACATAGCTGTACAGTGTGGCCCATGAGTTGCCTATCAGAAACTACAGAGAAAACCTCTCTTCATTCATAAGCCTGCAAATAAATGGTATCCTCAGTTTCCTTATTCATTGAATGGGGCTAGTAATGTCTATTTCATAGGGCCGTTTGAGAGGCTAAAAGGGATTGCAATATGGAAAGAGCACAACACTGCGACTTGTTCACAGTGGGCCCTTAATAAGTGCTTGTGTCTCTTCCTCAACTTGTATAATTAGATAGGAAGGGATCGGGGATAATAAGAGATGGGACAGTGGTATAAAGTACTGAGAGGGCTCTAAGTAAATTGTATCTCCCTAAACCCCAGAACAGATTATACTATTTTGAGTTCTCAGATCTGTAGGAAGAAAAATATTTTGTTGCATGTAAGATAATTAATGTTGCCAAAAATCTCCAAGGAAAGCCTCGCTTGATGGCTGCTGGTAAGCGAAGTCACCAAAGGCCTGCTTTTTAGCATCAGACTTAAATGTTCTCCTTATGTAACATAATTAAACGGATTTGGAAACCACAGCTCAAATCATATCCCCTTATTTACCTTAGGTCTTTCCAGGCAATTTCTCCTCCACATCTAGGTACTTCTACCTCCACAGGCCCTACTCTAATCTCTCTGCTGTGTTGCACTCTCCTCCATCATATCTTTCTGATTCCAGGGAGAGGCTCTTTGTAAGGTGTGCCTGACTGGGGACTAGGCACGCCCTATTTGGGTAGTGCCTATTTGTTTGGAGTAAGACATGACCGCCAGTATCCTTTTCTCAAACTTCAGTGATGCTGGGGTTTCCCTGCTCTTGAGCCATCCAGTGGAAACTACAGATTTGTTCCATCTACTGCTAGCCTTGTAGCTCCTACTTGTGTTTATCTTCCTTTCTCTTTGCTGCGTCTTCATGACTAGCTTTTCTCTCAGTCATAGCTTGTGTTTGATTTCTTCCCTTACTGTTTAGTTTTTTAAAAATTCTGTCTTTTCTTTAATCCAGAAGCAGAACTGGATTGTGGAAAACAATGCCAAGGGCATGGGGCCCTGATTGCCACCATCTGCTATAGTGGTGGGAAAAGGAGGAAGAAGGAAAGGGTGCTAAAAGGTAAGTAGAACAATGAAGAAGAATCTAAATTTGATTTGCTAAAAAGCTTCTTAGATTGGCATTCATCTGTGGTAGAAAATGTTCATTGCAAGATGCTGTAGGACCTGGTTAACTGTTTGTAGTTCACATGGCTGGGCAGAAAGGCTGTCCTCTCTGTCTAAGCCAAAAGCTGCCTTTTACTTCATGGGTTCACTCATGAGCTGCAGGTTGCCTTGGGCAGTAATTTGCTCTCTAGACATAAAGAATGAAAAGAGCGAGCAGGCTGAAAGCCCCTCTGGCTGGGTTTCCTCTTGTTACAAATAGCTAGTCTTTGAACTTGTAATTATGAGTCATGGGGCTCCCAGTCTGGCGCAAAAGTGACTCATTTTAAGCAAATTATCAGTTTTTGCCCTGGTACCAAATACTGTGATCAGCTATTCTGTTTAAAAAAAAAAAAAAAGGAAGTTTTATTAAAAGAGCAGGATGTGTGGAAGGTGAATGAACTGTACTATGCTTTCCAGACGCATGGACCAAAGTCAAGCTCGGGCCCAGTGTGAGCCAAGGAACAAAATAAATAGCAAAAATGGCACAGAAAGCAAACAATCAGGAAAATTCATTTCAGAACAGATGCAAAACCAACTTTTGCAGCCAATAGCATAAAATTCCTATAATGCTATTCCTGGATAGTCTTCCCTGCCCCCATTCCAACTTGGACCTACTGGAACTGAGGTCAAAAAAGAACTAGATTTCTTTGGGTTGACTTAACCTACAAAAGAGTCAGTGATGATAGATGCCTTTGAGTTGCCCAAAGATAGTTATTTAGACAGATGGACTGATAGACACAGCAGTCAGAGTAAATAAATGTGATCTGGTGATGAGTCTGTGGTGGAGGAAGAATTGCAAGGCCGTCTGTTATACAGCCTTCTCCCGAGAACACCTGCTACATTAATGGTCTTTGGCTGAGGAAACATTTGAAATGATCATTACCCCTTTGTCAGTTGCAAGAGTAGTAACTGATCTGAAAAGATGAGTTTTTCTCTGACGCCTTGGGTATGATTAACACTTCCCAGGACTACAATAAGAGAAAATGGGCCCGGAGTGAACTGGTCCAAATCTGTAATTTTTGGAAGAATGATTTGAAATTTCTAATTAATCCCTTTAAATAGCTGCCCACTCATCTATACTACTGTAGAAGATTTCATAAGCTACCCGGGTAACTTGGCTCTGGGTTAAATTCTCTGATTTACAAATTTTACATCCTTTCTAAATTACTTTCAACTTAAAACTGCCTTTCATATTTCTCAAATATATTATTTCTAGTCCCTTCCATAGAAACCATGGTTACATATGAAAATAGCTATTTTCATATGTTCCCAAACCCCTAAAATAAAATAAATTAATCACTCAATATTTTTGGAATATCTATCTTCTATGCTTTCTGTTAATCACTGTAATTGGTAATGAATCAGTAAAAGCCATGAAAAGTAAAGGCAGAATATAACAGTCAGCTATCATCTCTTAACTGGCAATTCAGTACACATTTTTTAGTTTTCTTACCTCTTGGCCTGTCTGTAGTGTTTGAATATTCCTTAATTATTACAATTTTCTTCTTTGGCATCTTGGCAGAGTTCCCTCCTTATTCTTCTATGTCTCTGACTGTTCAGTGTAAGCCTCCTTTAGTGGCTGCCACACTGCTTGCCTATCTAAGTGGTGTAACTGACAATGAGATCGGTGGGGATGGAAAGGAAGTGTTAAATTTAGTAGACATTCTGATGGAACATGATGACTAACTAGCCGTGTGAGTTTTTATTAGAACTCTTGAGATGCAAATAACGGAAACCTAAAATGTAATCTGGCTTTTAAAAAATAGATTATATTAGTTCAGGTAATTGAAAAATGCAAAGACGATGTTGGCTTCAGGTACTCCTTGATACAAAGACTCAAAAGCAAAAGAAAAAAGACCGATCTGAGAAAATCATTGAAAATGCAGCACAGACATCAAATGAGATGAAAAACATGAAAGACTGAGATGTGAAAGATAGGTTAATAAGGTCCAATGGTTGTCTAATAAGAGCTTACAAAGAATATAGAATGGTAGAGAGTCAATAGTAAAAGAGATAATGGTTCTACATTTTTCAAACTAATAAACATATGAATGCCGCTATTGAGGTAGCACAATAAATCTTGGGCAGAAAAATAAAAAAAATAAAAAGCCTCGTTTTGGGGTCTACTTCCTGCCCAAGAAACTGGATGAAGTAGTAGCTGAAGCCTACCTGGGAAAGCTGAATGTGAAGCTGACTGAGAAGGAGGACCAGCACTTGGGCATGTCTCGTGATGGCCCCTTCAAGCCAGATCACTATGGCTACTGAGAACCAAGCTTGCCCTTTTTGCCTTCCAGCTGCTGCCCTTGCCTTGGTCCCACCTCTCCTTCCCAAGAGCAAATGACGCCAACTCTGAGAATAGTTTAGTAATGTTCCCCATTGACTCTCTGGAGTTTATCACTCAGTCTTTGGCCTCTGCTGCATCCCTTATACTGTTTTAAGTGCGGCAGAGGGATTGAGAAGCCCCCTCCTCACTCACTGGTCACAGTGGTGGTACATGGGAGATATCCATAGGGAACCATGAGCTCAGAGGCTTTGGAACTGCTCACACATTCAGTCGCTCCTTAGGCTGGAAGTTGGGAGTGGAGGTTACAAAGCACATACACTTTATCATTTAGGCCACGGGTCCCCAACTGGTACCTACAGTACTGGTCCATGGCCTGTTAGGAACCAGGCCACACAGCAAGAGGTGAGTGATGGGTAAATGACTGAAGCTTCATCCATATTTGCAGCTAATCCCCAGCGCTAGCATCACCACCTCAGCTCCACCTCAGATCATTAGGTATTAGATTCTTATAGGAGTTTGAACCCTATTGTGAACTGCACATGCAAGGGATCTAGGTTGCACACTCCATATGAGAATCTAATGCTTGATGACCTGAGGTGGAGCTGAGGTGGTGATGCTAGTGCTGGGGAGTGGCTGTAAATACAGATAAACATTAGCAGAGAGGTTTGACTGCACAGACACCATAATAAATCAATTGCTTGCAGATTCATATCAAAACTCTATCAGTGAGTGGAACTGACAATTAAACTGCATCCCGTGGCAGGCTTTATAGTGGCAAGTGAGTTGATGTACTTCAATTGTACAGCTGCATCTGGTGGTCGGCCTCAAGTCAGAATCTGACACTTATTTTAGTCGGCGTGTGGCCTGCCAATTATTTTATTTACCACTTCTGTCATCGTCTCTTTCTAGCACTGTGCACTTGTCTCAGTCACAGTTTTGTTAAGCCCACAAGCTAACCCTAGTTGAAATGAGTAAAAAATAAACGTCACTGGAGAGCTTCTTTGAAAAGGGGGCAAAAACCAATGATGAGACAGCAGAAGACTCTAAGACTGCCAACAAAATAGCTGAATTTAAAAGAAAATCTCAAGAGTCCTACTTAAATTACAGGTTCATTGCAACAGGTGATTCACATTCTCCAAGCCTGCTTTGTATGATATGTGGTGACTGGCTATTCATGAAGCCACGAAACCTTCAAAACTGCCTCGCCTCATGGAGACAAAGCATCCTGCATCAAAAGATAAGCCTTTAGAGTTTTTCAAAAGAAAAAAACATAAACACAAAGGACAGAAGCAATTATTGAAGGCTACCACTTCATCAAATGTTTCTGCCCTGAGGGTGTCATTCTCAGTGCCTAATCACATTGCTAAATCTAAGAAACCTGTTATTGTTGCTGAAGAGTTGATCCTGCCTGCTGCTAAGGACATTTGTTGTGAAATTTTCGGAGAGGCTGCAGTTCAAAAGGTGGCACGTATTCATCTTTCAGCTAGCACCATAACCAGATGAACTGATGAAATAGCAGAGGATATTGAGGCACAGTTGAGTTGTTAGAGAGGACTAATGAGTCACTGTGGTATGCAATCCAGGTTGACAAGTCTACTGATATTGACAGTACAGCAACGATGCTTGATTTTGTGTGATATATTTTTCAGGAGGATGTGCATGAAGATATGTTATGTGCACTTTTGTGCCAACCAACACCACAGCTACAGAACTATTCAAGTCTTTGTATGGTTACATATCAGGAAAACTGAATTGGTCATTTTGTGTCAGCTGCCGTGACTGGATGACTTTCTGGTTTCACTACTCAGGTCAAAGAGGTTGCTTGTGAATGTTAGTCTATGCACTGTGTCATCCATAGAGAAATGCTGGCTAGCTGAAAAATGTCATCTGAACTTAACATTTTGCAAGATGTGATTAAAGTTATTATCAACCACATTAAAGTACATGCCCTTAACTTACATCTGTTTGTGCAGCTCTGTGAGGAGATGGACACAGAACACACATGTCTCCTCTTATACACAGAAGTGAGATGGCTTTCTAAAGGTAGATCACTGAGCAGAGTTTCTGAGTTATAAGAGCCACTCAGAGATTTCTTTTAGAAACACAGTCACTACTGGCAGCACATTTCAGTGACACAGAATGGGTCACAAAACTTGCTTACTTGTGTGACATATTCAACCTGCTTAACCAACTCAACTGTCACATCAGGGGAGAACAACAACTGTGTGTTCAAGTCAGCAGATAAAGTGGCTTCATTCAAAGCCAAACTGGAATTATGGGGGCAATGAGTGAATTTGGGATTTTTGACCTGTTTCAAACATTAGCATATTAGCAGAGATTTTGAAAGAGACTGAGCCAGGGTCTCTTTCTCCCAGCTGGTGCATAATCTCCTATCT
>NW_011888799.1:2935422-2944477 GCF_000151845.1 Pteropus vampyrus
AAAAAAAAAAAAAACCAACAAAAAACTAGTGTAGCAATAATTAATATCAGGCAAAGTAGATTTTAATCAAAGTGCATTGTTAGAGGCTAATGGGCTCACTATATATTGATAAAGAAAAGAAATCACAAAGCAGACATAATTCAATTCATAAATTGAAAACACTAATAGTATAGCATCAAAATGTTTAAAACCAAAGTAAATAAATTACAAGAAAATAAATGGCCAAATTCATTACCGTAATGGAACACTTTAATATACCATCACAATAACTGAAAGATCAACTAGACAAAATGACTAAAAAATATTGAGAATTTGAAATAATATGATAAATAAGCTTAATCTGAGGGACACAAAAATTCTATACACCAAAATGAGAAAATATACATTCTTGTTAGGCATACATATGATATTAAAGAAACTGAACACCTACTTAGGTCTCAAATCAGGTCTCAACAAGTACAAAGTGTTAGTCATAGAAACCATGTTTATTGAAATAGTGTAATAAAGTTAGAAATTAATAACAAAAAGAGACCTTAAAAAACTTCATGTTTGAACATTTATAGAACATCTCAAAATTATTCATAGGTCAAAAAAACTAAAAAGGAAAGTACATCTATTTGTAACAATGTTAATGTTTTCATGTAAAATCTTGTGGAATGCAGCTAAATCAGTATTTAGTGGCAAATCTATAGCTTAAGGATTATATTACAAAATAAGGAAGACTGTAATAACATATGCCTTGAAAAGATAAAGAAACAACATTACAATAAATCCTTTACAAGAAGGAAGGATATAATAAGAACAAATTTGTTTATAGCATTCCCCTGCTTAGAGAAATATCTTGTTTACTCCTCACTCCACCCTTATAGAAAGTCCAAATTCTAAGCAACCTTTACTTCAGCTACACAATTTTTGTCACCAGTATCCAAATATACTGTCTTTTCATGCTTTTGCAATACTGCCTCCTTAGCTTGGAATGCCCCTTCCCACATGGCAGGCTCCAGCTCATTCTTCTAATTTCAGTTCAAGTGCAATCTCTTCTGGGAAACCTTTCATTATTCCTCCTGGCAGAATTACTGACTTCATTCTTACATTTTTTTCACATATTTAACATAATATAAATTTTTGTCATATGAAAGTGAGCATGCATTCATGAATAAAATTGCTAAACAGGTAGTTAAAGAAGAGTTTTTGGAAAAGGTCAGGCTTAAACTAGAATTTGCTTAAAGCACAGCTTGATCTTGTTTAAGGCTCAACTTAATAGCAATAGGAGTAACCTCGACAATAAATCATAGTTAAGATTTATTGAGCACTGCTCTGTACCAGTAAATAGGAGAGAAAAAAATATTCTTGAGCAGATGACACAAGTAGTATGAATGAGGCCAACATCATTAGGTGGCTAACCTAAAAATCATCCCCAGTCCTCTTTACCTTTGGTTTTCTCTCGCTCTAGACAAGGAAGGACTGTTCCATAAAAATATAATGCAAGTCATGTACATAACTTTAAGTTTTATAGTAGACACATTAAAAATGTTAAAGTAAAATTAATTTTAATATTTTATTTAACCCAACATAACCAAAATGTTATAATTTCTGTATTTAATCAATATTTGTAAAATTAAGATATTTAACATTTGCTTTCTATAATAAATCTTCGAACTCCTTTGCAGATTATTTACTTATATAGCACAACTCAATCCAGACACTGAATTGACATGGGAAACATGATCAATGTTTATGTTTCATAAAACTTACAATTTTCTAAATATCCTTAAAGGTTGTCCAATAAACAAAACGACTGCCAAAAAAATACTGTCCTTAATATTTGCATCCATATTGACAAAGCTGGTTAATGAAGTATTTATGTGTACTATTAGAAACCATGTGTGTGCCCGTTGACATGTGTACTATAATACAATAATATTTTGTGTCATGTAATGATTAAAGTGAAATATAGTCTTACCAAAACAATGAAGTGTATCTAAAGAAAAATGCTTTTTACTGCTTCTATTTTTATATTTAAATTAAATTCGTTAAAATTACATAAATTTAGAAATTTATACACTCAGTTGCACTAACTACATTTCAAGTACTCAATAGTCACATGTAGCTAGTGGGTACCAAATTGGACAGTGCATCTCTGGAGGCTGGAAAAGCCACATATTCTTGTTACCAGCCTTCCTTAGCATGGCTGTGTGATACATTTTGGCCAAAAAAAATGTATGACAAAGTTAGGAGTGGTTTTCTAGAAAGTCTTTTGCTTTCCTGATAAAGTGACAAACTCAAGAATGGAATTTGCCATCACCATTCTTTCCTCATTTTTTTGCTTTAAATGTGAACATTATGTGATGCCTGGAGCTAGAGCAGATAGACATTTGTCTCCAAGAGGCAAATCATATAAAAATGAAAAATGAATACACTAGGTATGATGAAGTAATAACCTGAGACTCTGATGAAAATCACTGAAAATGTTGGGCTAACTCTTGAGATCGCCTTCCTTTGAACTTCTTGATAAGAAAACAATGTCTGTCCCTATAACTTAAGTCAGTAATAGATAATATTTGCAGCTGAAAGTATTCCTAATTGATACAATGAGTATGGCACATTAATAAAAGAAAAGTAGGCAGCCTGAGTAGGGTAGAGCTACATGTTGAAGAACAATAATATGTTTGCAGAGATGGGGTAAAGTCAGAAAATAGAGGACCCACTAGATATTGCAACTAAGAAGTCCAGACTAATATAGCTGTCCTTGTCTTATGAAGCTTATGATATTATGTCTTTTCTATAGTAGTTAGTATATATGTCATTTTTTGGTTACTAGATTATAAAGATGGGAACTTTTACAGAGAAAATATTCAGTAAGTATTTATTAGCTAAATGATTAGTTATAGAGCTGGAGGTATCAAGACTGGGTCTTTAGCATAGATCAGATGTTTAACATTAAAGAAAACCCAGCAAACTAAAGCCCTTTGAGAAAACCTATTAAGGGTTCCTGTGTTAATATGTCACATAGGAAGTCCTTGGCCTAACTTTTATATCCCATAAACACCTAAAACAAAAGAACCACATTGAATTGAATTTTGCCTAGTCCTCTCTATTTTCAACTTAATTACTAGGTAGCACCTTTGTCCTTCCTCTGACATTTGGTTTCTATTTTCATCTCTTTGAATATGTAACACCTAACCTGATGGTGTCCTTTCTGTTATTTCTCTGAATTAAGCTCCCCTATTTTCTCTCCTTTATCTCACTCCCATAGTGTGAGACCAGCCCTCCAACTTACAGCTTGAATGCTTTGCAATCTGCCTCCAGCCTCATCCCCCTCAACCTAACATCCATTCAAATTCCTCTGATACTATTTTAAAAATAATATGTAATTTCTTTTCATATTTTAAAATAATATATCCTTTGCAGAATATTCAAAATAAATTTTAAAAGAAATAAGGGGATCAAATATATATATAGTAGTTGAAGGAAACTGGACTTTGGATGGTAAACACAGTAGAATATACAGATGTCAAATTACAATATACACTTGAAAATTATTTAATTGTATCAACCAATGTTACCCCAAGAAAATTAATTAAAAATAAATAAATAAATAAATAAATAAAGGACACTAAAAAAAATCTCTAATCTGACTACCAAGAGATAATAACTATTTTAGTGTATTTTCTCCCAGACTTTCTATGCATGTTTAGATCTATGTAACATAATTGAATTTGTATTATAAACAAAACTTGCATTCATCTTTTTTCATTTCTCATTGCATCAGGAAACATTTCCTGTGTAATTAAAAATTCTTCAGAAGCATTTAAAAATAAGTGCATGATATCCCATCAGATGGTCATTCTTTAACTTATTTGGCTATATTTTTATATCATCACTTCTCTTTTCTGATTCCCCACAGTGACTGTTGTATTAAATAAAAATTCCAACTCTTGGACCCTGTCAGGTGCTATCATTCTTCACCTGTCTCTACCCTCCAGCTGGTGTTTCACGTCCTAGCCAAATAGGCTCACTCTTTCCCACAGACAACCTGCCTCTCTCCCATTGAGCCATCGTTCATTTTCTTCCTCTTACCTCTCTGTCAAATCAATTGCCCTCCTTAAATTTTACCTAAAGTGTCATTCCAATAATCTCCCACTATCCCTTTTTTTCATATTTCATATATCCCAATTTATGTCCAAGTTTATGACTTCAGCAGTTTGTAGCTTGTTGTATTTATGTTTCTATGTGTGTTGTGGTCTGATAAGGTGGCAGGGGTCAGCATGGTGGACCAAGAGCAGGAAGACTAGAGCTGGCAGGCTGGGTGCTGCTTCTTCTTGACCTTCTGTTGTACTTTATGAGTTCTGGTCAGCTTTGGAAGTTGGATATGAGATAGAACTATTCTTATACTCAGAGCTGAGCAGCAGGGAGGAGGTAATGTTGGCTGGCTTTGATTAATAAGATAGACTATCAGGCATTTGGACACCATCTGCATTTCCAGGCTAAATGAAAACATATTTATGTTGGCTGCTCAGTATCTGGAGGATGAGAGAACCTCTGTGCATGTGGGAGGCTTACCTTCTTTTTGGAAAAAAAAAATGATCTCAATTAAGTCCAATATTTGCTTTAGATTAGCCAGTGTGTTAAGTATAAACTTGTGCACTAACTTAAGGGTCCCAATGAAGTGTCCCTACTTTTGCATCTAATGTTTCTTTATCTCACACAGCTATTCTTTTATAATTGAAAATTTTGAACATTTAGTTAAAAGTAGAATCTGGAATACAAAATAGCTGCTAGCCTCTTCCTCCTCAGCCTAGTCAAGCCATCACTTGGCAGCTTGCCTTGACACAGCCTGTATACCAGCAGGCTGAGGTGGCTAGGCCAAGCCAAGTGGAATGTTTACAGGCACTATTCAGTGGAGTTGGGCTCATGCTAACAAGACTCCAAAGAAGCCCACTGGTCTTCTGCATGAAGGAGATCATTACAGCTTGTTGAATTCGGTGCAGTGATACACCTAGGATGTAGATTAAAGACCTTTCAAGAATTGCCTTTTTAAATTGATAATTTTTACTCTTGTTAATGTACTTCGAGTTACTGAAAGCATGACTGTCCCAGTTTATGGCAAAAGAAAGCTATGTAAAAACCAGGTTTTGTGCTTGTTAGCTACTAGAGCAAAATTCTGAATGGGAGTTAGCAGATATAGGTGTACATTTTAATTGGTCAGGACTTCTTTCCTAGTAGCCCACTTTTCCAAATATTTCTGGCATCTCCAGATGGCAAAGTATTCCTCACTTCCAGAAGAGGCCATGGACTAACTTTGCTGCTTCCAAAGTTGGACAGTAATGTCACACACTAGATATGTATGAGCCTTGAAGGAGGCAGCTTTATTCTTTGATTGCTAGTATAACTGGCCATGAAGTTATCAAGAGAGGGCAAGGAAGAAGGTCAGATGTTACCACATAGTGTGACACAGACACATCTTTAGTGAATGAAGAATTTTGGACAATTCTCTCCAAAAATCAAAGCAATAATGTTATCATCAAGAGGCAACAGTAGAAAAACAGTTGCCAAATGTGAAGCCTCTAAATCATCCTTGACTCCTTCCATATCACTGGCATTAATTAGTCACAAAGACCTTTTGATTTCCTGTCATAAGAAGCTCTCCTACTCACCTCTTCTTCATCCCCAGCACCACTGCTTTGGTTCAAACCCTCATCATCTCATGACTAAACAACTATACCTCTTACCTTCCTAATTTGCCTCTCTGATCTATTCTGACACTCTTTTTATGCGTGTCAGGAGTATTCTTCTAAAATAAATCTGATAATTTCTCTCTAAGAAAGTTTTCTTCTGCCATTCCCCACCACACAGTGCATCTTGTGTTCTAACTACACTCAACAACTTGCAGTCCTCTAAACATTTCATACATACCAAGCTTTTGCATGCCTCTATTCTTTTTGACCATGCTATCCTCTATTCCTTGAATGTTCTTCTCCATTATCTATATATGACAAATTAATTTTAAGAGGTAGCTAAAATGTTGCTGCTGCTGAAACACACCCTAATTCCTTCAGGAAGAATGTCACTTCATCCTCTCTATGGTACAGCACTCTCCACATGCCTCCCTCATACCCTGTCACATTACATGGTAGTGGCTCTTTTGTTCATCTCTTTGACTTGTCTGTGAATGCCTCAATCTCAGGCCTTTGTACTTCAGGACTAGCATAGAACCTCACATATGTGTGGTGCTCACTCATGTTTGCTGAATACATAAATATAGCGGCAGAGGAAGATTTTTCTGATAAACAGTATTTTTTATGTGAGAATAAGACAGCTTTCCTTCCTTCCTTCCTTTCATCCATTCGACCAAAAAACACTGGGTACAAAAGCTCTTCTGGGCTTCCTGGAAGAACATACAGCAATGGTTCATTAGTTAAAAATCAAAGATAAAGGAGTTGGTATTTCTAAAATGTTGGGATGAGGAGCTCAGAGGGCCCTCTCACCAGCAAAACAACCATAGCTAGTGAAAAATATATATTTTTTTAAAATTAAAGTCTCTGGAAATTATCCTAAGGATATACAGCAAATGCAAAATTATTTATTCAAAAATCTGCTAAATCTTGGTAAGAACAGTGAGCGTTTGAGCCAGGTACCATCCCCTCCCCATCCCCTAACTCAGGGTGATGGAAGCTCTACTTTGGGTGAGTGTAGATTAGAACACAAGACCCTCTTTACTCATAGCTCCCAGCCTAGGCTTATAGTAGCTCCCTAGGAAGGTGGGCTGCCTGAATTTCTTAGGATCTCCAGCTCTGTGTTGTAGAACTTTTATTGCAGGTGAGAGCAGATGAGAAGTCTGGAGCAGCCTTTCTCCACCCATCCCCTACTTTTAAAGCAGAAGCTTTACCCCAGGTGTTTTAAGACAAGAATACTGGGTCCTTATTGCCTTTGCCCCAGTTTGCTCATAAACTGATGGGCCCATGCTGGGAGAGGCAAAGTGAGAAGGCAGAAGGTTACTGCCGCTGGCAAGTTCCTCACTCATAAATTTGGAGTGTTACTTCAAGAGAAAAAGACCGCTGTCCCCACCCTCAGCTCCAGAGCAGTTTAGAAGTTTGGCTTAGAGGAAGAGGCAGGAATAACAACAGAGAGCTTCATAGTTCTCCCCCAGGTAACTGACTTTATTTTGAACAGAAAGCATGGAGAAGTTCATGTCTAAGTGTGCTATTGAAACAATGGAGATTTTGGTGATAAACGATTCAGAGGAGACTGGTAGCTCCATGAAGGCAACAAACTAAACAAACTTAAATTTAATAGAGACCAGATAGAAGTTTAACAGAGAGAACCAGGGAAAGAGACAGCTAATAAGAGCCCTCCTGAGGTTGGAACAAGCCTTGAAGACTGAACTCAAAGACTAACCCTGCAAAGGGGCTGGATTTAATTGTAACAGACTGCAGGACACTTCATGCTCAGACATTGTTGAAAACAATAGTGTAATCAGCTGTCAATTAGTGGAGGCTAACAGCTAGGCGTGACACTAACAGAGGCAGGCAGGTTAACAGAGAGATCAGGGAAACAGTCAAAGAGAGGCCTTCTAAAACCACTGCCATCACAGGGTGACTGTGCACATGCCCAGAATTGTGTCCTCTAAAGAGTAACACCAGAGGCTACACACTGCAGAGGAAATAGACTTCACTGTCCAGCCGAATCACTAAGCAAATAAACAAGCAAATGACAACAGGCCCTGGGGGTGGATGGTAGAGATCAGTATCCAACGTATTATTTAAACTATCCAATTTTAAACAAAAAATTATGAGAAATACAAAGAAAAAGGATAGTCTGACCCATACACAGGAAGAAAGTAAACAGGAACTGCCTATATTAGAGAGTACAGATGTCAGCTTAGTAGATTAAGACTTCAAACCAGCTATTATAAATATGTTTTAAAAGGCCAAAAGAAACCAAGCTTCAAGTATTAAAGGTAGGCATGATGCAATAGAGACTATCAATAACAAGAAAAAATTATGAAAAAGAACTAAAGGGAAATTCTGAAGTGGAAAAGTACAATAACTAAATGAAAATTTGCTAAAAGGTCTCAACAGTACTTTTGAACTGACAGAAGAAAGAATTAGTAAATTTAAGATAGATCATTACGAATTATGCAATCTGAAGAACATAGAGAAAAATAAATGAAGAAAAAATGAATAGAGCCTCACAGAAATGTGGACACCATTAAGCACAAACATACATGTAAGGAAAGGACTAGAAGGAGAAGAGGAAAGAGCAGAAAAATATTCAAAGAAATAATGCTGGAAACTTCCCAAATTTGATGAAAAACATTAACCTATACATCTGAGAAGCGAGATCCACGCCCAGCTATGTCATAGTCAAAACGAAAGCTGAAGACTGAAAATTATGAAAGCAGCAAGAGAAAAATGACTTGTCATGTACAAGGGAACCACAGTAAGATTAAAAGCTCACTTTTCCTTAGAAATGTGAGGAAATGGAGGCCAGAAGGCAGTAGGATGATATATTCAAAGCCCTGAAAGAAAAATACGACTGTCAACCAAGAACTTATGTCCAGCAAACCTATTTCGCAAAAATTAAAATGAAGCAAAGAAATTCTGAAATAAAAGTGAAGAGAATTCATTGCTAGAAAATCTGCCTTACAAGAAGTACTTAAGTAATTTCTTTAGGCCAAACACAAGTGACTCCAAACATCAATTCAAATCCATATAAGAAAATAAAGAGCACCAGTAAAGGTAATTATAAAATACATTATATTGCATATTTCCTCTTTTAACTGATTTTAAAGGCAGCCATATAAAACAATATGTATATAAGTGTATTGTGTGGCTTATAACAGGTAGAAATTTAATACAGTTAACAATAACAGCACAAAGGAGGGGGGTGGGAGCAGAGATGTATTGAAGTAAAAAAATTACCAAGTTACACCAGATGGTAACTTGAATCCATAGAATAAATGAAGAGAACCAGGAATGGTAAATCAGAAATGTAAAAAAACTCTATAAATATATAATTGCTCTCCTTTCTTCTCTCAGCTCCTTTAAAAGAC
>NW_011888799.1:2945207-2958142 GCF_000151845.1 Pteropus vampyrus
TAGCTCCATGAAGGCAACAAACTAAACAAACTTAAATTTAATAGAGACCAGATAGAAGTTTAACAGAGAGAACCAGGGAAAGAGACAGCTAATAAGAGCCCTCCTGAGGTTGGAACAAGCCTTGAAGACTGAACTCAAAGACTAACCCTGCAAAGGGGCTGGATTTAATTGTAACAGACTGCAGAACACTTCATGCTCAGACATTGTTGAAAACAATAGTGTAATCAGCTGTCAATTAGTGGAGGCTAACAGCTAGGCGTGACACTAACAGAGGCAGGCAGGTTAACAGAGAGATCAGGGAAACAGTCAAAGAGAGGCCTTCTAAAACCACTGCCATCACAGGGTGACTGTGCACATGCCCAGAATTGTGTCCTCTAAAGAGTAACACCAGAGGCTACACACTGCAGAGGAAATAGACTTCACTGTCCAGCCGAATCACTAAGCAAATAAACAAGCAAATGACAACAGGCCCTGGGGGTGGATGGTAGAGATCAGTATCCAACGTATTATTTAAACTATCCAATTTTAAACAAAAAATTATGAGAAATACAAAGAAAAAGGATAGTCTGACCCATACACAGGAAGAAAGTAAACAGGAACTGCCTATATTAGAGAGTACAGATGTCAGCTTAGTAGATTAAGACTTCAAACCAGCTATTATAAATATGTTTTAAAAGGCCAAAAGAAACCAAGCTTCAAGTATTAAAGGTAGGCATGATGCAATAGAGACTATCAATAACAAGAAAAAATTATGAAAAAGAACTAAAGGGAAATTCTGAAGTGGAAAAGTACAATAACTAAATGAAAATTTGCTAAAAGGTCTCAACAGTACTTTTGAACTGACAGAAGAAAGAATTAGTAAATTTAAGATAGATCATTACGAATTATGCAATCTGAAGAACATAGAGAAAAATAAATGAAGAAAAAATGAATAGAGCCTCACAGAAATGTGGACACCATTAAGCACAAACATACATGTAAGGAAAGGACTAGAAGGAGAAGAGGAAAGAGCAGAAAAATATTCAAAGAAATAATGCTGGAAACTTCCCAAATTTGATGAAAAACATTAACCTATACATCTGAGAAGCGAGATCCACGCCCAGCTATGTCATAGTCAAAACGAAAGCTGAAGACTGAAAATTATGAAAGCAGCAAGAGAAAAATGACTTGTCATGTACAAGGGAACCACAGTAAGATTAAAAGCTCACTTTTCCTTAGAAATGTGAGGAAATGGAGGCCAGAAGGCAGTAGGATGATATATTCAAAGCCCTGAAAGAAAAATACGACTGTCAACCAAGAACTTATGTCCAGCAAACCTATTTCGCAAAAATTAAAATGAAGCAAAGAAATTCTGAAATAAAAGTGAAGAGAATTCATTGCTAGAAAATCTGCCTTACAAGAAGTACTTAAGTAATTTCTTTAGGCCAAACACAAGTGACTCCAAACATCAATTCAAATCCATATAAGAAAATAAAGAGCACCAGTAAAGGTAATTATAAAATACATTATATTGCATATTTCCTCTTTTAACTGATTTTAAAGGCAGCCATATAAAACAATATGTATATAAGTGTATTGTGTGGCTTATAACAGGTAGAAATTTAATACAGTTAACAATAACAGCACAAAGGAGGGGGGTGGGAGCAGAGATGTATTGAAGTAAAAAAATTACCAAGTTACACCAGATGGTAACTTGAATCCATAGAATAAATGAAGAGAACCAGGAATGGTAAATCAGAAATGTAAAAAAACTCTATAAATATATAATTGCTCTCCTTTCTTCTCTCAGCTCCTTTAAAAGACATAAAGTTATATAAATGAATAATTATAACAATGCATTGTTGGGTTTGTAACACATAAAATTGTAATATGTATATCAATAATAGCACGAAAAGCGAAGATGAAATAGAGCTACATAGAATTAACATTTTTATATCTCACCAGAATTAATTAGTATATATCTGAGGTAGATTCTGATAAAGTTAAAATGTGTATTTTAAGGCCAAGCAACCAATAAGAAAATTACTCAAAAATAAATAGTAAAAAAAAAATTAAAAAAATTAAAATGATACACTATAAAATATTCTCTTAACTTAAACTAAAGTAATTAAAGAGGAAGAGAGGAACAACAAAGACACAATACATAGAAACCCAAAATTATAATGGCAGATATAAATCCAACTACAGCAATAATAACATAAAATGTGAATGGATTAAACAATCTAATAAAAAAGCAGAGATTATCAAATGGGATCAAAAGAACAAGTATCAGCTATTTGCTATAGGATACATGCTTTACATTTAAAGGTATGAATAGATTGAAAGTAAAAGGATAGAAAAGGTATATCATGCAAACTTCAACCATAAGAAAGCTAAAGGGGTTATACTAACATAAGACCAAATAGACTTTAAAATAAAACAAAAAAAAAATGTTACTAGAGATAAAAAGAGACATTTTAGAATGATAAAAGGATTAATCCATCAGTAAGATGTAACAATTACTTATAAACATCTAACTATAGAGCCACAAGAAAGATGAAGCAAACTTTTGATAGACTTAAAAAAAGAAATAGATAATTCAAAAATAATATTTGAAGATTTCAATATGCCACATCCAAAAATGGATAGAACAACTAAGGAAGATCAACGAGGAAATGGGAGACTTGATCTACACTACAAATTTAACTAGACCTAAGAGACATCATAGAACACTCTATCCAAAACCAGAAAAATATATGTTCTTCTCAAGTGCAGTATTCTCCAGGACAGACTATAGACTATAAAACAAGCCTCCATAAAGTTAAAAGGATCAAAAGCATACAAAGTATGTCCACTGACCACAGACTGGTGGCAGGGAAGTCGAAAGGGGATTATAGAGCAGAGAGTAGGGTAGGGCCAGGAGTTGGGATATCAGATCCAAGAGAAAAGTTGGTAAGGAGGCAGAGGAGGGAACCTCAAGGTTTGAGGTCCAAGGTTCAGAAATCTAAGAGCAATTTGATATGGTTGCAAGATCAATGCAGTTAACAGCAGCTCACAGTCTGACAGGTGGCTGAATTGTATGATGTGGATAAGTACAACCCTAAGCCCTTCTGGTACCTCCTGTCAATGACATAGGAGGTCACAGACTTCTCTGTAGGAGCATCTGGATTGGCCGTACCAGAACATCCAATGGTGTATCCTGGTGGACTTGTCTCTAAACACTTCAAACTGGAGTCCATCAGATGACTATCCTGGAGATTACCTAAGGATGACACCTGTGACACCAAGGAGTATGATTCGGAGGAATATCTTTGCATGCTCCTCTGGTGATGTGGAAGATGTACACTCACAGGGTCAGGTTTAGAAAACAACAGATTTTGGGTAAGGAAAAGGAATATTATGTAATTTTTCACCCACGTGGGTAACCATCTACTAACAGATGTTCCCACTATTGCCTGTAAGTGAAACATTTGTAGAAAAGTGTTAACTCCATTCATGAATACCCTCCCCAGCATGCATAAGCAGTTCCAAGGGAGTAACAGGCACTAACTGCCCATTTTCCTTTATATACTGACCTTTTTAACGTGGGCTCCTTTAAGATCATATTGCTTTAAGATGATCAGATTTTTCCTTTAATGGAACACCACAGAGATCTTTTCCTCCTTGACCTTTTAATTCATGTTGAATAATAAAATTTAACATTGAGCTGTGATTTGATATTACAACACCAGGGATGCCAAATCTAAGGCCTTGAGTTTGCCAGAAGTCTGCAATTCTTGGTCTAGCAAGATTTCAGGATGCAATCTGGAAGTGTTTTAAATGCCAAAAGAAACGTGACACCCCTCTCTTCTGTTTTCATTTCCTTTTTCTCCTGTTCTTCTTTTCCCCTGGTATCTTTTACAGTCTCCACGTTTCCTCCTTGAAGCGGTCTACTCAGCACAGGAACCCACCTCTTCTCAGGGAAGGCTCTGTTGTGGACAGAGCAGCCGCATTTGCTGACCATCTATTTTTGCTTCCTCCTCTGACTCTCTGACCTTTCTTTCCATTGTGCCTCTGGCCCACACCCAGCCTTCTCACTGCCTTCTTATCTGGCCATGATGTTGAGCATTCCCTGTCCTCTGTGCCAGCTATGCACATGGATCTACCATACCCTTTCTGGGCAAGGACACTGGTCACATGGACAGGGCTGGGCACTCCACATCTTGGGTTCTACTTATCTGTAGTCTCTGTACAGTTCCTTTATTCATGAAGCCACATCTGTTTACTAAATGTGTACCTGTGATGGCTGCAGGTTATCCAGAGGCCCTCAGGTTTCCTGACCCTGAATGCCATCAGGAGAGGAGAGAGAGTAGTAAACATCCTCTTCCAGCACATCTGGGGACCAGCTCAAGGAAAAAAGGTCTAAATAATTCATATTCCTGTAGTCCTCCCAGTTGAACTATTACATTTCTAGGAAAGGGAGGTTTTCCCTATATATTTACTCTGGTCTTGATAGAGCTACTTGCTAAGCATGCAAATTGAGAGGATACGTGTATGGCCTTTCTGAGGAATGAATGAACATCAAGGAAAGTGGAGTAAATTGAAAATACATAGCTTTCTACTTCTTCCATTTTAATATGAAACCACTGATATTTCTGACACACCCTAAAGCCGAAGAATCCTAGCACATGAAGCACTTTGTATCTATGTCTGAGAGCACTGTATCTTAACACGGTAGCAATAAATTCCTCCTTGTACCCTACCCTTCCAATCCTCTACTAACTTGCATCTTCCCCTTCACAAGCAAACTCTTGGAAATGCTGTCAGTGTTCCTTGGCTCCATTTCCTCAACTACTCTTCACACCTCATTTCACTGCAGTCTGGTTTCTATACTCAGCACCTCAATGAAACTGTTATCCACTGCCTTCCTATTGTCATAACCAATAGCCTTTTTTTTTTTTTTTTTACTAGACTTTATTTTTTAGAGCAGTTTGCGTTCATAGAAAAACAGCAGTAGGTATAGTGGAGATCTCCCATATTATCCCATGCCCCTGTATATGCACAGTCTCTTCCATTATCAACACCCCTCACCAAAGTGGCACATTTATTACAATTGATGGCCCTGAACTGACACATAATTAGCACCCAAAGTCCACAGGTTCACTCTTGATGTTGTACATTCTATGGTTTTGGACAAATGTATAATATGTATCCACCATTATAGTATCATACAGAGTAATTTCATTATCCTAAAAATCCTCTATGCTCTGCCTATTTATTCCTCCTTCCCCACAACCCTTGGCAACCTCTGGGCATTTTACTGTCTCTGTAGTTTTGCCTTTTTCAGAATGTCATATAGTTAGAATTATATAGCATGTAATCTTTTCAAATTGGCTTCTTTCATTTAGTAATATGTACTTAAGTTTCTTCAACGTCTTTTTATGGCTTGATAATTCATTTCTTTTTAGCACTGCCTAATATTCCATTGTCTGCATGTACCACAGTTTATTTATCCATTCACTTTTTGAAGGACACCTTGGTTGCTTCTAAGTTTTAGAAATTATGAATAAAGTTGCTATAAACATCTGTGTGCAGGTGTTTGTGTAGACATACATTTTCAACTCCTTTGGCTAAAAATCAAGGAGTGTGATTGTTGGATGGTATGTATGGTAAGAGTATGCTTAATTTTGAAAGAAACTGTCAAACTGTCTTCTAAAGTGGCTGTATCATTTTGCATTTGCAGCATTTGGTGTTGTCAGTGTTCTGGATTTTGGGCATTTGGTGTTGTCAGTGTTCTGGATTTTGGGCATTCTACCAGGTGTGTAAGTGATATCTTATTTCTGTAGTTCTAACTTGCATTTCCCTGATGATATGATGTGAAGCATCCTTTCAGATGTTTATTTGCCATCTATGTATCTTCTCTGGTGAGGTTTCTGTTAAGGTCTTTGACCCATTTTTTAATTGAGTTGTCTCTTTCCTAATTGTTGAGTTTTAAGCATTCTTTGTATATTTTAGATAACAGTGCTTTATCAGCTATGTCTTTACAAATGTTTACTCCCAGTCTGTGGCTTCTCCTTTTAGATTCTTGACAGTGTCTTTCAGAGAGCAGATGGTGTTTTTAATTTTAGAAGCCCAGTTTATCAATTCTGTTTTATCTAAAAAGCTATCATCAAACCATAGGTCTTCTAGATTTTATCCTTTGTTCTCTTCTAGGAGTTCTACAGTTTTCTGTTTTACATTTAGGTCTGTGATCCATTTTAAGTTATTTTTTTTTGTGAGGAGCTATTTTGTGTCTAAATTTATTTTTTCACATGTGGATGACCAGTTGTTCTAGCACCATTTGTTGAAAAGACTATCTCTTTTCCATTGTATTGCCTTTGCTCATTTATCAAACATCAGTTGACTATATTTATATGGGCTTATTTATGGACTCCCTCTTTTTTTCCACTGATTTATTTGTCTGTTCTTTCACCAATACCACACTGTCTTGACTACTGTAGCTTTATAAATTCTTGAAGTTGAGTAGAATCAGTCTTCCAACTTTGTTCTTCAATATTTTATTGAGTATTTTGGGTCTTTTGCCTCTCCATATAAACTTTAAAATTAGTTTATCTGTATACACAAAATAAGTTTTTAGAGTTTTGATTGGAATTGCATTGAATCTATAGATTGAGTTGGGAAGAACTGACATCTGGACAATATTGAGTCTTCCTACCCATGAACATAGAATCTCTCTCCATTTATATAGTTCTATTTTTTCATTAGAGTTTTGTAGTTCTATTTATAGAGATCTCGTACTTACTTTGTTAGATTTATAACTAAAGATTTCATTGTTTTGGATGCTAATGTAAGGAATTGTGTATTTAATTCCAATTCCACTTGTTCATGCATGGTATATAGGAAAGAGATTGACTTTTTGTATGTTAACTTTGTATCCTGCAACATGGTTATAGTCACTTATTAATTCTCAAGGTTTGTTTGTTTGTTCTCTGAGCTTCCAGGATCTGTGGTTTGGTGTCTGACATTAATTTGGAGGAGATTCTCAATCATTACTGTTTCAAATAATTTCTGTGTTCTTTTCTCTCTTTTCCTTCTGGTATTCCCATTATACATATGTTACACATTTTGTAGCTGTCCTTCAGTTCTTGGATACTTTGTTCTATTTCTTCAGTCTTTTTTCTTTTCATTTTTTAGTGTTAGAATTTCTGTCTATCTGCTTACATTGCCCATCTCTTCTTGCATGCTACTTTATCCATTAGAGCCCTTAGCATATTAATCATGGCTATTTTAAATTCTTGGCTAGATAATTCCAACATCCCTGCCATATCTGTTTCTAGTTTTGTTAGGTGTCTGGCTTGTTTCTTTAAACCCTCCTCCCCCTTTTTTTCCCACCTTTTAGTATGTCTTGTAATATTTTCTTGATAGCCAGACATGATGTACTGGGTAAAAGGAACTGTTGTAAATAAGCATCTAGTAATATGGTGGTAAGGTCTGGGGAGAGAGGAAGCATTCTATACTCATATGATTAGGTCTCTGTCTTTTTGTGAGCCTGTGCCTCTGGACTGCAATCTTCACACATGCTTCTAAGTTCTTGCCTCTACCCACCCCCTTATGTAGGATAGGATGGCTAGAGTGGTCTGGAGTTAGGTATTTCCCTTTCCCACATAGAAGATAGAGAGGGCTGGGGTTGGGTATTTCTTTTCCTCCAGGTCATTTAGGCTCTGATAAAACCCCAGCAGATTAGGTTCTGGTTAACTGTTTCCCATGATGGCAGAACTTGTTAAGAACAGAATGATCTGGCATATTTCAAAATGTCCCTTTTCTTCTCCTCCTGCCAGAGTACATGGGAATTTTTCTCTGATATTCACTGTGAGAATGCAGTAGAGCTCTTGGAGGTAAAACCCACAAAAATGTGCTCCCTTGTAGATGTTTATTAATTTTAATTTTAATTTTTAATGTTTATTTGTTTAATTGAAGAAAGGATTTAAATTTATTTTTCCTCCCATTTACCTCCCCCCTCCCCTCTGGTAACCACTAGTACATTGTCTGTGTCCATGAGGCTCTGTTTGTTTGTCCTGTTCATTTATTGCTTTTAGGTTTATATCCCACATATAAGTGATATCATGTGATTTTCAACCTTCTCCGTCTAGCTTATTTCGCTTAGTATGATTATTTCAAGGTCCATCCATGTTGTTGCAAATGGGTATATTTCATCTCTTCTTATGGCTGAGTAATATTCCATTGTATATATGCACCACAGCTTCTTTAGCCAATCATCTATCGTAGGACACTTCGGTTGCTTCCATGTCCTGGCCACTGTGAATAATGCTGCTATGAACATTGGTGTGCAAATATCTTTTTGGATATGAGTCTTCAAGTCTTTGGAGTAAATACCCAGTAGAGAGAATGGTGGATCATATGGTAGATCAATTCTTAGTTTTTTGAGGAACCTCCATACTGTTTTCCATAGTGGCTGTACCAATTTGCAGTCCCACCAGCAGTGTATAAGGATTCTGTTTTTTTTTCGCAACCTCTCCAACATTTGTTATTACTTGTCCTTTGATTGTAGCTATTTTAACAGGGGCGAGATGGTATCTCATTGTGGTTTTGATTTGTATTTCCCTAATGGCTAGCAATGTTGAGCATCTTTTCATATGTTTGTAGGCCATTTGTATGTCCTCTGGGGAGAAGTGTCTGTTCAGGTCCTCTGCTCATTTTTTGATTGGATCATTTGTTTTTTTTGTTGTTATTGAGTCATATGAGTTCTTTGTATATTTAGGATATTAGGCCCTTATTGGAGGCATTGCTTGAAAATATATTTTCCCATTTCGATGGCTGTCTCCTTACCTTGTTGACAATTTCTTTTGCTGAGCAGAAGCTTTTTAGTTTGACGTAGTCCCATTCATTTATTTTTGCTTTTACTTCCCTTGCTTTTGAGGTCAAATTCATAAAATCTTCTTTAAGTCCAAAGTCCTTGAGTTTAGTTCCTACGTTTTCTTCGATGCATTTTATTGTTTCAGGTCTTATATTCAGGTCTTAATCCATTTTGAGTTAATTTTGGTGTGTGGTGATAGATAATAGTCTGGCTTCATTCTTTTGCAGGTGGCTTTCCAGTTTTCCCAGCACCATTTATTGAAGAGGCTTTTCTTTCTCCACTGTATGTTTTTGGCTACGTTTGTCAAAAATTATTTGCCCACATACAGATGTTTTTGAGTTCAGGACACAGGGCCCTACATATCAGAAAGAGACTAAATATTGCATAATATTATACTCTCCTTACACTGACAGAGCAGTATGCAATTGATTTTTAGATTGATATTTATCAAAATTGGTTGAAATGAAAAGGAGATAAGCCTTCAGTGTTTTGCAAATTTCCCTTATCTTGAAATTTTCATTCTCCGCCAATATAGGTTAAAATATATGGGTTAAAAATGGAATAGAAATCAGGGTTAGGACACTGGGTATATTTACCTCTAACTTGATTTTTAGTTTTATTGTCCCTTCTGCTCAAGAGTTTCACTGATTAATTTGGTAACCTGAGTAAGAAAGAAAACTCAGGATGCATCATTTTCAATAAATAATTTTTTTCATGGAAAATTCATTTGAGTTTTGATCCAGGACCATGACAATATCACCCACTTCTGTCCACTCCTTGGAAATAAAATAGATGTATATTTCCTAAGAGGTTTCATATTACTTCCGGGTGACTCTGTAGAAAAGCTAACATCTGAAAATAGGTAACAACTGAAGGAGGGGAATCTTTGGCAAGGGAATGTTTAAAGAGATGTATTTTTAAGAGTTTAAAATATTTATATTAATTAATTAATTAATTAATTAATTATGGTTGAATTCTTTTTGTTTTATTGCATATTTATTTTATTATTATAAAAATAGGAAAAAACACACATAAAATTATAGAAGAATAAGAAAGAAAACAATCAAATATGGTTCCACTATGTAAATGACTCTGATGTGCTTCAATGAACACAAGATGTAACCTAAGCCCCCAAGAAACTGTTCTTCTCCCTGGCTTGACAGAGCATATGTTTCTTACAGATGTCTGAAAAAAATATCCAGCCTCTCTGTATTGCTGCAGTTCAATACAGAGAGGCTGGATATTTTTAAATATTGAAATATTTTTAAATATTGAAAGTTTGAAATATTTAAAAATATTTAGTTATATGTAGGCCATGATGTGTAGGCCAGGATGTGTAGGTCAGCTAAATGCTAAGTAGATAAAATAATAAGTTAATAAAGATATTACCAATATTACCTATTTTGGGGTTAACGTATTCTATCTTTTAAAATTGTTTTAACTTAAACAATTTCATTTTTTTATATTAAATTTATTGAAGTGACACTCATTAATAAAATTATATAGGTTTCAAGTGTACAATTCAATAATACATCATCTGTTTATTCATTGTATGTTCACCATGCAAAGTCAAATCTCCTTCCGTCACCATATATTTGACCCCCTTTACCCTTATCCAACTTCTCCCCCTTCCTACTTTCCCTAACATATTTATTCTTAAAACAAATTTCTCTCTTGGATAATAGGTCTCTTTGATTGTAGGGATCCAGTAACTAAGGTAACTGGCACAGAGTAAGTACTCAATACATTTTCTTCTTCACTTGCATGAACAAAGTACATCTTACAAATCTTATATTTCATGTTCAAAAGCCAGATTCTTGAGTATTTCTATGGGGGTAATGACTGATTATAAAAACATAATAATAAATGGGTGGGACTGTCACTTCCTTCTGTGAAGGGGTTGTGGTCTGAAGCTTCTTCTCTGTTTCTTTCTCACAGTTTCTATGGGAAATGTAGGCACATGGTAAGACTAAATAAATACTTGGTGAGAACTGTGTTGTCATGTGTGGTTTGTGCATTTCAACAAGACAAGCTTATCTCTGAATAAGTGGCAAATCTAAAAGAATGGTTCTAACTCTGACTTTCAATTGAACTGCCTTAGAGTGGACCCACTGCCCTGTGGCATATCACCAGCGAAATTACCCAGAGGTATTAATTACTCATTTATCCCTGAGTTTGAATCAAGAATAATTGCTATGACTTCAGATTACCATGAAACAATTTTATAATGGTTCTGTTGCTGAAAGTGCAGGTAATGCTTTTTCTCTTGTACGTCTCAAAACTAATTATGCAATGAGTTAAGAAACAAATCCTGGAAAGAGCCCCAATTTGGGGTTCAGAAGACTTGAGTCAAAGTCCTGGCTCATCTTTATGAATTGTGAGATCTTAGGCAAGTCACTCAGCCTCTCCTGCCTCCTCCTTATCTACAAAATAGGTGGGTGGTGGATATGGAAATAACATAGGCATGTGTTCTGGGGAGGAAGTGACACAATGAATACAGATGTATGAAACAGACTGTTAAATGCTGAACATATGTTAAAGTTGTTTCTTTCTGACCTGTCATTTAAACACATACTCCCCGCTAAAGTAACAACAGAAAGGAAAAGAACCAGCGATGGAGAGTTTGCAGGTAACCTAATTTTCCAAGTGTCTTTTTTTTTTAAAATTGGGAGCTAATTTCCATTATTTTATTTTTTAAATTTTTTTTTAAATTTTATTTTGTTAGTTTCAGGTATACAGTACATTGGTTAGACATTTATATAGTTTATAAAACAATCCCCTTAATTGCTCTTTCTCTCCTCTGGCTCTTCACCTAGACAATACATTAATGTTAACTGCATTCCCTATGCTGTGCTCCTCATCCCTGTGACCATCTATCAACTACTAATTAGTCCTTGTTTTAAATAGTTAACCTCCATCAACATAACTATTTTAAATATCAAGTACAGTCCTCATACACATGATTTTCCTAGATCCTTGACACTGTTTATTAGGATTATTTTCAGTCATAGATGGCCTGGAATTAGGGTCCTAACCTGAAGTTTAGGTCTACCTTTTCATTCTTCTCTTCCAGTATGCTTTCTGCCTCCTTGCTCCTTAGTGTGGCTGTGGCTCCTGATCCAGTCCCTGGCTTGATGTGAGCTTATAACTCTGGGCTGGATTCAGCTTTAAGAATGCCCCTTGACTGGGGAAGCAGCTCTTATTCTCTAAGGAGGAAGGAGGTGCTTCATAAGCAGGTGGAGGGCTTCATGCTTCTTTTGGGGAAGGCTTTCTTTTTGGGGCTGCAGTTCAGCTGGATCACAGCTGTTAGAAAGTCACTTCAGATAACAATGCACCATGAAAAATTCTACTGTGGTCTTGCTGACAATTGCTCTTACCCTTTGCCCATATAACAGTGGCTTTTCTCTGACTGAAGATAGCATGAAACAAACAGTTGGCAATTGTGCTGCTGGAGAATGGAATTCTATAAAATTAATAAAACTAACAGACAGATAGTCAAACATGTTTTGCTTGTGGCTTATGTTATTTTCATGTGGGAACACATAGAAACAACTGAAAAACAAAGAAACTCAGGCTTAAACTCCAGCTAATGACAGTCTGCACTGCCACAGGAGCTGACTTCTGGGTGGATTCTGAGGAGAAATGAAGCTGAAGGAGCCTGAGGAAGCCACATGCTGGCACCTTATTTCGTCTCTCCTGATTTACTAGTTAGTTCTATGAAAACCATTTAATCACACCAGCTCCAAACCACTCTTCAAATAAACATAGAAAAGAGCTGTAGGATTCCTTTTCCCCCAGTCCCTCACCTTTCTGGGGATTAACAAGGTATTTCATATAAGAGTCTTCATTTTTCAGCCTAAGGCAAATAATTATTCACTCAGAATACTGCATGTAATTTTTGAACATATATATGTTGCTTTTCTATCTGCTCTGTGAGCTTATCATATCTTATGTTGCTTGAGGGGAGAATGATATCTATTGAAGATTTATAACTCCAATTGCATGAGCATTTATTCAATAATTTATCTACTCATTTGTACAAATATTTATTGGATTTACCAATCTTGACTGAAAACTTATTTTGTAGCAATGCATTTGGGGA
>NW_011888799.1:2958992-2971992 GCF_000151845.1 Pteropus vampyrus
ATTTATCCCTGAGTTTGAATCAAGAATAATTGCTATGACTTCAGATTACCATGAAACAATTTTATAATGGTTCTGTTGCTGAAAGTGCAGGTAATGCTTTTTCTCTTGTACGTCTCAAAACTAATTATGCAATGAGTTAAGAAACAAATCCTGGAAAGAGCCCCAATTTGGGGTTCAGAAGACTTGAGTCAAAGTCCTGGCTCATCTTTATGAATTGTGAGATCTTAGGCAAGTCACTCAGCCTCTCCTGCCTCCTCCTTATCTACAAAATAGGTGGGTGGTGGATATGGAAATAACATAGGCATGTGTTCTGGGGAGGAAGTGACACAATGAATACAGATGTATGAAACAGACTGTTAAATGCTGAACATATGTTAAAGTTGTTTCTTTCTGACCTGTCATTTAAACACATACTCCCCGCTAAAGTAACAACAGAAAGGAAAAGAACCAGCGATGGAGAGTTTGCAGGTAACCTAATTTTCCAAGTGTCTTTTTTTTTTAAAATTGGGAGCTAATTTCCATTATTTTATTTTTTAAATTTTTTTTTAAATTTTATTTTGTTAGTTTCAGGTATACAGTACATTGGTTAGACATTTATATAGTTTATAAAACAATCCCCTTAATTGCTCTTTCTCTCCTCTGGCTCTTCACCTAGACAATACATTAATGTTAACTGCATTCCCTATGCTGTGCTCCTCATCCCTGTGACCATCTATCAACTACTAATTAGTCCTTGTTTTAAATAGTTAACCTCCATCAACATAACTATTTTAAATATCAAGTACAGTCCTCATACACATGATTTTCCTAGATCCTTGACACTGTTTATTAGGATTATTTTCAGTCATAGATGGCCTGGAATTAGGGTCCTAACCTGAAGTTTAGGTCTACCTTTTCATTCTTCTCTTCCAGTATGCTTTCTGCCTCCTTGCTCCTTAGTGTGGCTGTGGCTCCTGATCCAGTCCCTGGCTTGATGTGAGCTTATAACTCTGGGCTGGATTCAGCTTTAAGAATGCCCCTTGACTGGGGAAGCAGCTCTTATTCTCTAAGGAGGAAGGAGGTGCTTCATAAGCAGGTGGAGGGCTTCATGCTTCTTTTGGGGAAGGCTTTCTTTTTGGGGCTGCAGTTCAGCTGGATCACAGCTGTTAGAAAGTCACTTCAGATAACAATGCACCATGAAAAATTCTACTGTGGTCTTGCTGACAATTGCTCTTACCCTTTGCCCATATAACAGTGGCTTTTCTCTGACTGAAGATAGCATGAAACAAACAGTTGGCAATTGTGCTGCTGGAGAATGGAATTCTATAAAATTAATAAAACTAACAGACAGATAGTCAAACATGTTTTGCTTGTGGCTTATGTTATTTTCATGTGGGAACACATAGAAACAACTGAAAAACAAAGAAACTCAGGCTTAAACTCCAGCTAATGACAGTCTGCACTGCCACAGGAGCTGACTTCTGGGTGGATTCTGAGGAGAAATGAAGCTGAAGGAGCCTGAGGAAGCCACATGCTGGCACCTTATTTCGTCTCTCCTGATTTACTAGTTAGTTCTATGAAAACCATTTAATCACACCAGCTCCAAACCACTCTTCAAATAAACATAGAAAAGAGCTGTAGGATTCCTTTTCCCCCAGTCCCTCACCTTTCTGGGGATTAACAAGGTATTTCATATAAGAGTCTTCATTTTTCAGCCTAAGGCAAATAATTATTCACTCAGAATACTGCATGTAATTTTTGAACATATATATGTTGCTTTTCTATCTGCTCTGTGAGCTTATCATATCTTATGTTGCTTGAGGGGAGAATGATATCTATTGAAGATTTATAACTCCAATTGCATGAGCATTTATTCAATAATTTATCTACTCATTTGTACAAATATTTATTGGATTTACCAATCTTGACTGAAAACTTATTTTGTAGCAATGCATTTGGGGAAGCTCTGGGAGGGATACAAAAATGAAGAAGTCAGCCCTTGAGGAGCTGAAAATCCGTTGGGCCCATAAATATAAGCAGATGCTCACTCTCATTCATAGTAAGAGAAAAGCAAATTAGAGCTGCACGAAGATTATCTAATAGACTGGAAAAGCCCTCAAAGTGATCATCCACCGTTTTGGCAAGACTAGGGAAAAAGGCAATACCAGATATTGCTGCTGGGAATGTAAATTAGCACAACTTCCCAAAGAGGTCAATCCGCAAATCTCTATTAAAATTATAAATATATGTAGACTTTGAGGCAATGAACCCATTTGTGGAAATTTATTCTACAAATATAAATGCATACATTGTGAGGTAAGGGCAAGTTATTTTTTTTGTAGCACCATCTATAATAGTAAAAGATTATTAAAAAACATATCCATCAATAAGGGTCTGTTTCTCTGTATAATGGAATACTATGCCCCCAACAACAAAAAAAATGATATGGAAAAATCTTCGAGATTTATTTTTAAGCGAGAAAAGCAAAATACAGATAACTATGTACAGCATGTTATCTTTTTAATTTTGTTTTTGTAAAAAAGAAGGAAGAATATACATTAATATATGCTTGAGTTTTCATAAACTCTGGAGGCATACACAAGGAAGTCATGAAAGTGGTTTAGAGTGGGGGGTATTGGAGTTGGTGGGGGTAGAGTGCCAGGTGGGAATAAAACAAACAGGGACAGAGATGGGAGGAAAACCCTTCACTGTATATCTCTTTACATTGCTTAGATTTAAGAGTCACATGGATATACTACTTATTCAAAATGTAAAGTAAGTATGTTTTTAACATTTTTTTAGAGAAGACACACACATACTCTAATAATATGTACAATGCACATTGCTACCTTATTTTCTAATTAAATTAAAACCTCTTTGAAGGATGAATCAAACAAAAGCCTTTTAAACTAACCTTTTAGACAGTGTCTCCAATTTCTCTTATAAACCCTTTCCAGATTATAAGCCCTTGCCAGATTAACCTTCCCAAATACTCCTTTAAATAGATTGCCAGAGACATTTCCATATATTCTCTGCATCACATTCGAAAATATCCACTTGAATTTTAGGGCTCTCCGCAAACTCACTCCACTCCACTGATACAATCTAATGTCCACTATTGTGATCCCTAATGAGCATTTTGTGATCCTGCCATTGTTCTTGAATGTTTCTGTCCCTGTGCCTTTCCTTGGGCTATTTCTCTTGTCTGTCAGGTTGCCTTTCTCTTTGCCCTCTGTCTATCTTGAGCTTTGCTTCTTTGAACACTTCTTCCATTCCTAATGGCTACACTTTGAGCCCATATTGGTGTATCCCTTATGTGATCTCCATGATACTTACCATGCTTAACTCTGATTCCACAATGAGATTGTTAGGTTCTTAGAGATAAAGCCAATGGGACACACACACACACACACACACACACACACACACACACACACCCCTGGGACTCTTGGCAGGCAGCGACATCAACTTCACACATTTCCAGCTTTCTCGGTTCTCCTAAGAAGAGGTTGTCCAGGTCACAGTTGTAAGGACTGGCTAGACCCCAACCCATTGCCCACTTGCTGTTTTAAATGGGGGTTTAGGGAACCTGAGCCAAAATCTCCAGACTCCTGTTAACTGTTACTTGCATAACAGCCACTCTCTCTTGAAATCAAATGGAAATCCAAACATTTCTGGTTGTGTCTGGGGTATTCAAAGGTGGTCCCACGTGGAACTCATTTGTATGTGGGTCCTTGCCACCACTACCACTATCGCCACCCAATGAGGGAAGACGTTTGAGGTGAGAGAGAAGAGGGTACAGCTTCGGCTGTCAATCCCTTTAAGCCTATGTCTGAGCACCATGGAGCAAGAGCCTGCAGGTCAAATATGAAAGACCTATTTCCATAAGGAATGCCAGGAGCCACAATGTACAATGCTGAGTCTGTTTGGGAGCCATCTATTCATGTCAACGGGCTCTGGGACAGTAAGAAATGGAGAAAATGTAAGGCAGCTTTGACATTTTTTGAATTTTGCAGTTTTGGGGAGCATGAGAAGCCAGAGCCTGAGCAGGGTAGCATGGCAAGGGCAGAACAAATGACTTCTCAAGTCATGGATGTCAGGGAGGGACCGCTATGGAATTATAAAAAGTATCAGTTCTTGAACAATGTAAGATACCCATGTCAGAAATCCTTTGGTGGTGAGGGGATTCTGCGGGAGGCTAAGGATGGAAGTAGGTGGTGGCAAGAGCCAGAGACATTTGGCTTATTTCTGTTGCTGTAATCTCGTCCACACACCCAAGTAGAAGACACCTTGAGAAATTCAGCTTAAATTTGATATATATCAACTAGTTCCTCCTGCAGTGTGGGGCCCATGACCTAACTGATAAAAATACACACTTTGAGTGACAGAATTTTAGGGCTAGTGTTGGGAACTGCCAGCAGGTTTCATCCAGAGTGCTGACTCCTTTCTATCAACTGTTAGTGGCTCCTTGGAGTCCTGCTGAGAAAAACTCTGAAGCCTAGTTTAGCTCACTGGGAGTGAGCACGGTAATCTATTACAGACGTCTGCCATGGGCTCAGAGTGGGAGGGAACACTTTTTGTGGATTTGTCATTCTTGATCCTGTAATACACACAGGGAAACTGAGCCCTAGAGAAGGGAAGTAGCTTGTTCGAGGCTTCTTTACTAAGCTAGAACTAGAACCCAGGTCCGTTCTCTCCCTATTGTGGCTCCTTTGTTACCTTTTAAGTTTTATATATATATATATAATATATATATTAATATTATTATATTATTATAATATTATAATATATATTAATATTATTATATGCTTAGTTAATTATTATATATATTATATATATTATATATATGCACACATTTATATATATAAACATAAAGATAATCAAAATAACAAATGATTTAAAACCTTGATTTTAGTTAATAGTTTTGTTCTTCTATCCCTTCCCTTTGTCTCTCTGCAAAAGAAACTATGAGTTTCTTATAACATAGTCCACAAATTTGAGATTTTTTTTCCTTTCTCTCTGACTTTCTGCCTACCCTTCCAAGGAATAAAGTAAAGGGAACTGAACAAAGAATAGGCAATCTGAAAGAGAAGCAAGTAGCAAAATATTTGGCTAGCGCACAAACTGAATGAATAATCCAGAATGGATGGTGCCCGCAAACTTTTCTTGTGTACTCCGAGATCCTTCTCCCTGCACAACTGCTGTTTTCCTGAAGCTCCTTCCTCCATCTCTGCCATGTACAACCCCCACCCAGCTCCACATATGATATCTGCAGCTGGGTTTATGAGGAAATAGTGATTTTTTTTTTAAGACTTCCCACCTGCCACATCACATTATGAGTCATCACACTGGGGTGTACCTTTGTCTGACATGCCAGGTTTTCTCTGCTCACATTTTAAAAGGCAGTCTTTCACTCACAATAACAATCTGAAATCCATTGATATAGAGGAGGTTTTAAACTAGTGCATTTCAAGCATCTGAAAGAGATCTAAGCTTTGACCCTAGCATTAAGGGCAATGGCACTTAAATGTTTCGCTGCTCTTCCAGGCCTTTATCTAGGATTCAAAGGAAAAACTCAAGGACTGTTACTGTAATATCCAGGATATTAGCCCGAAGAGAAAAGGGAAATGGAAAAGCCTACCAGCGTTTCAGAATCAATAAATGAAACAAGTCAGGTTCTGACGGAAGAAAAGGTATCTAAAAGTGACATTTCTTGGTGACTAGCTGCTCTATTCATTCCAAAAATATTTATTGAATTCTGACCGAGGGCCAGAAACCAGGAATAACAATGAATCAGTCATATTCCATGTTCTTCAAGTCCCCTGGGGTTGGGGGCGGGAACCTACATGCATGTAAACTGGTGATTTTGGCATAGTATAAAAAATGATAATGAAGATGAGGGCATAGAGCCATGATTAAACTTTCAGAAGTGACTTAAAAGGACTTGCTTGATGCTAACATTTATTTTGTGCTTATTATATATCACCCTATATATGCATACCTGTGCATTTCTACCTCATCTACCCTATTATGCTGTAGGGACCACATTTTCAACTTATTTGTTTTGTTTATAGGGTCTGCTCTATAGCAGATGCTTAGTTAATAATTAGATCCACAAATATTTATTGAGCGGCTGATACTTGGTATAAGACCAAAAGTAGAGGCTTATTAGGATGAATAAATTAATTTCCACATTTAAGACTGGTAGTTCAGTGAAGATGAAAGACATAATATGATAAAAGGTCATAAAAACAACACAAACAAAAGTGCTGTTGAATGCAGGGCCAGGAGTGATCAGTTCTGCTTGGAGAAATAGGAAGGTGTGAGGTGGAGGAGAGAGCATGGAGCAGTATGGAAGAGAACCACAGGAAAGAAAATAGTGAGAGAAGGAGTGGTAGAAGAAGTGGAAAACGTAGACAGGCCGACGCCATGTTGAGGACCTTGAACTTTATTTTCCAGGCAACAAAAAGTCCATGTTGATTGACTGATGGAAGTAATTAATTTCAGGAGTCCCAGATATATGTGCAAATCTGGCAATATTATTGAAGTTAAGCAATTACTGAGAGTCACCTGGACTGTGAATCTTGGTGTGATTTTTCTCTGCATTCAGCTACATCTGCTTTGCTAAGGATTGGGCTTTTCTATATTAAGGTAACATTATTTCCTTATTCACAGGCCCGGTCATAGCGCAATTGAATCCCTCAGGTGGTCAGCCTGCCTTTGTAACTGCTGTCATTTCTGGCTCTCCTCAATCTGGTGTTTGCCTCTCCAAGGGAAGCTACTCTTGCTAAGTCTACACAATGTGCCCTCTGGGTCCCTGCCTCTGGCCTCTTCTCTCCACTTTGACCACTCCATTTGTCAGCTTTCTTCTTCCTGGCAATTCACTATCACCTCCCCACTCCAATCTGTCTCCCCATCCCAAAGGCACTAACCTTGGCTGAAGATTTCTCCATTTTACAGATGGTGAAATTAATCCTTAGTGGGATTAAGTGACTTGCTCACTCTCACACTGCTAGTGAGTATAGTTAGGGAGAGGGATCTGCAGTAGTGCCCCCAGGGCTGGACATTGGGTTATTTTCTGCAGTGATGCTACTCTAATCTATACATAATAGATGAGATTAACCACTTGCAAAATTATTTCACAGATAGAATGCCTCCCAAAATTAAAAAATTAAGGAAAGCACTAAAAATTTAATCGATATGATAAAATGTGAAAATGCTCATGTCTCCTTTTCAAAGAGACCATCCCTGAAGTTTATTTAAAATCATCACCCCTCCTTCAGTCTTCCTCCATGCTTAATCCTCCTACTATATTTGATTTTCTTTAGAGCACTTATGATGTCTTTGCTTACCTGATTGTTAACTATCCCACTCAGTTGAATATGAGTCTGTTAAAGGATGGGGCCTTGTGTCTTAACCAAACTCTGATCTCCAGCACTTTGAGCAGGGCTTGGCACATAGTAAGCAATGGATTAATACAGTCTACAGTTTAGTGATTCTTGAGTGAAGAGCCTGAAAAAGCACAACCCATATTCTCACCTCCTAGTGGGAGATTCTGATCCCCCATCTCTCTCATTAGTAATCAGTATGCAGAGAGTCACTGCCACAAAAGGAGTGTGTTGGCCCCTCAGGTATGTCAGAGCAGAACAAGGGGTGAACCACTGATATCTAGTCTGACAAGGGCATTAACACATTTTTAGAAAGAACATGCCAACATAAGAAGAATGATAAAATAAAGAGCCGACACATATAGCACTTACTCCAGGCCCAGCAAAGTTCTAAGTCATTGCAAGTCATTGAATCCTCACAACTATCCCATGAGGGAGACAGTATATATTATCCTCTTATTGTAGAAAACAGACAGATAAATTAAGTAACTTGCCTGAGGTTGCATAGCTAGGAAGTGAGATTCAAATCCAGACAGTCAGGCTCCAGAGTCCAGGCAAGGCAATACAGAGCAATGCTTGTGGCAGATTCAAGATGGCCATGAATACTTTGACATTACTCTGTTTGAAGTGTGGACTCCATGTACCCTCCCCTTGAACCCAGATTGGTCTGCAGCTAATTTGACCAAGTATGTGAATGAGCTGTCTTGAACCCTCCGGCTTGCCAGCTGACTACCACTGGAGAGTCAATGTCACATGGGGCTGACCCCCTGCCTAAATTCCTGATTCATAAAATCATGAGCTATAATAAAATGGTTGTTGCTTTACACCACTGAATTTTGAGATAGTTTGTTATGCAGTTATGTTGTGGTAACTGGAATAGTGTTCTTTAAACTTTCTGACTGTGACACACAGAAAGGAATACATTTTTCCAGAAAACACACATACATACACACTAGGGAAACCCTGGAGTTTAGCATTGGCTTCAGACTTTGAAAGTCCAAGTGTCCAAAGGACTGATTCAACATCATTTCTGGAATTTCTGAACTTGTGAGTGATCAGCGGCAATGTGGAAGCACAGGTTGCATGGCCTCAGCAATGTTAGTAATATAACAAAGGATATTCAGATTTATTGATAGTTTTCATCCATCCTTCCATGCATCCATCCATCCATCCATCCATCCATCCATCCATCCATCCATCCATCCATCCATTCATCCTTCTATCTGAAGTAAAATCTCACAAAACAATACTTGCCTTTACCATGTGTAATGCACTCTGATAGTTTCTATTCTATTTAACTTTAAAAATGCTCATTAAGACCCACTATATTACTTTCTTGACCCACTAAGGAGGCAACGCTTGTAGTTTGAGAAAGGGTAACCACTGAAGAAGAACTTGTCTGAGAACGGGCAGCATTCTTTAAGAGAGGCAATGCTCTAAGTCAGCCACCCCCAACATTCAGTTCACCCGGCAGAGTGAAGATGGAGATGCTCCCATCCCAGATTCATGATGCTAGTGTTTAGATCGCCCATTTGCTTGCTGTGCTCTTATTCCACATTCAATACTCATCTTAGTCTGCTCTGTGGTTTCTGAACATGCTGCTCCCTTTGCTTCGAGCTTGTTCCTTTTGTCCTGCCTCACTGCTGCCTGATGAATAGCTGCTATTCATCCTGCAGGACTCAGCAGAGATGTCCCCTCCTCCTAGAAGTCTTCCTTGACTCTATGGGACTGGATTAGGTTTCCCCGCTGTGTTTTTAAAGTTGACTGTACTACCTTTGCCTGCTTACTAGGTGGTGGGCTCTAAGAGCTTAGGGACTCTATCTTACTTGCTGTGAATCCATAGAACTTGACCTAGTGCTTGGCACTGAGTAGGAACTTGATAAATATTTGTTGAATAAGTAAATATCTGTTTAACCATGTACATATTCCTACTAGAAAGAGATTGCCCTGGCCAACTGTTCCCTAGCCAAACATTAGAATTCCAGCTTGTGTGGCAAACATAAATAATATTGTAAATTCTTGCCAATTGACATTTTGTGATTTATAGCTCTGTCTCTTGTGGGTTTAGTTTGCATGCGTCAGTCCCCATTAATTTCATTAACTCTAGAAGGATTTACAAGATTAAGTTTCTAGAATGGCAGAACTGACAACCAGACCTTTATGATTTCACCAAATTAATGTCGTCTTCTAAAGTCTTGACAGCAGCCATCTGATATCTGACTCTGATAGCCCTATCTTTCTCCCCAACATCATTTTAAATACCTTTCAAATCTAGCTACCTTTCATATCTTCATCGAAATTAAAGTGATGTCAGCCTTAAAAATAGGGTTTTAAAGAGTTTTCTTCTTTTTCCTTGATTTCATATAAAAATCTTTGTTTTCTAAATTGCCTTTGAGTATTTCTTTTGTGAGAATTTTTCTTCCTTTTTTTTTGATGATCAGTTTTTTTCTTTGGAAGGCTCTTAAAGTTTGCCAAATTGTTTTTGCTCCAAACCACATAAATTGATGCTTACTGAATACATCTGTTAGTTCTGTTAGTTTAAAAATGGACATGGACTATAGACTAGTGGTTACCAAAAGGTAGAGGGTAGGGAGGAAGGGGGAGGTAGACAGGGTAAAGGGGGTCAAATATAGGGGGAGTAGGGGAGGGTGAAGTGGGTAAAGGGGATCAAATATATGGTAGCTGAAAGAAACTGGACTTTTGGTGGTAAACATACAATAGAATATACAGATGTCAAATTATAATGTACACCTGAAAATTATATAATTGTAATAACCAATGTTATCCCAATAAACTTAATTTTTAAAAAGTTAAAAAAATTAGTATGGTTATGGTAACAGACTTGAGAGATATCTCAACTAGAACTGAAGTCTGCACAGACCTACGTAATTAATGTTATTATTAAAAATAACCTTAGATTATTTTTATTATGGTGTTTCAGGTGTACAATTCAACAGTAAGGCATATATATATATATACATATATATATATATGTGTATATATATATATGTATATGTGTGTGTGTGTATGTATGTATATATATTGCATTGTGTGTTCACCGCCTATAGTTAGATTTCTTTCTGTCACCACATATATGACCTTAGATTATTTATTTCTTACTTGTTGCCAGGATGGAAAATGAAGAATACTAGCACCTGAGCGAAAATCTCAACCAGACAATCTGAGGATCGGAAAGGGATGATGACTGTGACAAGAGCAGGAGTATTTCAATGCCTTCAAGCAGTAACACTGCTCTGGGAGGGAGTATTTCCTCCCAGTAGCTGGCTTAATATAAATAAACAAACAAAAAAAACTGGCTGCTAGGGAGAGCCACATGAGAAGGGGATGGGAGGATAAAGCTCTTATAAATGAGCAAACCAAAACCTTACAAAACTACGTAATACAAATCTAGAGGTGCTATGACTTTATATTGTTAGTCACTTCAAAAAGAAGGTCTTCTTTAGAGCAGTGCACAGAGTCCAGGGAATGATGCAGAAAGCAGAAGGCAGAAAATACTTTCAGAAACGAACTACTGGTAATATATTCGAACTGTGACATTTTTGTTGTTCTTATAATCTGGCCATATTTCACTCTTGGATATATGTAAAAGTTCTTATTAAACTAAATGGAAGTTAAATGTGTATGCTCAAAGGACAAGTTTGGACAATAATATCTTTTCAAAGACATTAATAAAGCAATAGAAGTGTAAATGATTGTTGCGTCATCAGAGTTCTTGTTTCAGATGAGAAATGCTGGGAGAGAGAGGAAGAATTGCATTACTTCGTCCTTTGGAGAGCCTCCATTTTTGCATTCCCTAATGTGGGTGTACTCTCACTAACACTTAAATGTGTCCACGAAAGCATCATATATTCCAAGTAAATGCTCTTACTCCCTGCAGCAGAAGGCTCTTCGACGATGTGAATGTAGAGTGCATTGTGAAGACATCAAATAAGGGAAAATGTAAACTTTTATTTCAAAGGTTGAAAAAGTTAGTTATCATACCTTTCTTAATGAGAGAAGTGGGAATACTACAGGGGAAAAAGTACTGGTTTGGGAGTCTAAACAAGTGATTTTTGAGACTGATGTCTGTTACCAATAAGTTGCCTGACTTTGTGTGTTCAGCAAATGACTTTGGTGCACTAAGCTTTGGATCTGTCATCTAAAAATAAAATGGTTGGTTGACAGGCTAAATAAAGTGTCTATAGCTCTAGTATTCTGTGATTTTATGAGATATAAAATTATCTATAAAAGTATACCACTAGCAATTAAAGGCGATATATGATAAAAGTTACAAAGAGGAGAGAAAGGAAGTTAAAACAGTACTTTACCTGAGAAGATTCTGATAAGACTCAGGAAAAAACCACAATGAACAATATGAGTAATAACAACATGAGTAATAATGATAATTTAGCAGCTACTACACAAATGTGAGGCTATGTGCCATCCCTAACCCTCACCTCACCACAGTCATCTCACTAGGTATAGTAAATTGTGTTTTTCAAAGATGGCCACAATGATATCTCCTATCCCACACACTCTTCTAGAATTTTGTCCTTTCGCCATCGAGAGGTGGAGTCTAATTTTCTTCTCCTTGAATCTGGGTGGACTTGGGACTCATTTGTAACCAACAGAATATGGCAGAAGTAATTCTGGATGGCTCCTGGGGCTAAATCATAAAAGACAATGCAGCTTTTGGCTTGTTAGCTAGAAAAATTGCTCTTGAAGACTTTAGTTGCTAAATAAGCAATCTGGTTGCTTTATGTTGGGGCTGCCATGTTGTAAAAAAGCTCAGACAGAGACCACATGGAAAGGTCCTGAGACAATATGAAAAGAATGCCCAGATAGCTCCCAACTTTTCCAGCATCCCCTCCCCCCACTGTTCCAGCTCCAGTGACTAGACCATTTGACTGCAACTACATGAGAGACCCTAAAGCAGAACTACTCAGCCAAGCCTTTTCCAAAATCCTTTTACAGAGAATCTAGGAGAGATAATAAAATGATTGTTATTTTAGGCCATTACGTTTGGAATGATTTGTTACTTAGCTGTAGCTAATCAGTAGATTTTGGTAATTTTGGTACCTAGAATGCTGTAAAAACAAAACAAAACAAAACCCTATAACATGTGGTATTGGCTTTGGGACCAGATGGCAGTAAGAAGCTAGAAGGGACCTGAAGAGTCCGTTAGTGAAAGTCTAAAGAGTTTTAAAGAGAGTGTTAACAGAAGCCTTGAGGAGGCTACTGGTGACAACTTAATGGAAAGTGAGGGAAACATTATTTGAGCTGGAGGAAAGGAGACTCTTATTATATGGTAGGGGGAAATTTAGCAAAAACATCACCAACAATAATGTGGAAAATATAAATTGTACCCAATGAACTCAGTGATTTAGCTAGGAAGAGTTCCAGGAAGAGTGTTAAGGGTGCTGCCTGGTTTCTTCTTCTAGCTGCCTACATTAAATGAGAGAGGAGAGAAATGAATTAAGAAACGAACTATTCAGTTTTTGAGTAGAAGTTGGAGGGATTTTAAAGGGTCCAGAAACATCTTTTCAGCGAGCAAAAGGTTCTTGAATCAAGGAATGGCTTCCTGGAAAAGATGACATCCAGGGTGGGGCGGGAAGATCCTTTGTTTATACCTC
>NW_011888799.1:2972717-2980948 GCF_000151845.1 Pteropus vampyrus
GCCATCTTTGAAAAATAAAATTTATCACACCTCATGTGCAAAATATGGGGAGAGTTAGGGATGGTGAATGTAAAGTACCTGGTACATAGCCTCACATTTGTGTAGTAGCTGCTAAATAAAGTATTGCTATTACTACTCATGTTGTTATTACTTGTCTTTACTGGTCTTTGGTTGGAGAAATATGGCACTCGCAAATAAGTATCCGAGGAAGCACACCAGAGCCTGATTTACAGCCTAGACCTTGAGCCTAATGCTTTTATCAGGTTCTTGATTTTTATAGGAAAAATTATAGCTCAAAGCACAGACACTGTCATATTTAATGTTCTGATGTTCTATTCTCCTTGACATCTAAACCATCAACTTAGGTCTTACTTCCTCCATGAAACTGACTGCTTCATGACTGAAAATGAGCTCCCTTGGAGCAGGAATAAAGCTTAAATTTGCCTAATATACAGCTCAGGCTCTTGGATATTTATTAGGCACATATTGAATAAATTTTAGTGCATCAGAGAATTAACATATCAGAATCCAAGAATAATGAGGATTGTATATAGAAAAGAGGCTATACATTAAAAATTATTCCTTTAAAAATACACTGTAAATTTATTCTTTGAGAATATCCTAGATAAAGGTAGGTGACTTGCACTCCCATCATTTATCCAAAAGGAAGTCCTGATAACAGTTCACATATTACTCTGCTTATTGATCTCACTCCTACATCAAGGACTTCCAGGCGGGGTAGGGGTAGAGAGATTTAATAAATTTTAGTTCATAAGATAATTAACGAATACAGAATCCAAGAATAATAAGAATTGACTATATATAGAAAAGAGACTGTACATTAAAAAATTATTTCTTTAAAAAAATGAAAATGGTGATCAAAGCCTTATGTCCTTTCTTCTCATTTACAGAAATTAGGGGACATATTTCTTGCTGCAGAATTCTTAGTTCCAACATTGTCAATCCTGAATGACTCAGAAATTTTTTATAGAAGATAAATCTTGTGTATTCCAGAGTTTTAGAGCTGGAAGGGACCATAGAAGTCCAATAGTTCAACCCCTTCATTTTACAGATGAGGACATTGAGGTTTTATTGGTCAGTGGGATGATTGACCATTAAGTGGTTAAGTGACCTGCCCAAGGTCATGTAATTAATGACAGAGTCAAGACTAGAAATTTTTCCTTTCATTCCATTCTTGCATTCAACAAGCTTTTCTGAGAGCCTGTTATTTGTAAAGCATGTGTTAGATTCTTTCCTTCTATTTCCCTTTGATACTCACTGGATGATGTTAACCAGAATCAGGAAGAAGACAGGCACTCAAAACAGTCTACTGAATTCCTTCTTTTTTAGTAGTTCTAGAAAAGGTTTGATGGGTGGAGATGTTAAAACTATTGCCTTTGGCATAGTATTGTCTGTGATTCTGGATTATTTATGCCAGATGGCTTGTGTACCATCTTACCACAGATAATCTGGAACTAAATACATTGGTTTGTTTTCCAGAGAGAATATTCTTCTTGCTCAAATGGCAACCTTCAAATTGTACAAACCCAATCAATTCAAAAATATACAGCAACCCTTCATACCAGCTGCTTTGGCCTATTCTCTGGCTTTCCCCCAAACCTACCACCGCTTCTCAGCAAGATGGAGCTCAACGTGGAGCTTCTCCTGGCTTGCAGAACCTTCTTTTGGGTTCTTTCTACATACAGCTTTGTGAGGTCTTGGCATTTTTCATCAAAAATTTCCCCACTCCTGGCCCAAAACCTTTGTTGCACAACTTCCTACATGAAGAATATTCTGTTTCCAAGAATAGTAAGAACTTTCTTGATATTTTTGGGAAAAATCTCAGCAAAGAATCCACTTCCTTTTTAATCGTTTAGGGATTGTAAGTTTGGAATGTGAATTCTCCCATCCTTACGTCTTACTTTTTTGTTTAGTGTTTATTATTGACTTGATAGATGCATAACTTAGAAGTTATGGGTGATATCTGGTGAGTGACTCCTGGTATATCTTCCTACACTCGAGAAAATGTAATATTACCTTTTGAGTATAAAGTTGCACACTCACTCAATTGACTAAGTCCTAGGAATATTGCTTGCTTCTATCACTTGGATGTTTATAAATTAAGAAGTAGATACAGCCTCTTTTTAAAGAAGTTTCTAACATAAAATGTTTATAATGGAATGAGTGATAAAAGAAATTAATACACAGTACCAAATAAGAAAATATTGTGTTTATTTTTAGGTTAAATAATCATAGGCATTTTTGGAGCACTAGAGAAGGGGCAGACATTTGAAATAGTATTTTTATAAAAGAAATGTGAAGAACTACACTATTCAAACAAAAGCATGTGTTAAATTTGACAACAAACAAATCAATGCTTTTAGAATTCTGAATTTTTGAAAGAAACTCTAATGTTCAGATGTAAAAGAATGGGATATTTTATTCATGAAGAGAAAAGTATCATGATATTTTCAAATTCTTTGGTTCTTTTTGTAGAAAAAACATCAAGGTGAATGAATGGTAACGTATATACACAATGACAAATAGTTAAAACCTATAAGAAATGCCTCATGACTTTATAGGCAAAAAATGATAAGCAAGACCATGTGAACTGGTAAATCCACAGAAACTTTCTAAACAGAGAAGTTGCCAGGATCATCTTTTTAATCAGCTTCCAAACATACTTTTCACATCAGAGTTGTTTCTCAGGGGAAGTGGAGATGGGGACATCAGAGGCCTCAGAACTGCCCAAGTTATTTCAGGAAAGGAAATAAAGGTGGAAAAAAATCTGCATCCGTGGCTCCCATACCCTATTTTGGTGGTCAATCCAAAACTAACTAGTCACCAACAACATTTTCGGCAGATGAGATAACTGCATTCCCAAAGAGCCACAAAATGGACAAATCACTGTAATTAAAACACTGTTTCCAGATCCTAGTTCTTTTAAGGCACAAGTGAAAGGATAACTGAGAGGACTTGGTCTGGACTCTGCTCTCCATGTCTCTATACTAAAGTGAAGCTATAATGAGGAACACACACACAATTTAGTAATTCGTAGCAGAAAGAGAGAGCAACAGCCCCTATGTAGAGTGAAAGTGGAAGCATTGGTACAAATAGGGAAGCAGGAGTGGGCGCATTGGGTGCTAAGCACTTAGCAGCACCCTGTTCTCCCAGCCCTACCCTAGATGGGATGTGAGCTTCCTGAGGGCAGGCAAAGTGACTGTCATCTTTATACTTTGCATCTCTTCAGTGGCCACTTTCATGCCTATACCAGCATCTCCTGCAGTATGCTTTGTAAAAGGTCTTATGTATATAAAAGGGGTGAGGCAGTGCAGTGATTAAATAAGCCTGAAAAATGATAGATTAAACAAAAACAAACATTTATATGGAGGAATTTCCTAGACCTTTAGTAAATTAATGTACAATATGCCTTTTTAAAGGGGAGGGTGGACTACTCAGCATCTCTCAAACTGATCAGAGAATACCTTGTTCATGGAATTTTTTTGCAGGACTCTATAGAAGACATCTTCCATGTGGTAGATGCTCCACATTTTTTGAACTGAATTGACATAGAATAAGTCTTACTCTTTCACTTGTTATCCCTCCATGTACCTGAAGACAGAATAGTTCTCCTTGGTTTTTCTTTTCCATGTTAAATACCTCTTTAGACTTTATTCTCCTATAATTCTCACCATACTTTCTTATCATTCATTACTTTTTAGTCTGTCTGCCTTCCACACTGTAAGACTTGGGAATGCGGGTGTACGACTCATTTCTGCAAGTGCCTTCTGCGCATGTTAACTAACAACCTTCAAGAAGGGGGTGTTAAGAATTGGACTAAACGTGGTGGAGTGATAGATATTCCCAGATCTTTCCCCTTGAAACAAAAGTAAGCTGAACATCTGAAACTCAACAAAAAACACCCAAACCGCACACCAGCACGTCTGAGCATGGGATCTGCGCATAAGAGCTACCATACGTCAGAACCCAGGGTGTCGGGTGGTGGACTGGGAGAAACAAGGAAGCTGCCTCTTGCAGCCAGAGCTCCCTCTAGGAGGAGGGGGAGGAGAGAAGGTGTGGCGAGTTCCCTGAATAGCCCTGTCTGGGAGGGCTATTCGCATGGCTGGCAGCAGTGCGCAGTCATCACGGCAGAAGGCAAAGAAATGGGGATGGTAGAAAAACAGGGATGGCAGAGAAACAACAGTTGATTTTTACCAGCCACGATTGCAAAACAGAGGCTGATCTGAAGCCTCTATCCTCCAACCCAGTGAGCCCCTTCCATCATATCCTCTGAGATGGAAAGCCGTGGAGCACCAGGGGAATCTGAGCAAACACTACCGAAACTGTCGCTAATACTGACAAGAACTGAGACCGAGGGTAGCAAGCGTGTTTAAACATCTAAAAGGAAAAAAAAAAACATTATTAAGACTTTATATATAGCAGAGATCCAAGAGGCTTAGACTCTACCTACTGGAAACCAAAAGAAAAACACCTTTGCAACAGGCTAGGGCCAATTATATAATAAATCTTCTTTCTGGGGAAAAAAAAAGCAGAAAACAATTCCATTAATGCCCAGGTGGAGAAACAGTTCATTAAACACCATGAAAAACCAGGGTGACAAGGCATCTCAGAAAGAAAAAGAAAAGTCTCCAGAAAATAAGCTTATAGACATAGAAATATGTGATTTAAATGACAGAGAATTCAGGATGGTACTTCTGAAAAAACTCAATGAGATCCAAAACAAATCATATCAACAATTTCAGGAATTGAAAAAACAACTAGAGGAGCAGAATGAGTTCTTCATCAAGGAGATTGAAACCCTCAAAAAGAATTGAATAGACCTGGAGATAAAGAACACACTGCAAGAGTTGAAAAATGAAATAACAAGTTTGGGAAATTCAGTCGACCAAATGGAGCAAAGGATCAGTGATATCAAAGACAGAAATCTAGAAATAAATCAAAAGGAATAAGAGAGAAACTGAAGAATGAAAAATAATGAAAGAGAAATATAAATACTAGCTGATACCATCAAGGGAGGAAACATAAGAATAATGGGCATTACTGAAGGTGAGAAAAAGGAGCAGGGACTAGAAAGCATTTTCAGACAAATAGTGGACGAGAATTTCCCAAATCTAAGGAATGAGCTAGAGCTTGGAATTCAAGAAGTCAACAGAACTCCCAATTATTTCAACCCCAAAAGGCCTTCACCAAGACACATTGTATTGAAATTATCAAAAATCAACGACAGACAGAATTCTCAGGACAGCCAGGGAAAAGAAGATGGTAATCTATAAAGGCAAATTCATTAGATTATGGTAGGACTTCTCAGTACAAACTTTACAAGGCAGAAAGAGGTGGAATCAAATATTCAAACTATTAAATGAAAGGAACTGCCAGCCAAGAATAATGTATCCAGCTAAGCTCTCCTTTAGATATGAAGGAGACATAAAGACCGTTCCAGACATACAAAAATTGAGGGAATTCTCCACAACGAGGCCTGCACTATAGGAAATACTGAAAGGGGTCAGTTCGCCTAAAAAAAAAAATGACAAAAAACCCCCCACAAAACCCAACATAATTAGGAGTAAGGTGACTAGCAGACTGATAAAAGCAGAGGAGTGCAACCTTTACTAGGAACAGGGCATTAAAGCTTAAAAATAAGAAGGGATTTACTATAGCAAAGTACTAATGAATGTTCAGTATACATAGACACAAACTGAAATAACAATGACTCAAAAGGGGAGGATTCAAAGATCCAAATTCGCAAAGGGGAATGGAGATAAGGCACATGAGGAAGAAAATGGATGACTGTATATATATAACTATCCTTTACATATTTGTAATGGTAACCACACAGCAAAGATTCAGAACTGAAATATATAACATTAAACAAGAAGGACCAGAAGCAAAACCCACAAAACCAACCAAAATAAAGAAAACAGAAACATAAGGACAAGAAAGCAATGAAAATACCGAGCTACCAGAAAACAAAAGATAAAATGGCTATAAGAAGACCTCATATTTCAATAATTACCCTAAAAGTAAATGGACTGAACTCACCAATAAAAAGGCATGGAGTTGCAGATTAGATCAAAAAACAAGACCCAATCATATGCTGCCTCCAGGAGATACATCTCAGTTCCAAAGACAAATATAGACTCAAAGTGAAAGTGTGGAAAATGATATTTCAAGCAAATGGCATTCAGACAAAAGCGGGAGTAGCGGTACTAATATTGGACGAAATAGACTTCAAAATAGAAAAGATAAAGAAAGATACCGAGGGACACTTCATGATGATAAAGGGAATCATGAACCAAGAAGACATAACACTTATTAATATTTATGCTCCCAACCAGGGAGCCCTGAAATATGTAAAGCAATTGCTAATAGAACTAAAGGGAGAAACAGACCAAAACACTATCATAGTAGAGGACCTAAATGTCCCACTGTCAGATATAGACAGATCATCCAAACAGAAAATCAATAAGGAAATAATATCCTTCAATGATACATTAGATCAACTGGACATAATTGACATTTATAGAGCCTTTCATCCCAAAACAGCTGCTTATACATACTTCTCTAGTGCACATGGAACATTCTCAAGAATCGACCACATACTGGGACACAGAGATAACTTCAACAAATATAAGAGGATTGAAATCACACTGATCATAATGCTTTGAAACTAGAGATCAACTGTAAAAAGAAAGCAGAAAGAACCACAAATACATGGAGATCAAACAACATGCTACTGAAGAATAACTGGGACACAGAAGAAATAAAAAGAGAGATCAAGAGATACATAGAAATGAATGATAATGATAGTACAACATATCAAAACTTTGAGGACAGAGCAAAAGTGGTCATAAGAGGAAAGTTCATATCATTACAACCTATCTCCAAACTCAAGAACGAGCCCAAGTAAACAACCTAACGCTTCATCTTAAAAAACTAGAAAAGGAAGAATAAATGAAGCCTAAAGTCAGCAGAAGGAAACAATCAAAATTAGAGGAGAAATAAATGAAATTGAAAACAAACAAACAAACAAACGAAAAAAACAATAGAAAAAAGAAATGCAGCAAAGAGCCGGTTCTTTGAGAAGGTTAATAAAATTGACAAACCCCTGGCTAGACTTACTAAAGAAAAAAGAGAAAGGACACAAATAAACAAAATCAGGGATGAAAGAGGGGAAATTACGACTGATATCACAGAAATACAAAGGATCATACAAGAATACTATGAAAAAGTGTATAATATCAAATTTAATAACCTAGAAGAAATGGATAACTACTTAGAAAAATACAGCCTTCCTGGACTGAATCAAGAAGAACTGGAAAATCTAAATAGACCGATCAGCAGTATAGAAATTGAAATGATCATCAAAAACCTACCAAAAAGAAAAAGTCCAGGGCCAGATGGCTTTACCAGTGAATTCTACCAAACATTCAAAGAAGATTTAATACTTATTCTCCTCAAACTCTTCCAAAAATTTGAAGAGGAGGCAGTACTTCCCAACTCATTTTATGAGGCCAATATTACCCTAATACCAAAACCTGGTAAGGATAACACATAAAAAGAAAACTACAGACCAATATCTCTCATGAACACAGATGCAAAAATCCTAAATAAGATACTAGCGAACCAAATACGGCAACATATTAGAAAGATTATACGCTACAATCAAGTGGGTTTCATCCCAGGGGCACAGGAATGGTTCAACATACGCAAATCGGTTAATGTGATATGCCACATAAACAGATTAAAAAATAAGAATCATATGAACACATCAATAGATGCAGAACCTTCAACAAGATACAGCATCCATTTATATTCAAAACACTTAACAAAATCAGTATAGAAGGAAAGTACCTTAACATAATAAAGGCCATCTATGACAAACCCTCAGCTAACATTATACTTAATGGTGAAAAACTAAAAACCTTCCCTCTAAGATCAGGAACAAGGCAAGGCTGTCCACTATCACCACTCTTATTCAGTATAACATTGGAGGGCCCAGCAAGTGCAATCAAACAAGGGAAAGATATAAAAGGTATCCAAATAGGAAACGAGGAAGTCAAACTATCACCATTTGCAGATGACTTGATTCTCTATATAGAAAACCCTAAAGACTGCACAAGAACACTGCTAGAATCGATAAGCAAATATAGTAAAGTTTTTGGATACAAAATCAATGTGCAAAAATCCATAGCATTCCTATACTCTAACAA
>NW_011888799.1:2980998-2992335 GCF_000151845.1 Pteropus vampyrus
GGTTCTTTGAGAAGGTTAATAAAATTGACAAACCCCTGGCTAGACTTACTAAAGAAAAAAGAGAAAGGACACAAATAAACAAAATCAGGGATGAAAGAGGGGAAATTACGACTGATATCACAGAAATACAAAGGATCATACAAGAATACTATGAAAAAGTGTATAATATCAAATTTAATAACCTAGAAGAAATGGATAACTACTTAGAAAAATACAGCCTTCCTGGACTGAATCAAGAAGAACTGGAAAATCTAAATAGACCGATCAGCAGTATAGAAATTGAAATGATCATCAAAAACCTACCAAAAAGAAAAAGTCCAGGGCCAGATGGCTTTACCAGTGAATTCTACCAAACATTCAAAGAAGATTTAATACTTATTCTCCTCAAACTCTTCCAAAAATTTGAAGAGGAGGCAGTACTTCCCAACTCATTTTATGAGGCCAATATTACCCTAATACCAAAACCTGGTAAGGATAACACATAAAAAGAAAACTACAGACCAATATCTCTCATGAACACAGATGCAAAAATCCTAAATAAGATACTAGCGAACCAAATACGGCAACATATTAGAAAGATTATACGCTACAATCAAGTGGGTTTCATCCCAGGGGCACAGGAATGGTTCAACATACGCAAATCGGTTAATGTGATATGCCACATAAACAGATTAAAAAATAAGAATCATATGAACACATCAATAGATGCAGAACCTTCAACAAGATACAGCATCCATTTATATTCAAAACACTTAACAAAATCAGTATAGAAGGAAAGTACCTTAACATAATAAAGGCCATCTATGACAAACCCTCAGCTAACATTATACTTAATGGTGAAAAACTAAAAACCTTCCCTCTAAGATCAGGAACAAGGCAAGGCTGTCCACTATCACCACTCTTATTCAGTATAACATTGGAGGGCCCAGCAAGTGCAATCAAACAAGGGAAAGATATAAAAGGTATCCAAATAGGAAACGAGGAAGTCAAACTATCACCATTTGCAGATGACTTGATTCTCTATATAGAAAACCCTAAAGACTGCACAAGAACACTGCTAGAATCGATAAGCAAATATAGTAAAGTTTTTGGATACAAAATCAATGTGCAAAAATCCATAGCATTCCTATACTCTAACAACAAAGTGACAGAAAAAGAAGTGGAAAAAATGATTCCTTTTGCAATTGCAACAAAAAGAATAAAATATCTAGGAATAAATCTATCGAAAAATGTGAAGGACCTATATAATGAAAACTATAAGATCCTATTAAAAGAAACCGAAGAAGATACAAATAAACGAAAAGATATTCCATGTTCTTGGATTGAAAGAATCAACATAGTTAAAATGACCATATACCTAAAGCATTATACAGATTTAATGCAATCCCCATCAAAATCCCATCAGCTTTTTAAAAGAAATATAACAAAAAATCATCTGATTTGTATGGAAGTACAAAAGATCCTGAACTGCCAAAGCCATCCTGAGAAAAAAGAATGAGGCTGGAGGCATCACTCTGCTCAATTTCAAATTATAGTACAAAACGACAATAATCAAAACAGTATGGTACTGCCTGCAAAACAGACACACGGAGCAGTGGAACAGAATCGAGAGTCCAGAAGTAAACCCATACTTAAATGGGCAAAAAATTTTTGACAAAAAAGCCAAAAACATACAGGGAAGAAAGGAAAGCTTCTTTAATAAATGGTGCTGGGAAAACTGGAAAGCCACCTGCAAAAGAATGAAACTAGACTGTTGTCTATCACCACACACTAAAATTAACTCAAAATGGATTAAGACCTGAATATAAGACCTGAAACAATAAAATGCATAGAAGAAAACATAGGAACGAAACTCAAGTACCTTGGACTTAAAGAAGATTTTATGACTTTGACCTCAATAGCAAGGGAAGTAAAAGCAAAAATAAATGAATGGGACTACATCAAACTAAAAAGCTTCTGCTCAGTAAAAGAAACCATCAAGAAGGTAGAGACAACCATCCGAATGGAAAAATATATTTGCAAGCAACGCCTCAAAAAAGGGCCAAATATCCAAAAAATACAAAGAACTCATACAACTCAATAACAACAACAACAGAACACAAACAACCCAATCAAAAATTGGGCAGAGGACCTGAACAGACACTTCTCCCTAGAGGACATACAAATGGCCAACAAATATATGAAAAGATGCTCAACATCGCTAGCTATGAGGGAAATGCAAATCAAAATCACAACGAGATACCATCTCACATCTGTTAGAATAGCTATAATCAACAGGACAAGTAATAAGAAATGTTGGAGATGATGTAGAGAAATAGGAACCCTCATATACTACTGGTAGGACTGCAAATTGGTACAGTCACTATGGAAAACAGTATGGAGGTTCCTCAAAAAACTAAGAATTGATCTACCATATGATCCACCATTCTCTCTACTGGGTATTTACCCCAAAGACTTGAAGACTCATATCCAAAAAGATATTTGCACACTGATGTTCATAGCAGCATTATTCACAGTGGCCAGGACATGGAAGCAACCAAAGTGTCCTACGATAGATGATTGGATAAAGAAGCTGTGGTACATATATACAATGGAATATTACTCAGCCATAAGAAGAGATGAAATACTGCCATTTGCAACAACATGGATGGACCTTGAAATAATCATACTAAGCAAAATAAGCCAGACTGAGAAGGTTGAAAATCACATATCACTTATATGTAGGCTATAAACCTAGAAGCAACAAATGAACAGGAGAAACAGACAGAGACTCATGGACATGGGCAATGGACTAGTGGCTACCAGAGGGGAGTGGGAGGGGGAAATAATAAAATAAAATGTTAAAAATAGAAATAAAAATATAAGCTTGGAATAAAAACAAAAGAAGGGGGTGTTAACCGTGCAGAATGAACCTGCCATTTCATTGAGTTGGAGAGACCATCCAACTGACTAAAGCAATCCAACCAGTGAGACTGTCCCTACTGCTGTGTTCTAGACACCGCCTCTCTCCATCTGTCCAGGATCACATCAGCTTTGTTGGCAGCTATCACATGATCTTGCTGACTCACACTAAGTTAGCAGCCAATTGAGATCCCTGGCCCTTCTACACAGGGACCTGCTTCTCCTGATACCCTACTTTTGTCATTTTCTCTTTCTTTGTTTGTTTGAAACAGATTTATCAAGACATAATTCACATAGCACAAATTTTACCCCCTTAAAGTATACAATCTAATGGTTTTTGTTATATTCACAAAGTTGTGCATCTATTACCACAATCAAATTTTGAATATTTCCATCATCCCAAAAAGAAACCCTGCACCCTTCAGTTATTACCTCCCAGTCCCCCAACACCCTCTGGTTCTAGGCAACCACTAATCCACATTCTGTCTCTATAGACTTGTCTATTTTTGACATGTCATTTAAAGAGAATCATATGTGGGTTTGTGTGTGTGTGTGTGTGTGTGTGTGTGTGTGTGTGTGTTTGTATGTATGTGTGACTGGCATTTTTGACTGAGCATAATGCTTTCACAATACAGCATGCTTCAATGCTTCATTCCTTTCTGAGGCTGAATAATATTCCATCGTATGGATATATCAAATCACGTTTACGCATCCATCAATTGATAAGCATTTGGGTGGTTTCCACCATGTAGCTATTGGAAGAATGCTATAAATATTTGTGTATAAGTTTTTGAGTAAACATATGCTTTCAATTCCTTTGGGTATATACCTAGAAGTGGAATTGCTGGGTCATATGGCAAATCTATGCTTAGCTTTTCAAGGAACTGCCAGACTGTTTTCCAAAGTGACTGCAGCAGTGTATGAGAGTTCTAACTCCTCTACATCCTCTCCAATGCTTGAGTCTTTGATATAGCTACCATAATGGATGTAAGTGGCAACTTGTGGTTTTCATTTGCTTTTCTCTGATGACTAATGAGATTGAGTATCTTTTCATATACCTATTGGGCATTTGTATATCTTCTTTGGAGAAATTTCTATTCAAATCCATTGTTCATTTTTTAAACTGGACTATCTGACTTTTTATTGTTGTATTACAAATGTTCTTTATTTATTCTGGATATCAGACCCTTATAAAATTTCAAGTATTTTCTCCCATTTTGTAGGTTGCCTTTTCACTTTCTTGATGGTATCCTTCGAAGCACAACAGTTTTGAATTCTAGCGAAGTCCAGTTTATCTACTTTCTCTTTTGTTGATTACTTTCTTGGTGTCATATTCACGAAACCATTGCCAATCCAAGGTCACGAAGATTATCTCTATGCATTTTTCTAAGCATTTATAATTTTAGCTGTTCAATCTATTTTGAGCTAATTTTTGTATATGGTATGAGATAGTTCAATTTAATTATTTTGAATGTGGGTATCCAGTTGTTCCAGTGCCATTTATTGAAGAGACCATTCTTTCTGCATTAAATGGTGTTGGCATCCTTATTGAAAATAAATAGATTTGTGGGTTTATTTCTGGACTTTCAATTCTATTCCATTTTGGCTATTCTAGGTCCTTTGAATTTCCGTATGAATTTTGGGATAAGCTTATAATTTTTTACAAAGAAGCCAGCTGGGATTCTGATAGAGATTGCATTGCCTTTGTAGATCAATTTGAGGAGCACTACCATCTTAACAATATTAAGTCTTCTGATCTAGAACATTGGCTATCTTTTTATTTATTTAGATCTTTAATTTTGTTTGATAATGCGCTGTAGTTTTTAGGGCATAAGTATTTGTACTTCCTTTACTACATTTATTCCTAAACTTTTTATTCTTTTTGATACTGTTGCAAATGAAATTGTTTTCTTTATTTTATTTTCAAATCATTCACAGCAAAATGTATAGAAATACAATAGATTTTTACATATTAATCTTGTAGCATGCAACCTTGCTGAACTCTTTTGTTAGTTTTTTTAAGTAGATTCCTTAGAATTATCTGTATACCAAATCATGTCATCTATGAATAAAGAAAGTTTTTCACTTCGTTCTTTTCAATCTTAATGCCTTTTATGATGTTGAATTTTTATTTATTTATTTGATTTTAACATTTGATTTTTTTATTTTCCCCCTCCCCTCTCCTCCCTGATGTTGACTTTTTAATACTAACAATAGAACTTCACATTTACTTCTATCCCATTTAATTTTGTTTGTTTTAACCCATAGTATGGTTCTTTTTAATTTGGATAGTCTTCCATTGCACTTTGTTTATAATTCATCTTTTTATTGCCAGCAATTTTCACAGTGTCTGGTGTTTTGCATTCAATAAATGTTTACAGTTAAGGTGTGGTATGAATCTGAAATTTTGGTAAGCTACTTATGTTGTGTGTCTTTCACTGAGATAATTGTTAAACAATATGGGTGCCATTAAAATATCTAGGGCCCCAGGATATCAACAGTGGTGGCAATGACACCCAGAATCTGCCCTTTAACAGTACCATCAGGCAAGAGATGGTTGCCTCAAGAAGCACTGGAGGTATAGCCATTATGAAAAGAGTATGGAGGTTCTTCAAAAAATTAAAAATAGAAACATATATAACCCAGTAACCCCACTCTTGAGTAGATATCCAAAAGAAATCAAATCAGTAGTATTTCAAAGAGATATTTGCACTTCCACACTCATTGCAGCATCATTTATAATAGCAAGATATGGAAACAATGCAAATGTCCATCAATGGGTAAATGAATAAAGAAAATGCGGTATATACGCAACAGCATATTATTCAGCCTTAAAAAAAGAAGGAAATCCTGTCATTTGCCACTATATTGATCAACCTGGAAGACATTATATTAAATAAAATATGCAGGCACAGAAAGACAAATACATCATGATGTCACTTATATGAGGAATCTAAAAGTGTCAAACTTATAGAATAGTGGTTGCCAAGGGCTAGAGTAATACAGTATTATTAACTATAGTCACCATGATGTACATTAGCTCTCCAGAACTTATTCATCCTGCATAATTGAAATTTTGAACCCTTTGACCAACTTTTATTCTTATAACTTATTCAGAAAAAGTTCTGAAGATCTACTGTACAGCATGTTGACTATAGTTAATAATAACATATTCCATTCTTGAGTTTTACTAACAGTAAATTTTAGATGTTCTCACCACACACACACACAAACGGTTACTATGTCATGATGAACATGTTAATTAGTTTGATTGTGGTAATCATTTCACAATGTGTGTGTGTGTGTGTGTGTGTGTGTGTGTATGTCAAAACATCATGTTGTATACTTTAAATATACAATATGTACAATTTTTATTTGTCAATTATACCTCAATAAAGCTGGGGGTGGGGAAATGAGAAAAAAAAAAGAAGCAATAGAGACAGCACTAATGTAGACATTGGCACTGGCCTCAGAGACATTGACACCAGCGATTAAAGGTGTAGCATACTCACCTGGCTTGGGCAGCAAATGGCACAAAAAAGGGCAGAGTAGGAGTGGGGGAAAAGAACTGCCATAATGTGGGCTGAGAAATCTTGGTATGTGCAAACATAAAATGCTTTCTATGGACAGTTAAAATTAATGAAAGGGGGGTATTCACAGGAGTGTGAGGACCCCAGAATAAGAGGTAGGTGTGAGAGCCAAATGTGAGCACCATTTCATCTCAGGCTGCAGTGGTGTGACAACACTTGAGCTAGTAATGCAAAAGTCTCTCTATCACAAATTATTTCTTTGATTCATCCTTCCCCTCAAGATGCTAGTCCAGTTTTCTTCCTGTTAATTTTAAACTCTTAACTGTCTGCTCTACTTCTTCAAATCCCACATGAACTACAACCCATTAATTTTTGGGTTCAATATTCACTATCTACTACTGAAGGAGAGCTACCTAAAGTCCCTCAGATTGTGCTGTGACATCACACTTCATTTGCCGCATAACCACAGAATGGATTCAAGTCAAAGGGGAAGGCAGAACATTCCATACCTAGACCATGTACTCGAATGGTTTAACTGCCTCCCATAATAATAGGGATAGTGATAGTATTCCTAATATGCCTTCAGCGCTTACTCTGCTCAGTCACAATTTTAAGCATTATATATGTGTGTGTGTATGTGTGTGTGCATACTTAAGACTCACGGTAACCTTCCGAGTTTTAAGAAACTTCATCTTAAATGGCAGAGTCTAGGCCGCTACATCATTCTTCCTGCTCACATTCACTTGAGGGAATGAAGTTTAGATAAAAGTGAACACCCTATTTTCAAGTCTGAGATGGTCATAGTCTATTTTTAGGTGAAAATCTGATTTACAGAGAAACTATCCATTCATTACACTCAATGTATAAAGTCAACGGAAGATATTTAACAATGGTAAGTTATTAATATTTTCACATTGATCCCAGAATAATGAGTATAAATTTAGTTAAATTATTACACAACTAAAATAAGTCAAAGCCTGGGTTAATACAGGTTTATGCTTCAGGAACTCTACTTTTTTGAGAGCCTTCAGAAAATTAGCAAATTTAGGAATTCTACTTTGATTTACAGTATTTAATCAAATTACTTAAAAAGTCTAACTCTTGTACCAGATTTATAAACCTGTCATCAAGCTAAAATAATTGCTAGGGTCACAAAATAAAGATTGCAAACTGGAGTTTTAAGTGCCTTGTCTGCTTCAAGTGGGGAGGCTTGAATGCAGAGGCCATGTGGCCTTGTCCAGCTCCTCCACAGGGCAGCAGCTGGACTACACTAAAAATGGAAAACCGTTCATTCTATATCGACTCCCTTTTGCAATCTTGGTAAGTTCCTCAGTGATAGAAGCCAGCCTGCCAAAATGTCAGCTTTAGGATCTGGCCCAACGTAAACACCCAGCATTGTGTGACTAATGCACCGAATTAGAGTTATGCTGCTATCCGCCATTTCTTACTCAAAGATGACTTTCCGGATCCAAGAAAAACAGATCTGTCAGCATGAAAATTGGTATAGTTGTCAAATAGAGAAGTCAATGCCGTTTAAGTACATTGTCAGTAGCCAAGTCTGAGGAAGACCTTAAGAATTGCACTTTCTGACAGACCCCTTGCTTGGGCTCACTAGACTTTATTTTTAACCTCTTAATATCCCAGGCAGATGGGTCCGTGTAGAGAGGAAGGGGTTATTTGATCTGTTTACCAGTCAATTCTAGTACGAAGCATAGCGTTCAAGGTTCCTGACCACCAGCGTAAGGTAGGCTCAGAACCAAACTTGTTCTATACATTAAAAACTGAGAAATTTCAACCAAAGTGACAGCTTCCATTGGCCCTATGGGACCAGACCTGTGGACAGAGCCACGCTGAAGTCATTTTTGACAACCCCTCACTCTCCCATCATTCCCCTTCCCACCCTCCCCAAATTCATGTTTCTTAACTTTTCAGTAATGTTCTTACAGATTTCTTTTCCCTATCTTCTTTACTATGCAGCCTATCCCCCTCTTCTGTCCTCTCCACAGTCTATAAGTGAACATTTAATAAACACATTAGAAACGACTGGGAACTAGAAAGTGAACTTAGTTATTTTGGAAACTTATCCTTGGTTGTTTAACCTCCAAACTAGGAATCTAGGATATCTTACAGATAGGAGAATTCTGTGATTCTCAAATTTTAGGGTGCATCAGAATCATAAGAAACTTGTAAAAATGTTTGCCTGCAGTGGAGCCCACATTCACTAACTGCCCACATGGATCTTAAGATTTGGCACTTTGGGGAACACTGGCCTAGACTGAGCCTAGGACCTTCTCTCCCTTCTAACTCCTGGGCCCTGTAAGTCAAGTCTACATTTTCAAAAGCTCCTCAGATGATTCCAATACAGCTCAGACAGATCTCAGTTGAAAAGCACTGGCCCACACAGTCTTCTCATTTCCCTCCAAAATACCTTCTTGATCAGCTGTTGATCATTCCAAAGCCCATTAGGGCAGATATTCTTCTCCCTTTGTGGATGCAAAGTTAAGGGTGGGGAGAACTGGCCGTTTAGAAGGTGAAGAGAGGGGCGGGACAATGAGTGCTTGTGCAATCAAGGCTATAACAGCAAAAAAAATTTGGATGGCCACAGATAATTTCGACTGCTTCACAATTTCTTCTAGTGCAGGGTCAGCAAACTTTTTCTGTAAAGAGCTAGATAGTAAATATCTTTTCCTTTGGGTGCCCTATGGTCTCTGTGGTATCTACTCAATCTGTTGTTGTAGTGTGAAAGGAGACACAGATAACACGTAAACAAAAAAGCATGACTGTGTTCCAGTAAAACTTTATTTATAAAAATGGGGGACTGTGGGCTATAATTTGCTAATCCCTGTCCTAGAGTCAGTATTATAATAAATATCTTTTAAAAAATCGTGGAGGGAGAGGAGATGGTAAGGTGTTGGGTTTTAATTGAATTTAAAAAATTGTTTAAAAACAGCTGGTAAGGGAAAAATTGACTAGCACACTTGCTAAAAGTGGACTTCCCCTGTAGATAAAGGAGACTGGCATGTTCAAGCCCTCTGGCCTTTCCTCTGAGCACACAAAAGGGGAAATAAATAGAAAGGGAGGGAAAAAAAGAAATATTAATGTAAAAAAAAGAACAGTTGATAAATGCTCTGGAAATACTGAGTAATCACTTATCACTACAGAGACTGATATAAAGATATAGAAAGAACTAAGTATTTGGAGCCAAAGACCTTTATCCAATTCAACCATATGTGCTAGGCACTGTCTGTGGGCTGAGACCCTGCCTTCAGGGAAATTGAAGCCCATGAGAGAACAGGTCCCTAACCAGATGGTTGGAACTGCCTGTGTAGGGGTAGTGGAGACCCAGGGGAGAATGACCTCTCTCAGCCTGAAGGTACAGGAGGGCTTCCTGGAGGTGGTGACACAAATAGAACCTTGAAGGGTAAAGAGCAGTGGCCAGATTTTTTTTTTTTTTTAAATAATGGGGACGCAGAAAGGTCATTACAAGAAGAGGCAAAAAAAAAAAAAAAAAAGAGCAAAAGATTGCAGATGAGAAATAGCAAAATTGTGAGCCCGAGGCTGGGGAAGTCTCGCCAGCTCAGGTCGCCAGGGGCTGTGTCCCACTGTAGAAGCCTGGCATATCTGGTTTACTGTCAAGTGGGGTACAGTTCCCCAACAGTTCCTGTTGGTTCCCTTAAGCTCTGTGCAAACCTCTATAAATAGTGCCTTCCATAAAAAACCTCTTCAAATATCCCAGCCAAGCATGCCATTTCTGTTTCCTGCTGGAACTAAAAAATTTGGATTGAGAAGATGGGTAAGCACCTCCTTCTCTCCCCCTTGGGCTAGCGGTGAGAAGAAAGCCACTTTCTTTCAAAAGAATCATTACTTCTAGCCTCTTCAATATCCCTTAAATAGCCTTAGGGTAGGTGGTGATAAGCTGCACATGGCAAAATCAGTTTCAGCTACTCCTGAAAGAGTTTGTAATTTAGTTCAGGAACTAGATATGTAAATTATTTCTCATGAGAAAAGATGAAGAAACTGCTCGACAGAGGTATAGGCTACATACTGTGGGTCCATGGAGGAGAAGCTGGTGAATAGCGGCTGGTGATGTCCTGATCCCACCTAGGGAGAGGTGAGGTGATGTATGGATGCATATTTGGGATGCAGCAAGGAATCTGGGGTGGCTTTAGTCAGAGAAAGGCAGAGTGGAATGCACATGGAAGATGAGGCTAGAAAGTGAACTTGGGGCCATGCTGTGCTTAAAGTATGGACTTTAACGTGTCAAACAGGGATGGCAAGACCATTTGTCTAATAGCTTAGTTGCTAGGAGTGTAGATTTTTAGACTATCAGAAACAAAACTCTGGAAGAAAGGCAAGGATTGGGGTTGAGAGAGTTCTAGTACATATTGGAGCAGAGTCTTGCAAAATGTGTACTGTGTTAGTGATGCAGGTTTCCTGGGCCCACCTACAGAGATCCTAACAAGTGATTCCTATGTACATTAAAGTTTGATGACCTTAGAAGGATGAGTTCCAGATGCTACTATACCATTAACAAAGAAGCCAGTACAAAGAACCAGAAATAAAGAGAAGAACCTTTCATTTCTATGGAGATACTAAAGGAGTGATGGTGGTGCTCAGAAAAATATTTTTTTAAAAATTGTATCCTTTGTTGCTGTCTAATACAGGACTTTGTATATGTTTTAATTGCCATCTTTTGTTCATCTGCTTGTGATACTGGTGGATCATAAAGAAGGGTGGCATTTACAGGTTTTTCTGAAATTTGCTGGTTCACTCTTTTTCAGCCCTGTGAGACTTGAGGTCTCCACAACCTCCCACCTGCAGCCTCAGCCTGTCTTGGCTATGGCAGGTTGCACATAAGCAGCCTTGACTACTGAGCTCTGGGGTGAAGCTTGCTACCCCACGCCAG
>NW_011888799.1:2993595-2995654 GCF_000151845.1 Pteropus vampyrus
CTTTTTAGCTTTTTAAAATTTGTAACATGACATAATTAAGATTTTTCTCATTATTTCTTAAATATTTAATTTCATATCTACTTTTAAATTAATGAATTTGTACTCTTTTTCTTCAAGAGAACCCTTCCTGACTGCATTAGCTTCAGGCCCCACAAAACCTGGTGGTGTCCCCTGATAGTGACATTTACATAAGGGCTGTCTAGATCTACAGGTGCCCACATGTAAAAAGTTGACAAGATTTTTCTTTTAAAATTTTTTGTTTTTGTTTTTCTCTTTCCTTTGGGATGTTAAATGGCTCACATGAGGAGCGAACCCCTATTTCTTCCTTCTTGGTACTGTAAACTGTCACTTCCATCTAGGCATTAGAATTTCAGCAGAGAGAATGACATGAGAGATTGTGAGTCAGAAAACCCTCTTTCATGTAGAGCACAAAGTCAAAAAGAATGAAAATGTGTTCTCTAAATTTCTATTAATTACACATATACATAAACATAAAATGTGTAAGATTTAATTTTTGCATTCTTTAGACTAACCCTCTAATATGAAGGAATGAAATCATTGAAACTTCAATTAAGTCCAATATTTTCCTTGCTAATAAACAGTTATAGAAGCCATGTATAATATTCATATAGGAAAAACATGTAGTGAAACACATTTGATTATCTTTCTTATGAAACTACTTGAATGAAGTTTCCAAAAATAATCCTCCAAACTCAAGACTTGATGATTTCCCTTACTACTTGGTTTTATTGTTTTTAGGTTAAATTAATGTATAGAAAAATGGAAAATAACATAACACTAATTTGAACATCAAAACTTAATTAATGATGGAAACCTCAGCATTGTTTTCACTGATGATTAAAGTGAACAAACCAAAGAAAAGCATAAATGTTTCTCTGTTAAGTTGTGATGAAGCAGGTTTATAACAAAATAAATGCTCTGAAACTTCAACTGTAAAAAGAAAACTCTGAAACTCACAAATTTTCTAACTATATGAAAGAAACTTTTATATATAATGCACATTAAATTCATGTGGACTGGAATGAAGTAAGGAAAATATTTCAATTATGAGGACTGGATTTCATTCCATACTTGAGAATCTTCTTATAAGCCTCATTCTGTTTGTTCAGACAGAAGAGTTTTTCACATCTTTATCAAACCAGAATGTCTAGAAACAGGAATGCAGGCTTTCATAGTTCAGGAGGATTTAAAAAGAGAACTAGGTGATGTCATGAATAGGAACCATATTGGAAGATGAAAAATGGGAGTTTAACACCAAAATAGATCTTTCCACAATGTTTGATCTGGGCTCAGATAAACTGGCCTATCCTCCTCTCCTTTGATGTGATCATGTTCACTTGCTGTTGTGGTCCAGGCATATGCCATCCCTTCACAAGTTTCCTGCCCACAATTCTCTTCCATTTCTTCTCTCCTTGTCACCACTCTAATTTTGATCCTTATCATTAAATCTTTGATGCATTATCCTAAGCAAAAAAAGAAATGTTTCCTTACCAGCATTCTCAGATACTTCTCTTGCATTGTACCTCTGATCTGACAACACAGAATACAACTGACAAAATCACCACAAAGTGATGTAGGAGGTGCAGTTACTTTCTCTCTCTCACCACAGAGAGGGAAGGAAAGCTGCAAGGGGGCCCTCTCCACTGCTGGCCAACTCTAGAGAAATATCCAGCAGACCAGATTACTGGTCAAAATTTCATGAAAATAATTTCATCAAAATGGGAATGTCTAAACACCTAAACACATTTATGCATCTTTTAAAATGACCAAGGTAGATCTACATGTATAAAAATGAATAAGCCTCCAAGACACATTATTGTGTGAAAAAAGACGTTTCAGAATGATAGCATTTACTACAATGTAAGTTTCATGATGGCGAGAAATCTTTGTTTTATTCAGAATTCAACTGCCAGCACCTAAAACAGTTCCAGTACAGAGAAGGCACTTAACATTTGCTGAATATTGAATAAATACATTTATGGTGCAACATAAAAATATATTCATATAAAATAATGTTATACATTTTCTATGGATTTAT
>NW_011888799.1:2996370-3005532 GCF_000151845.1 Pteropus vampyrus
TTTCAAGTGTACAGTACATTGGTTAGACATCTATATAGCTCATAAAACAATCCCCCCAATTGCTCCCTCTTTGGCCCTCTACCTAGCCAACATATGAATGCTAACTGCATTCCCTATGCCGTGCTAAAAAGTCCTTCTATAGGCTGCACACAGCAATTGGGTCTGTCTTAATAAGAGACTCTTTGGATTGATGCGTCATTTACCAGGAAGCCAGCTGACTGTGGTTGGTTCCCTGACCCCTTTCCCACTCTTTTCTGACCTCTATAATCCCAGGAGTTAACTTCAGTTAAATGACAGCTGTACCTGACTTGGAGTAAGCCCTGGGAGGAAGGAAGCTAAGAGCAGCAACATTTCTGCGTAGGAAATTTCATTTTTCTTTTTCTCTCTTTGTGCCCCTCTTCCTCTATTACCAGTGTGTCTGCTCTCCAGGCTTCTAGAAAACAGGCCTCCACTGCCATAGTACCCCATCCACATGTGTCATTTCCTCAAATTATCTCTGTTTATCTAAGCTGAGAAAGGAGTTGATGAAATGAAATGCACTAAGGTAGAATGATGCATATTTCTATAGCTTAACCTTTAAAAGGTTGTTATCTCATTTACCCAAATGAAGCTGAAACTGAGGCAATTTCAGGCTAGGGGAGAAGAGGGATATTTTGAGCAGAGCATCCCCATCCCCCGCCAGAAGTCTTTACTGTGGGATTAGGAAAGGGTGGAAAGGAGAGAGGGTTATACTGAGAATCCAGGCTGCAGCAGGGGTCAGCTGACCATCTCGCGTCTTAACCTTTGGCAGATTTGGTGTGACAGTGAATGGCACAGATAGAAGGGAGTTCTTCTCTCTGGATATGTTAGACACATATACAGCACTGTCACATGCCTGTACTTGGTAAAAAATAGGGTTTTAAATCCCAGAGTCAATCCTCTGTCAAACAAAACTATTCCACAAAAATGGTTAATTCAACACTGAACCAATGAGCCTGGGAATAATGAGGTCCTGTGGGTTCTGTTTGCTAATAGCAAGAATTGATTATTTCACACTGCAAATGTAATTACATTGGAAGGGGTAATGAGCAATGAAGTTATGAAAGGAATATAGTAACCAATTAGGTTTTTACTTCTGCTTAGAATTTTTTTAAGAAGCCTATCCATTGTATATCCAAGCTAACATAATCAGTTTAACAGACCTTGATGAGTTTGGAGAGAGCAATAGACCGGTAAATCCTGTCTATCTCCCTGTAGGACCTTATCAAAAGACTATCTTGAGCCTTGGTGAGAAAAATCACAGAAAAACCCACATTAGGCAGAGCATCGCTTTTCCATTATCTCATACATACCAAATGCTGTTCTGATCCTGCTTGTGTTTACAGAATAAAGTGGGCCAAAGGAATTCATTGAAATCATAAAGGGCAAGAGAAATGCTAGAGGATAGCAACCCGGTAGCTGCTAGACTTAATGGAATGGAAAAAAATTGAAATTTAACCTATGAGTCAGTAAATCACCATTTAGATAGTTCTGGACCAGTAAGTATGGCAAGACATTTGTTTAATTTAGTACAGACTAAGAACAGGACAGGACGTACTAGAAAAGCACACACACAGAAAATGAAAGAGTTGGTGTATGCACATGTATGCGATGTGTTACGTGTGTGTGTGTGTGTGTGTGTGTATGTGTATTGTGTGAGCGTCTGTGGTGTGTACGCATGAAAGTATAAGTTCATACACATATATCTGCATAGCTGTGATTGGTGGAAATCATTTAGAGTCACTCTGTTATCTGTGTTAAGTGATGAACATTGCAGACTAATAGTTAAAAAAGGCTCAATTGCTTTTTCTCATGTCATATCAGTGGGCTGTAAAACACTGAGGTAACAAATGTCATTGAGATTTTACTGTAATATGGGAGAATGACTGAGCAACATAAGACTTGAAATATAAAGTACTATACTATAGTCTTATAAAAGAATATGTCAGGCATTAGCTTGTGATCACTAATATAAATTTCTACTGAGAGGAAAAGAAAAAGATACCATGCCTACCTTCAAAGTCCAAATGGTGCTTACACCTCAATTACACTGTTTGGTTGTGAGGCCTGAAGGGTAAGCCAATTGTTACATAGCACTTCTTGGAAGGACCATTGTCTTACTCCCATTAAACTCTTGTAGGTAAGGTCACTCGTGTGCTGCAAAATGTCACTCAGACCATCAGATGGTAAATGTTGAGCTTCTAGAGAAATAAAACTTCTAAAAAGAGATATGTAAACCAACTCAACAACATAACTAGAGAGGGGAATCCCATCACCTAAAAACTCAGGGTAGCCTTGAGTTGATTTTCATCATACGGTGAAGATGAAAAAACCACAATGTTAAAGGTTAACTTCCCTTTGATATATCTGTCCACTTCACAAAGACATATGGCATCATGCACAGAACTAAGCCCTGGAAGGTTCTACATCTAGCTGCCTTTGTAAACATTGGTAGGCTATCCTGATTGTATGGTTAGTCAAGTTAGAGTGGAGAGTACTTCGGTGAAGGAAAGTAGTATATATAATAGCTCTATTTTGGTTTGTCAGAAGGAGGAGACTAGGCTCAGAGTATTTCTGGGGACCTGAAAATTTTCCAAAGAAGTAAGTCATATTATTAATGAAAGTATTGGTTTCGAAACTTATTTCCCCAAATAACCATATATAAATAAATGACTGGGCCCTAAGAATACACTCACAACAAGATATGGAGTTTATCATGCCATAGTCTGAGTCAGTACTAGGCACTGACAATAAATGGAAAGAATAAATAGCTGGATACAGTAATACAGTAACTCTACTTGTAGCAAAATATGTTCATGCAGAGTACTGTACAGCAGGTTTTTCAGTGTCCCACTGAACACAGTACACTGTAAGATGTTGACAGGCATCCTGAGGCAAAAGTTTGAGAAACATTATGTACTATAATACCCCTATCCCCCTACTGGGACCAGAAACCTGGAATTCCACTAGTCTAGGAAGAAATAGATGAAGGACAAAGGAAAAAATGGTACTAACATGAAAATCAACTCCACTTGCCTCCCCGCCACCACCCAAAAGGGGAGCCCTGCAGCAGTCTTGTATGCTAATGGACACATAAGGCCTCCTTATTCCTCTTCTGGATCAGTTCCTTAGAAGCTACCTAGAATCCCAAAACAAGGAAACATCACAACGAAGAAAAGGGCCAGAGGTAGTGTTGTCAGATAAAATATAGGATTTGCCAGTTAAATTTGAATTTCAGATAAAGAATGAATAACTTTTTAGTATTCATTCTAAGTATGCCCCAAATATTGAATGAGACCCACTTACACTAAAAAAAAAAAAAAAAATTATTGTTTATCTTAAATTCAAATTGAACTGAGTGTCCTCTATTTTTAGGCATACCTCTTCTGTCAGTTTCAGAACAGTGCTCAACACAAAAATTTTATGAGGCTCAAGATGTTCAAAAAAATGGGTTGCTGTAGGATTATCACAAAATCTGTTTACCAAAAGAACGCAAAAGATTCATGAGCATAACTAGAAACGAGGGAATGAGATGAGGAGACAGATCATCTTGAAATACAGCTGGAGGGGGTGAAGCAGTATTTCTGAGCAAAGCTTTCTGGCTGAGGGAGGTTAAGAGGCAGAGTAATAGATGACAAAAGGTTTTTCAAACAATGGCTGAGGTTCTAATAAAAAGATTAATTTTGTATGTGTACAGCAGAGAAAGGCTTATTGTTTCCAATTGTGGCCTTTCCCATAATAGCCACTCACCAACCTAAGCACATATACTGATTGCAGTAAATATTAACAACATAATCATAAACATGAAAACTAGTGAAACTTAAGTGTAGTAGGAGCAAAGTGGTAAATCCTGGCTTGGGTTGTCAGAGCAATGGATAGATGTTTTATAAAGATCATATCTTATGCTATAAATAAAGTCGGGGTTTGTCTATCATGTTTCCAAAATACATTCCCTCCTGAACACACTGACAGAAACCATTTTCATCTTTGTTGGTATAAATCCCAGAAAATCATATCTGCAAAAGGAAGTGCTGATAGAATTCTCAAACTCCAGGGTGAAGGCAAGTGATGTAGCTCAGTGCAATTATTGTCTCTTGTCGCAGGATGAAGTCTGATTATGTTATGGCCATGGGAAGCAACAGAGTTAAAACTGTCAGACAGAAGGTTTAAGGATTCCCAGCTCTGTGCCTGACCCAAATCAAACAGACCAGAAAAAGGAGTCTTCTTGATTCAATTCTATTTCTCTTACTTTATGTCTCTATGTTACCTCCAGAGGGGGCTCAGGAGAGGCCTCTGAATGGTGAAGACTTATTTAGGAGCTTACAATTTAGGAAATACAATACCCAATTTATAAATATCTGACTTAGGAATGACCCATATCTCCAAAGCCACAAAATTACTGCCACTGATGCAAGAGCAGCCCACAAGTCGATGCCCCCATCCCTAGGAAAGCTGTTGCTACTGCTGGAATCAACCAGAACTCCATCAACAGAAGAGGATATGGGAGCCATACTAACTGCCTCCCCACAATGTTGGGAAAACTCTAACTGAAAGAGATTTTCCAAAGCCTTTCCAACCCTTTCCATGCTGTATCTTTATCCTAACCTCACAGGGTCCTGTGATTTCACTGGGAGTGGAAAATTCCAGAAGCCAGCTGATCTTTCCCTCACCCCAATTCCAACACATCATCCAGGGAGACGGCAAATCAAAGGGAATCTGTAGAAGCATACTATTTAAAAACCAATAAGAGATTGAATTTTCTACACTCACTGGGCCTGCAGCCTCAAGAATAATCAATCCTACCATGACTTTTATCCCTGTCTTCTTTAGCCACTCACCAAATGCAAGCCCCTCTAGGCAACTGTCATCTCACATGTTATTCTTTACCTCCTTGTCCTACCTCTATCTCATCTCACCCATTCCTCCTTCCACTTCTAGCCTTCCTGAGAACATGTCCTACTTCACCCTCTGGACCCCACATTCCATTGTTAATTAGTCTCTCCCACATGCTCAATATTCTCGAACATCTCCTTCGCCTCTTTCTCTTCACTGAAATCTGACATTTTCCTAAAGGAAAACTGCCTTATCTGGAGCTGTCTCAAGTAGCGGATGTTCATTCTCCTACAATATAAATAACAGAAAGGCCAAAGATAGTATTAGTCTTCATCTGACTCACAAATGCCATTTCAAAATCATGATTTTTTAATGCCAAGGCCAAAATTTTTCCTCTTTAGAGATTTTTGCCACTTAGTCCTGCTCTCTCTGATGCTAAAATTTAAGGCTACTCAGTATACATTGGTCCAATGAGTGAATAACCACCCAGCTACCATAAGCAGATTTGTGCTTCTGGCTCAGGGTTTTCTTTTCCACCCCATTTCCTGCCAATATTCTGAATGACTTCAACATCACAGAGAAACTCCATTTTACAATCTTAGCCTCAAAGTGAGGCTACCTCCAGTAATCTGTGTGACCATTCCTGGCTCACTTCCTTACCTCCTACTCTTCAATCTGGTACAGGGAGCTTTTTGCCTCCACACTCTTTGAAATTGCTTTGGCAAATGTCACTGATCGCTTCCCATCCAAATCCAATAGACTTTGTAGTTCTCATATAACTTGACTACTCTGCAACATTCGATACTGTTAACCACATCCATCTCCTTGGAACTCAATCTCTAGCCTGGCTTCTGAGATCTCACTCTCTCTTGACTCTCTCTTGCCTCTCCCAATTCTCCTTTGCTAGTTCTGCTTCAGACTACTCCATTAATACTGCAGATCCTTAGTGTTCTGCCGTTGGTCCTTTTTTCCTTGCTACGCATCTCTTTGGATCACCTTATCCTCTCTCTTGGCTACAAGTCCATGATCCATATTTCTAATTAACTTGTTGTCTTGAGCATTAAAGTTATGTATTTAATTAGTTTAGATTCCTTTCAATTACTCATTCTCAACATATCCATAATTAAACTAATAAACTCTCCCTCCAAACCTGCTTCTCTTCATGTATTCACTGCCTTGGTAAATGGAACCATATCCACTCAGAAACCTGAGAATTATCCTAGACTGACTGTTCATCTCATCTCCATTCTAATCAGTTGCAAATCAGTTCTCCTTCCTATGTACCTTTTACACATTTCTCAGATTTTCAATTCCTACTGTGGCTGGTTTGATTCAGGCCCCAATAATTTTTTATCTTGAGTGCTACCACATCCTAGCTACCTTCCTTCTAGTTTCCAGTTACTTAGTACATTGCTCTCAGTGATCTTTCTTTAACAGAACTCTGACCACATTACTCCCCTGTTATAAAGCCATAATGGCTCCCAACTGCCAAAAAAAAAAAAGTTCTAAATTTGAAAGCATGGCTTATAAACTTCTCATGAGCTGGTCCTTTTTTCAGATTTATTTCTTGCTAAACACTATCCTATCCACATAAACCCTGTAATCCAGCCAACCCAGATGTTTGAACATCACAAACATACTTTTCTTCCCTCCTCTATTCATTCTGCCAGACATAAATGCAATGACTCTTTGAAGATTTTATTCATATACCACCTCTCCCACGCAGGCTTTCCTAAACCTACCCAGGAAAAGTTGACCAGACCCCTTCCATGTCCCATGGTACTCTCTATGCATGTTCACCACAGGTCCCTCTGCTAGACTGAAAACCCTTTAACAAATAGTAGGTCACTTTCATCTTTTAATTTACCATTCCTAGCACAATGCCAGCTAAATAGCCTAAATTCAGTGAATGCTGCTAATTAAATGAATTAATAGTAGCCATTGCTCCTTCAGCTAGGGATAGTGTTTCATGTTCCTCACAGCCTCTGTGGTAGAATGTCTTACATTCACATCTCATCTAGAATGGCACAGTACTTCATATGTTCTAGAGAGTAAATATATAATTGGTGAAAGAGAAATGTTTTATTGCCATGTTTGGAAAGACCGCATGTGCATGTGCATATATGCATGCATGCACATGTGTGTGTGTGTGTGTGTGTGTGTGTAAGACAGAGAGCAAGAGATCGAGAGAGAGCGAGAGAGAGGGAAAGAGGCAGAGAGAAAGGATACCTTCTGTTTCTCTGACGACAGAGTGATAGGGCATGGGTCCCTGGCATCCCACATAGCAATGCAGAATATATTTTGTCATGGAAACAATGCTAAAAATAGTGACTACACAATTCCTATATTTATTTGGCTTTATGGGTCATAATACCAAAGAGCTACATTATAGGTTATAAAGTTATATAATTCAGTTAAATTAAGGACTACATTGGTATTTTAGGTGTTGTGGAAAACTTACTACCTGTGGTGCATACTGTGATGTGCCATCCAGATACCCCTTAAAGAATTAAGGACCTTAAGAATAAAATACCTAGGGATTTCCAGGTGAGATGGTGAAGTAGATAAAAGCTGTCCTTGCCTCCTCTCATGACCACATCAAAATTACAGCTAAACTACAGAACAAAAATCATTGAAAATTGCCTAAAGTCTAGCTGAACAGAAGTCCTACAACTGGGGACATACAGAAGAAGCCACCTTGAGACTGGCAGGAGGGGTGGAGACACAGAATGAACTGGTCCAACACTTGCGTGTGGCAGTTACAAATCAAAAATTATATCTCCGCTGCAAAGGTCCTCCCTAGAGGAGTGAGAGGTCCCGGCTTCACACCAAACTCCCAAGCCCAGGGTTCTAGTGCCAGGGAGAGAAGTCCCCACAAAATCTAGATGTGAAAAATCAGCAGAGATTGTGACTGAGTGAGACAGAGAACTGCTGAAGTCCCAGGTGTTCCTCTTAAAGGGGTGTACATGGACTTATCCACTGATGAACTCACTTGTTCTGAGCTCCAGTGCTGAGACAGCAGCTCAAAAGGCACCAAAGACATACAGGGAGGAAATGAATTGTCTGGCTTCAGGGCAAGAGTTGGAGGGGCAGCTTTCTCTCAGATAGAAGTGTTGGCAGAAGCTATCGTTTCTTTGTTGAGCCTTCCCACTCCGGGAATGCAGAAGCAGACAGTCACCATATCTGAGTCTCCATCAACCTGGCTAACAGTGGTTGCCAGGCCTGATCATTCCCTGAGATCCTGCTCCACCTGACTTGTGGGTCCATCCAACCTGCTTCCAGTTCTTTTCTATACAAATGGCCTGTCTTGACTCATGCTATGGACTTTTGTAAAATCTCTCAAAGGTTCACAAAACCCAAACAAGCATCATCAAGCCTTGGCATGCCCTGTACCTCTTGCTGAGCAGCCCCATTCATGGAACTAGCAGCATCTAGCCTTGGTTAGTGGCTTGGCCCCTCAAGGCACCTCCAAGCCCGGCATGGGTGTGGGTCATCTGCAGATTGCTTGGTGGACTCATGCCAGATGGACCTAGGCTGTAGCTGGTCCTGGGGCCAGCATGCCCGGTGGCTAGCTTCAGACTGAGCTGGAGCACCAGTTGGAGATGCATCCAAAGATGACACACCCAAAGGGCAGACTGGGAAGGCACCAAAGCCTTGCTAAAGTGAATACTGCTCTGTAGGATGAGCACCTGCACAATAGCTCCTCCACTGTAGTCACCTGCCAGTACTCACAACCAATCAGCCCAAGGGTCAACCTCTCTCACTGACATGCAAACAGCAACCAAGGCTCAACTACAACAAGAGGGCACACACAACCTATACAAGGGACACATGTGGAGCACCCAGCTCAAGTGACCAGGGAAGACTGTGCCACTGGGCCCCAGAGGATACCTATTACATAAGGCCACTCAACTAAGACCAGGAGACATAGCAGCCCTACCCAATACATAAAAATAAACATAGGGAAGCAGCAAAAATGGGGAGACAAAGAAACATGTTCCAAATGAATGAACAGAACAAAACTCCAGAAAAAGAACTAAACAAAATGGAGACAAGCAATTTACGAGATGCGGAGTTCAAAATGCTGTTTATAAGGAAGCTCAATGAACTTAGGGGAAGAGTAGATGAACTCAGTGAGAACTTTAACAAAGAAATAGAAAATGTAAAAAAGAATCAGTCAGAAATGAAGAATATGATGACTGAAATAAAGAATACATTAGAGAGAAGCAATAATAGATTAGATGAAGCAGAGGATCAAATCAGCGATTTAGAAAATACAGTAGAAGAAAACAGCCAGAATAGCAACAAGAA
>NW_011888799.1:3005582-3006322 GCF_000151845.1 Pteropus vampyrus
TTAGAGAGAAGCAATAATAGATTAGATGAAGCAGAGGATCAAATCAGCGATTTAGAAAATACAGTAGAAGAAAACAGCCAGAATAGCAACAAGAAGAGTTCCTTCCCCCAGTAGGGCTAGTTTAAGGAGCCTCTGGGATGGCATCAAGCATAACAACATTTGCATTATTGGTGTACTAGAAGGAGAAGAGAGAGAGCAAGAAATTCAAAATTACTTGAAAAAATAATGATGAAAAACTTCCCTAACCTGGTGAAGAAAATAGACATACAAGCCCAGGAAATGCAGAAAGTCCCAAACAAGATGAATGCAAAGGGACCACACCATGACACATCATAACTAAAATACCAAAGATTAAAGCAAAGAGAGAATCTTAAAAGCAGCAAGAGAAAAGCAATTAGTTATCTACAAGGGAACTCGCATAAGACTGGCAGATGATTTTTCAACAGAAACTTTGAGGGCCAGAGGGATTGGCACAAAATATTCAGTGATGAAAAGCAAGGACCTACAACCAACATTACCCAGCAAAGCTATCATTTAGAATAGAAAAACAGATAAAGAGCATCTCAGATAAGAAAAAGCTAAAATTCATCAACATCAAACTAGTATTAAAAATGTCAGACTTCTTTTAAAAGAAGTAGAAGGGAAAAAAATATTAAAAATATGAATAATAAAATGGAAATAAATATATATATCAATAATTACTTTAAATGTAAATGGATTAAAAGCTCCAATCAAAAGAT
>NW_011888799.1:3006372-3020776 GCF_000151845.1 Pteropus vampyrus
AGCAATTAGTTATCTACAAGGGAACTCGCATAAGACTGGCAGATGATTTTTCAACAGAAACTTTGAGGGCCAGAGGGATTGGCACAAAATATTCAAAGTGATGAAAAGCAAGGACCTACAACCAACATTACCCAGCAAAGCTATCATTTAGAATAGAAAAACAGATAAAGAGCGTCTCAAATAAGAAAAAGCTAAAATTCATCAACATCAAACTAGTATTAAAAATGTCAGACTTCTTTTAAAAGAAGTAGAAGGGAAAAATATTAAAAATATGAATAATAAAATGGAAATAAATATATATATCAATAATTACTTTAAATGTAAATGGATTAAAAGCTCCAATCAAAAGATAGGATTGCTGAATGGATAAAAAAACAAGATCCTTACATATGTTTCCTTCAAGAGATTCACTTTAGATTGAAAGACGCACACAGACTGAAAGTAAAGGATGGAAAAAAGATATTTCATGAAAATGGAAACAAACAGACAAACAAACAAAAGCTGAGGTACCAATAATTATACCAGACAAACTAGACTTTAAACAAAGGCTCTAACAAGAGACAAAGAAGGACCCAGTAACCCTATTTCTGAGTATATATCCAAAGAAACCCAAAACACTGCTTTGGAGGGACATATAAATTCATATGTTCATTGCAGCATTATTTACAATAGTCAAGATATGAAGGCAACCTGGGTGTCCATCAATGGATAAATGAATAAAGAAGAGGTGGTACATATATACAATGGAATATTCCTCAGCCATAAAAAAGAATAAAATCTTGTCATCTACAATATCGTGGATGGACATAGAAGGTATTGTGCTGACTGGAGTAAGTCAGACAGAGAAAGACAAATGCCATATGATTTCACTTACATGTGGAACCAAACAACAAAACAAACAAACAAAACAGAAACAGACTCATAGATACAGAGAACATTTTGATAGCTGCCAGATGAGCTGGAGGAGGAGAGTTAGTGAAAAAGGGGAAAGAATTAAGAAGTACAAACTGGTAATTATGAAATAGTCATGGGAATATAAAATATAGCATAAAGAATATGGTCAATAATATTGGAATAGCTATGCTGACATCAGATGGGTATTAGATTTATAGGGGTGATCATCTTATAGGTTATATAAATGTGTAATCACCATGTTGTATGCCTGAAGCTAATGTAATATTGTATGCCAACTATAATTGAAAAACAAAAATAAAAGTTATTAAAAAAATAATAAAATATCTAGGGATAAATTTAACCAAGGAAGTGAAAGATTGTATATGGAAGACTACAAGGCATTAATGAAAGACATTGAAGAACACAAATAAATGGAAAAATATTCCATGGATTGCAAGAATCAATGTTGTTAAAATGTCCAAAGCGATCTACAGATTCAATGAAATCCTTATCAAAATTCCAATGGCATTTTTCAAAGATATAGAATAATCCTAAATTTTTATGGAGCCAGAAAAAATCCCAAATAGCCAAAGCAATCTCGAGAAAGAACAAAAAGCTGGAAGTATCTCATTCCCTGATTTCAAACTGTATTACAAAGTGATAGTAATTAAAACAGTATTGCACTGGCATAAAAACAGACACATAGATCAATGCAACAGACTTGAGAATCTAGAAATAAACCCGTGTATATATGGTCAATTAATTTATGACAAAGGAACCAAGAATATACAATGGGGAAAAGATAGTCTTTCAATAAATGGAATTGGAAAGTCTGGACAGCCACATGCAAACAAATGAAACTTGATTACTATCTTACACCATATATAAAAATTAACTCAAAATAGATTAAAGCTCTGAATGTAAGATCTGAAACCATAAAACTCCTAGAAGAAAATATAGGCTGTAAACTCCAAGACATAGGTTTTGGCAATGCTTTCTTGAATCTGACACCAAAAACAAAAGCAAAAAAAGCAAAATAAATAAGTGGAAATACATCATGCCAAAATGCTTCCGCAAAGCAAAAAAAACCAGCAATGAAATAAGGCAAACTACTAAGTGAGAGAAAATATTTGCAAATCATATATCTGAGAAGGGGCTAAAATCTGAAATACATAAAATACTCAAATGACTCAATAGCCCCAAAAAACAAAAACAAAAACAAAAACAAAAAACCCACAATAATCTGATTTATAAATGAGTGGAAGACTTGAATAGATATTTTCTCAAAGAAGATATATAGATGGCCAACAGGTACATGAAAAGGTACTAAACATCATTAATTATCAGGGAAATTCAAATTAAAACCATAATGAGATATCACCACACATCTGTCAGAATGGCTATAATAAAAAAGACAAGAAATAAGAAGTGTTCGTGAGGATGTGAAGGAAAGGGACCCCTGGTGCATTATTGGTGGAAATGAAAATGGTGCAGCTACTATGGAAAACATTATGGAGGTTCCTCAGAAAATTGAAAATAGAACAACCATATGATTCAGCAATTCCACTTTTAGATATTTATCCAAAGAAAATGAAAATACTAACTCAGAAAGATATATGCATCCCCATGTTCATCACAGCATTATTTATAATAGCCAAGATATAGAAAAAACTTAAGTGCCTATTGATGGATAAAAATGGATAAAAAATTTGTGATACACACACAACATACAATGAAATATTATTTAGCCATAAAAAGAATGAAATCTTGCCATTTGTCACAATGTGGATGGACTTTGAGGGCATTATGCTTAGTGGAATAAGTAAGCCAGAAAAAGACAAATATCATATGATCTCTCTCATATATGGATTCCAAAAAACAGAAAATGGGATACAGAGAAGAGATTGGTGAATGCCAGAGGTGGGGGTTGAAGAAGGGTGGTGGGAGAAATAAAATTTAATAAAAAAACAAAAAAATGAAGGATTTATTCCTCTAGCTGCTAGGAGCACATTGACCCTATTTAAAGATTTTCTCAGCTGAAAAAAACTGCCTCATTTAAAGCCATGCCACCTTCTAGGGGCAGGCCCATATCCAATGATTGATGGACATGACTTTAGAAAGGCCCCGTCCCCTTGCCTGAATGGGAGATGATTCTGAAAGGCCTACTCAGCTCCAAAGTCCCTGAAGCCTTTGTCAGGACTGCATCGCAGCTTAGCTTCTCCCTCTGCCAAGTCCTGCTCTCATTTCCACAGATCTTGGTCCCAAGGGCCCTCCCCAATAAACATTTAGCTCAGACTTTAATTCCCAGGGAACCCAACCTACTTTTATATGGGGAAATAAAACATGAGCTCAAAATAATCAACCGAAGAATTAATTTTTGAATGCAGTGTTCAATAAAATGAAAGTTACCTGTTTTGACGCAAACCTCATATTTACCATCTTGTATCCTAGAGCCAAAAGATAGGGTTTCCCATACCCAAGACCATCCTTTACTTTTCTGTTTGCGTACAAGTAAATCACTTAGGGTAATTGATCTTCCATAATTGTTTGCTTAGGGTACTCTGCCAGACCTGAGTGGAATACTTCTCCTAGCAATTTTTGAAAGGAGATTTGAGGGTATCACTCCTATTTGAAGAATTAATTTTCTTGAGTAGACAATATCTAATCTACTTTATGGACATAACCGAAAGAAATATAGCCTTTCTCCCCAAGCTTCAGGACCAGATAAGAACCATAGCATTATCCCAGAATATGATTTTTCCTACAACAAGGTGGGGGAAGGGAGATGTTGGCCCGCATTTTACCTGTTGCTCTTGTGATTCTAGAACAATACTCATTCATGCTGATGAAAATAAATACACAGGCAAACGACACAATATATGCAAACTTTTTCCCCTTTCAGGTTCATTCCTCTACCATCTTCTCCTCACAGTCATCAGCAGATCTCTCTTCTAAGTCACTTCACTGAGCACTTGGGTTCTAGGTTCATGGTCTTCCTTTACATATCTAACCTAGCAATTTTAATAGGCAATTTTAAAGTTCATAGAGAATAGGTATCCATTTTACCAAACTATTTTCTGCCTCTTTGATACCTCTAATTCTTTGAATCCTCCCCACATTTGGAATCTGTGTTCTCCTTCCTGACTATACTGTTTTCCTCAAAGGTGTGGAATTGATGGCTGACTGGACTATGGTTTTGCAGGAACCCTCAACTATCTAGGCCCTTTTCTTGAGCATTCATTATACTTAAAGACAGCTTTAGCTATCTATTTATCTCCCCTACTACATTAAAAAATCCTGAGGTGTTCATAGATGGTGACTTCCAAAATAGAAAGATAGATAAGGCAGATGGGCTCATGGGTATCTGCTGAATCTAAATATCAGAAGGTGAGTCCCATCTAAAACCATGCCATTTTCCTTTAGAAAACACACTGACTTTGATTTGTTTGTTTACTTTTTAAGTTTAAAGATCTTATTGAAATCACAAATATGATCAGATAAAACAAACATTTAGAAATGGGCGTGAGCCTTGATTTTGGACCTAAAAGCAGAGATATGTTCTTTCTTTCTTCTTCTTCTCTCTCTCTCTCACCACCCCCTCCTTTCTCTCAAAACGCTTCAAATAGGAGGGATGTAAAGATATATTTTCCAGAGGTAGCATTGGGAGCAAACCGTGGCTAACTGGTCAGTACTATGCTCTGCAGAAGTGAGATTGGCCATAGAGTTATAGAGAGGGAAAGATTCATTTACTGACCACCTCTTTAATTGCATTTATGGAAAAATGCAAAGATGAAAGTGGTCAGTTTCAAAAGTGAGGGTAAACTCGGTCATGAGAAACTTGAAATGCAAGAGGTGAGCATTTGAGGCCTACAACAAAGCAAACTGGAAAGGATCTCAGAAAAATCTCATTTCTATTTTTTTTCTCTAGTTGGTTAATGAGTGACTTTTACCTCCATGGACTTCTCTTTGAGCCTTTCTTTTCAACTTAGTGGAGGATTGAGTTTATCAAACCTTTATAATAGTAGCTTTGGTCTGAAGAGTAATCCTATGAACAGGAGTAAAGCAAACTTAAGGAACCGACTCAATGTTTGAAGATGCATCCCAGAGAAGCACCAGCTACTCTGTTCTTTTGCCTCTGCCTGAAGCTGCATCCTCAGTGCCAGGGAAATTTAGAAAGCCAGGAAGAAGGTGAAACAGAGTTGTCCTTAATGCCTGAAGAACTGCAGTGGGCTCCCTCTGTAAGAGCTCTTCTTCTTCCTTGCCTCTTCTCTGTTTCCATAACTCTCAGCTTGGACTATTATATTTCTTAAGCCATTTACTAAAGTCTCCAGGAGCCTCATCTCCAACATACCCTAAAGATTTCTTCCAGAAAATCCTTCCCAGAGCACAACTATCACCATGGCTCCCTCTACTTTAGTGATTCCCTTGCAACTAAATGAAAAAAATTTCCTGGCTTGGCATTCAAGGGTTTTCATAATGTGGCCCTACTTAATCAATAAAAAAAAAAAAATGTAAAAAATTAAAACAATATGAAAACATAGAATGTTAAAGGGGAAGTTTCCTTCTATTCTTCTACTCTCTCTCTCTCTCTCTGAAACAACCATCTTAACAATTTCCCACTCATTTTTGCAGCCTTATTTCTTCTGACTTCCTGTACATCTCCAAGGCTCCAGCTAAACGAATATCCCTGCCAACTCTACATATTTTTCCTTACCTTCCTGTTCCCAAACCATTGCTCGTAATATTCTTTAAACCTGGAATGTTTAGAATGTTCTTCCCTCAATCTTAGAATTTTCAAATTCTACCAATCCTTTGAGACCTAGCTTCCATGTCACTTGCTCTTGTAATGCTCTTCCCGATCTACTTATTAAAATTCTTCCATTATGCTTTGAATTCTCATAGCATTTCTTCTAGCTCCTGCTTATGGCACTTGTTATTTTATTTTCTGCTCTTTGGGTAAGCCAGCCTGCTCTACCTAAATGTAAGCTCCCAGAGCCAGAGACTATTTTTCAGTTCATCTCCGTACCCACTACAACTTATATCCTTGGACCTTCCATGGACATAGTGGAAATTTAACAAATTCTCTTGAAGTGAGTAAGAGAAAAGAGCCCAGAACTATGGCTTTGGTTTTAAATTTACCTTTGAAAATTCCAGTGACACTACCCGTGATGACTGTGTTCCCTTAGCATCTCAAACAGTTAGAGGATGTGGTGAGTCATCAGGGGCTTTTGAATATTGATGGGCTTCATGTGGCTATTTAGAACTTAGAGTGAGAGAACTGAAACAGAAAACAAAATGAAACAAACAAACAAAAAAAAACGCCAAACAAAACCCCCAAACAAAAGAACAACAACAATAACAAACTAAAAAAGAGAAAAACAACCCCAAAACTAAAATAGCAAGCAAACTATAAAATCCGTGCTATTGTAAAGAGAACAAGATGACTCTTTTTAAACCATGGAGCTAATAATTACTTCCATTTCATTATTTCAATAAAACCAAAACCAAAACAACAACAAAGTCCCAAAGTCTCTAACCTTCCTTTGCCTTGGCAGGCTGCTTGTACCTTGAGTCTGCAGGACTCTCTAACGAACCATGAATTCAGTTTCATTTTCTTTTAACACAAGAAATTTGAAAGGAGTCATTTTTAGCATAAAGTTGGGGTAAATGGAAGAAAGGGGAGGGCCATCAAAAAGATGAGACAGTTTCACAACAGTCTCAGAATGGAAGACAGTCAAATTTACTTGCTTTCTGCATTACCAACACCCCCAGGGATGATTAACAGGAATTGACAACACCTACCTAAGGCAGAAGAAATACTTTCAAAACAACATGCTTATTAATTTTCTGTATTTGCTTTAGAGTACACAAGCTTCTTGTATATAAAATAATGTAATAATAAAAGCCCAATCAACTGCTAGGATCTTAAACATTGTAACAAACTATCCCATTACCTGTTGCTTTGCAGCATTGATTCATCTCCAACAATTTTCATCCCGTCTGTAGTTTTGCCAAAAAATAAAATCAATCCCCCATCAATCCCTCCTCCAAATGCTTAGATTATTATCATCCATTTGTGAGCCTGCTCTTATTTAAAGTTATTGCTAGAACTATATCCAATGACAGTTAAAACAACTCAAAAGAACCCTTTCAACTGTAAGGCTTTTCTCCAAAACTCTTTTACCTCATTTGTACTTGGACTTTACAAACAATTTCCATTATTTTTTCAGTGATTTTTCTATTCAAGTAAACTGAATTCATTCTCCAAACAAAACTATAGTCCGCCTCAATAGCAGTATCAAGGGAGGAAAAGAGTTACTGAAAGTTAAGTATAATTATGAGTTAAGAAAGAGAGATTATGAGATGCTGTGGGGAAGAAGAATTATGAGAAGACAGATGGTGTGGGCAAGAGAAAATGGAAATTGAAAAGGTCTGCCACATAGCAAGGGGCTGGGCAGTGATATCCGAGGCCATTTCTCCACAGAAACATGGTGGGTGTCTTTGGAGAAGGCCAGTAAATGGAGTTTCTTCCATCATGAGCCTGGTTTCTAACATGGGCACTAATTGTGACTTTTCATTTCAGCAGAGATGCCAATGTTCTGTTCTCTACAGCCAGCGATGCCAACTGTAGGGCCAAGGGAGGAGTTCCTATCTGCATGAAGAGCCTCTCCAGCCACCCAGAGACCAGGTGGCTGATCTTTACTCTTTAGTAACCAAGCCCCGTTCACTCTACCTCCTAAATGCTTCTGATCCCCCGACCTCTCTCTTATCATCCTCATCCTTTCGCCTGGACTACTACACTATAAGACCTCCTAACTGTTCATGCAAACTTTGTCCTTTGTCAGTTTGTCCTGCACATGTTACTCGACCTGTCTTTCCAGCCTCTCTCTCCCCAAATCCCAACCATTCCAGACTTTTCACCTCCTAAAATGCTCCTTTCCACCACAAAGGCGCTGAAAGCTACTTGGGTGATTCCTTCTGTTTGCAATATTCCTCCCAGCCACACTTCCATCACAAGGCCCCTTTTGGGATCTTTCACATCTAAACTTGAGGTGAGGTTCCCTGGTATGTACTCCCTCAGTAATATAATGGTGTACTTTGTAATTAATCATTCAAGGCTCTCTTCTCTGTCAGTCTGTAAGTGCTCTGAGGTCAGAGATTATGTTTGTCCACGTACATCCTTATCTATAATATGGGATGAAACAAGATCTTATAGGATAAGGATTAGATGAGTTAGTTCAAACGGAGAACTTTGAATAGTATCTGACATGCATAAGGACTATGTAAGCTTTAGCTATAATAATAATTACATGGTACTGAGAATAAAACTGTACTAAATAAATATATGTTGATTGAATAAAGAAATGAATAAATTGATGGATGAACTCACGAATTCATGAATCCAGAGGGCCTCTTTTTTTCCCCAACCAGTTGTTACCCATGATAGAGTATGAGAATGCTGTACAGAAAACAATCAGAGAGAGGAATTGCTTTTCCAAGCCTACAGCCACCACGATAAATGGTGAAAAATAGCACTTTTGGTTTCCTGTGATTTTGAATTTACCTTACCACATTAATAAAAAAATATTCAAAGCAAAAAGATTTGGAATGAAGAGATAAAGGGGGTCAAATATATAGCAATGGAAGGAAATTAGACTTTAGGTAGGGAGCATGCAATAGAGTACACAGATGTCGAATTATAATCTTGCACACCTGAAAATGATATAATGTTATGAACCCATGTTATCCCAATAAATGTAAATAAAAAAAAGAGATAAAGGGATATAATATCATGAAATATACTTCCAAACTTCTCGATTTTGTCCTTATTAACTAAAAAGTTAATGAATACCACATTCTAATTATTCCCAAGCTAAATCCTTTAGAAAACCATGTCAGGTCACCCATCCCAACAAATGTTTACACAGAAAATTTCAACCTGTATTGCTAAAAAGGAAAGCTTTCTATTCCTTTGTTTTAGTACATTCCATACTCCAGATTCCTCGATGTCTTCAAGAGAAAGACATCAGGTACATTACTATGCATCGTGCTCTGCTGGTCTAATAGAATGAGAAAGTGCACAAACCAAGTTGGGCTTCTAGTGTGGTTCTGTAGTTGCGGTACTGACGCACTTATCAAAAGCTACAAATGGGGAAGGAGCCTCTGAGTTGGCACAATTCTGCAAAATTATCTGACAAAATTTTGTTCATTTATTGTCCTTTAAGGCAGACTGTGATAGTAATTTTAAGTTATTTTACAGCAGATAGCACACTCGAATTTAGAAATAAGCACTGTGTCATCACATCAGTAATGTAACATCTGTCCTTATTCTTTTCCTCTTATATCAGGGGAAATCTTTTGTTCCTATCTCTAAAGTCAGTTTTTCTTCTATTGCCCTGGACCCATCATCTATTTCTGCCTCTGATCTCTGTGACAATTCAGACTTTTTTTTCTGTCCAGCCATCACTTTTAGAAACTGGTATTTTATTTAACAGATTTGATAGTTATAAAAATTCTAACAAATAAATTGATAGCGACTTCATACTTGCATATTTAAAACTAAAGGATGCTATACTAAATTTCATTATGAGGAATGAGGAATACTGTTTTATTTATTTTTTTCAGGATGGATGAACATTACTTTTTTTGTTCTTGTTGTTATTGTTGCTATAGCAGCAGTGGCTGTGGCTACAACTATAAAACCTCAAGAAATATTAGTAATAATAAACTAACTGCAGAATTACAATGATGATGAATAGAACGTTAAAATTATAATTGTTTACTTTTTTACTTTTTATATAGATATATAATTTATGATAGTCTCTGGTTTCTATGTAAAATTATGTAATATATATTTACAAATAAATATTGCTAACCTGTTTTTCTGTGGAGCAAACTGGATCTGTACCCAACAGCACTGGAGTCATGGACTTGCGTGGGAGCTGAGGATGGCAAAGTCCTCGGACCTTCTGGGTTCCCGGGTGGGAAGGGTGAGCTCTGTGAGTGTCTGAATTCATTTCTATCCATGCTAGATAAGTGAAGAGCATCCTGAGCTTTCTTCTTTTCCTTCTTTAACATATTGACCAGAATATCTGAGACTCGACTTAAGGATTTAGTGACTCATGCTAGATTATAATGATCAGAACATGAACGTTTCAAATGAGATTAATAATCTCTATAATATTTACTATTTGTCACATGGTAAAGACTAAAGGAAGTCTTCAATTTCCTGAAGTCACAGATAGAGTTATGGACAGTTTAGGAGTCTTTTGGTCTTTCAATACGGAAAAAACGATAAACTCAAAGTTCTTTAAAATGTCCTGATTTTAACCAATTAAGCCTAAATTGTTTTTAAGTTTTATAAAAAGTAAAATGAACACTGAGTAGTAGGCAATGGAGCTATGTATATATCAATGAGTAAATAAGAATTTAATCCAGGAAGCTGCTCAGGAGGAATGGAGGAAGAGAAAGCCAGAACCTTCCAGCTGGCAGGCAGAACGACCAAATCAATCCTGGTGGCCAAAGCGACCCCCAGTATCCGGCACATGCTTAGTTAGAGTGCACTGAAATGGGGATTTAAAGTCACTTTTTAAAAAGTATCTAATTTTTGGTCTAAATGAAACTGAAAGGAGGTAAATTATTAGGATAGATTTATTATTTTAAAATGCACCTTTTGCAGGCCATTTAGATATACTGGGAGCACTGATGATAAGTGATAAAATCATTCCATTCTACTGTATTTTACCATTTTTCAGGTTCAGAATGCCTAGAACTCTGTGGGACTTTTGCCACCACTGAAAGGAAAGACTATAAGCCCTCCTGAGAATGTCAGAGCTCTAACTGCATGTGCAGTAAGGTAAATTCAAGAACTTCACCATCCCTAGAGATGGCTTTATTAACATAGGAATTTGAAGAAATATGATGATGCAAAAAAGAAAACTGAAACCCAGACAGGAGGGGAGGCGTCCAGTTACACTTATTCTTGGGCAAGTAACATGGAAGTCGTTTGACCTCCATCTTCTTCAGCTTTGACTCCAAGTTTTTTATTTCTGGAAGGATAAACAGTTTTTCTCTCACAATTTCCATGTGGCTTCTATTCTTTCTCTCAAAGAAACTTGTACCCACCAGCGGTGTTCAAAACTTCTGTAGTGCCTATGCATCAGCCTGACAGAGAACAAGGCTCTGCCCAGATCTTCTACTCCTCTTTGTACGCACCTGATTTCAATAGTATCATACACTTTAATTGGTTTGTGTACATTCCTTCATTTACCCATTCAACGATATTTATTGGAGCTTGTACTATATGCCAAGCACTATTTCAGGCACAGGCAAAGAACGATAAAAAGGCAGACTCTCATGAAGCAGATGTCCTACTGAGAAAAAGACAGATCTCTCTCTCTCTCTCTCTCTCTCTCTCTCTCTGCCCTCCCTCCCCCGCCCCCACACACAGATAGCTTATTTAAAAAAGGTCAAGACTGATTGGGCTGTTGCTCTGCAATAGATGCTACCCTTTCTAAGAGCGACAATTAGGTTGAGATCGAATGACAAGAACCAGCCAGAGGAAGAGTAGCTAAGCAGAAGAAATGACTGATGCTAAAACCCTAAGGAGAAATAGGCTTGGCAGTGGTTCCCAAACGGAGGCTATTTTACCACCTGGGGGACATTTGGCCATATCTGGAGACATTTTTGGTTGTCATACTGGAGTTGGGGGTAGGTGCAGTTATGGAAATCTAGTGGATAGAAGCCAGAGACGTTGTTCAATATCCTACAATATATAGGATAGCCCCCCAAACAAATAATTATACAGCCCAAATGTCACTAGTGCTGAGGTTGAAAAACCGTGTATTAGAAAAACAAGAAAAAGCTCACTGTGACCGAAGCCTAACACACAGGGGACAGAGGCTTAAGAGATGAAGTCAGAGGGCTAGGCAGGGGCATGATTACCCAAGGCCTCACAACATGGAGTGAGGAGTCTGAAATTCATTCTGGGTTTAATGGGAAGCTCCTGTAAGATCTTAACCAGAGAAAAAACTTGTTCTGATTTACATTTCATAAAGATCACTATACGAATTTATCTTGTTTGCTGCCTTCTTTCTTCTCATCTTTTCATTGTCTTCTTCTCCTTCCTAATCTATTTAACTTGGGCCTTCCTTTGTGTCAAGTGCTATGTGGGGTATCAAATAACACTCTGTTATATGTTTTCTGAAGGAGTGTCAAATCTTTATTCAAACTGATAGCGTCACTGAAACGACATCATTTTCACTCTCTTTCCAAGAAGAACATTCAACGTTGTTCACTGTCATTTTGGTTACATGACTGTTTTTTGTTGAACTATTTGTTGAAGTATTATCTCCTCTTTTCCCTGTAAGCCATATCTTCTTATTCCTCCTGTCAAGTCTTGGCCTTCTTGGTTTTACAAAAAAAGATATAAAATATTCTTCAACCGACTGTGAAAGACTATGAAATTTCAGAAACCTTTCTTGGTTATTAGCCTTGATAAGTGTAAACTCTGTGAGAAGTAAATCTTAGCTGCTATTTTCCCTCCTTCTGAGCTTACCTATTGTCTACAGTCATACTTTCCATTATATAACATTTTAAAGTACTCAAGGCACTTTCCAGTAAATTATCTTACTGGCTTTGCTCAGCGCGGTGAGGTTGGCAGGGCAGGTCTTATGTGTCTCCTTCTGAAGATGAGAAAACAGCTTCTTTGAATAGTCAATCCAGAGGTGTTCTTTTCACCATACCTCTGACACACCATCGTTCTGAATATGAGTCTCAGAAGAAGAGGATCTCGCTTGAGTTATTCAGCCAGGAAAGACTCTAGTGTAGCCCCACATGAACAGCGGTACCCAGCTTCGCCCGTGAAGAGGGGAGATGATGTCTGTCTCTCTCACTCTCTTTTTAAAATAAACATATATGAACAAGCCTAGACTATTCCCTCTCTGTCATATCTCATTTCATCCCTCCTATATTCACAGACATTCATAAACCCAGAGGGGATTAAGAAGTTGGTAGGAGCATTTAGGGGAGAAGATCCTAAACTAGGATCAAGGCCAGGAAAAGAAGCAGAGCTCAGACTGGGGCCGGGGCCAGGGCTGAGGTCTAGTTTGGGACCTTTGCAGAGATGGATAGGGTAAGAGAGAGGAAAAGGAATGCAAGGGTGACAACACTTGTGGGCAGCACTCATAGACAAGGGCTTGAGTGGGAGTGTAATTCACAGTTGAACCCACTGTTATTGGTCTGATAATAAAGCAGCTAAAACTCATTTGAATCAGACATACAGGGTCTGCTAATACTCAACTAAAATTAGAGACTGAAGTTAATCAGGCAGTGTGCCTACCTCGTATTTGGTTTGTTTTTACCTCTTTATTACTGGATTTCCTTCATATAGGTTATTTTTATCCACTTTGCGTAATAGCTGAAGCTAAAATGCCTGTTAGTGATTTTTCAAAAAGTAACAAAAATATCTGCTCATAAAGAACTGAGCAAAATAATTTATTATGCATGACCTTAAACAAAGTCTGCAAATGTAATGAAAATGTCAAATCTTTTACAAGAAGCTTGAAAGATAAAATAAGAAACAATACTGGAGGAATGTTGGGGAGACCTGAGATCTAACGCACCCAGCGGGGGCTCTTTAGAAGTAACCACCTAGCTTGTCACTGGAGGCAACTCCCATGGGTTGCTACCACATTCAGCTCCCAAAATACACTGCCTCCTAGAGTCTGTAAGAGTTCTGTCTTGAACGCTCATCCATACTCACTTCCAAATTTGGGAACATTTGTAAGTGGAACCCAAAGCGGTAGATCTGGCTTTTAAATAAAAAGTTACATTTAAATCAATCTCTGCTCTTCATAAGCTAAATACCATTTGCCATTTTTCAGCCATCATTTGAGTTTCACCCACACACCAGCTACTAATTCTGGGCCATGGTGAGGCTGTGGTCAGCCTGGTGTCCGGTCATCTAGCTAAAGATAACCAGTTAACTTACTGGCTCAGTACTAAAACAGAAAGAGCACCACAAAATAGTCAAAAAATATTTTTAAAAATGTAATGATAAGAGATGGTGTAAAAAAGCCCATATTTTTCAATAAACTGAACATTTCCCTGCAATAGTAAATATATTTGGCTAAAAAGAAAGTAAAATTTTTTTCTTTTCTATCAACTCTGTTTTTCATTGGTTGCTCCATTTTGCTTGCTGAAGAGACATTTTATTTCTAAATGGAAAGAAACTATGTGAACTGAAAGCAGGGTTAGGAGGTAGGTGGTGTGGCTAGGGGGAGACATCTAAGTTCCCCCACTACCCTAGTCAAGCCAGCAGAGAGAGAGTTTCTTATCACTTTAGAAAGGATACTGATTTCATTATCTCTCTGCTGTAGAATATCTCTTAGCTTTTTATATTCTTCTTCTTTTAATGGTTCTTGGCAGTTTTGATCTTTGATTTCGGAGGACACTGTGCTCTTTTCATGGATCTTCTTGTCATGCAATAGTTTCTGTAAGATGAAATAAG
>NW_011888799.1:3020826-3024257 GCF_000151845.1 Pteropus vampyrus
CCCAGAGGGGATTAAGAAGTTGGTAGGAGCATTTAGGGGAGAAGATCCTAAACTAGGATCAAGGCCAGGAAAAGAAGCAGAGCTCAGACTGGGGCCGGGGCCAGGGCTGAGGTCTAGTTTGGGACCTTTGCAGAGATGGATAGGGTAAGAGAGAGGAAAAGGAATGCAAGGGTGACAACACTTGTGGGCAGCACTCATAGACAAGGGCTTGAGTGGGAGTGTAATTCACAGTTGAACCCACTGTTATTGGTCTGATAATAAAGCAGCTAAAACTCATTTGAATCAGACATACAGGGTCTGCTAATACTCAACTAAAATTAGAGACTGAAGTTAATCAGGCAGTGTGCCTACCTCGTATTTGGTTTGTTTTTACCTCTTTATTACTGGATTTCCTTCATATAGGTTATTTTTATCCACTTTGCGTAATAGCTGAAGCTAAAATGCCTGTTAGTGATTTTTCAAAAAGTAACAAAAATATCTGCTCATAAAGAACTGAGCAAAATAATTTATTATGCATGACCTTAAACAAAGTCTGCAAATGTAATGAAAATGTCAAATCTTTTACAAGAAGCTTGAAAGATAAAATAAGAAACAATACTGGAGGAATGTTGGGGAGACCTGAGATCTAACGCACCCAGCGGGGGCTCTTTAGAAGTAACCACCTAGCTTGTCACTGGAGGCAACTCCCATGGGTTGCTACCACATTCAGCTCCCAAAATACACTGCCTCCTAGAGTCTGTAAGAGTTCTGTCTTGAACGCTCATCCATACTCACTTCCAAATTTGGGAACATTTGTAAGTGGAACCCAAAGCGGTAGATCTGGCTTTTAAATAAAAAGTTACATTTAAATCAATCTCTGCTCTTCATAAGCTAAATACCATTTGCCATTTTTCAGCCATCATTTGAGTTTCACCCACACACCAGCTACTAATTCTGGGCCATGGTGAGGCTGTGGTCAGCCTGGTGTCCGGTCATCTAGCTAAAGATAACCAGTTAACTTACTGGCTCAGTACTAAAACAGAAAGAGCACCACAAAATAGTCAAAAAATATTTTTAAAAATGTAATGATAAGAGATGGTGTAAAAAAGCCCATATTTTTCAATAAACTGAACATTTCCCTGCAATAGTAAATATATTTGGCTAAAAAGAAAGTAAAATTTTTTTCTTTTCTATCAACTCTGTTTTTCATTGGTTGCTCCATTTTGCTTGCTGAAGAGACATTTTATTTCTAAATGGAAAGAAACTATGTGAACTGAAAGCAGGGTTAGGAGGTAGGTGGTGTGGCTAGGGGGAGACATCTAAGTTCCCCCACTACCCTGGTCAAGCCAGCAGAGAGAGAGTTTCTTATCACTTTAGAAAGGATACTGATTTCATTATCTCTCTGCTGTAGAATATCTCTTAGCTTTTTATATTCTTCTTCTTTTAATGGTTCTTGGCAGTTTTGATCTTTGATTTCGGAGGACACTGTGCTCTTTTCATGGATCTTCTTGTCATGCAATAGTTTCTGTAAGATGAAATAAGAGCTTAGTGTCCATACCTCTATTCTAAATTTCTTTGACTCTTTGCACCTTTAAAAATTCTTTGCACAAATCAGATGTGAATGTCTTTTCCTGCCTCCTTGTCTTTTCAATGCAGTTGCTTTTGCTTGGTATGTCTTCCCTCTCTACCTGTCCTCTCTCCTTCCTCATTCCCCTCTTCGCTATCTGACCTCTTCTTCCCTAAACTGGGAAATTCCTGCTCGAACATTATTTCCTCTTGAACTTCTTTCCCTGTCTCCATAACCCCATACCATTTTTAAAAACAGCACTTACCATGTATTGTAATTATTCTTTACATATTTGTCTTCTCCATGACTTACTTATCCAACTTTGTTTTCCCTATGCCTGGCACATAGAAGACTCACGATAAATGTTTATTATCTTAAGGAAGTATGCCAAATTATAAGTGAGGTAGAAGCAAAGGTTAATGATACTCTCACTGCGTCATCATAAAAGGTAAAACCTAAGGCAGACAAAAACTGAGGATTTATATGGATAAAATAAAACTACTGGAAAAATATGAAGGACCCAATTCTCTTGATACAGCTTGAAAATAGATGGTTTTTGAACATGGAACTATTCTGTGTAGAAGGTAGAGATTTCTGGCAAAAGAATTAGAAGTCCATGGTGATCTTATTTATTGGCAAGTAAGATACAAACTCGAAGGAAATTCAGTGATAATCACAGTCTTAGTTCCAAGATCATATTGTTCCAGACGTGTGAAGCTGGATCCTAACCTTTCAAGAGCTGGTCAACTAGGAAAGCTTTATTGCAGTTTGAATATGACAGACGATGGGTTCTATTAGAGGAAATGCTTAAATTTACCTTTAAATGATGGAAACAGTGATGAATTTTACGCATATCGGCTCCAACCTCTAGTCTGCTCTCTGGATCCTGGTCTTCCAGAAAGGATGTAATTAGTTTTTCCAGCCTAAAAATACATAATGTATGAGAAGCAACTATGAGCTAGAAACTTTAGAAATTCTACTAGCATTACTTGGTTGGTTAACATTTGAAGTATAGGATATTGTTCCCACTTCTTTATGGAAATATAGTAATCTAGTTTGACTCTAAAAATTAAGGATAAAGAAACACATTGACAATGTGAAATCTGAAATGATGCAATTACTTGTAATTAATTTTCAATGAATTTTCATATGCATCTTTCAATATAAGAATCATTTGATTTCTACAAAACATGCATTCCAGCCAAGCTGGATTTCTATGCCCCTGTGCCTACCTGCAACATTGCTAGAGAAAGTAATGAAAACATTTATTAGTTTCATTAAAAATTCATGGTACTCACTCTCAACAATGACCTCAGTGATATCCCACGACCTTTTGAATCATTCCTGATTGACTTATATTCTTCATAATGGCTATTCCAAATCTTCCCATAGCCCTCAAGTCTATCATTACTCTTTCACTCTGTCAAGAATGTTGCTTCTCACTAGACTGACACAGTCACAGCTATTATAAATGGGCTCCTTTGGTTTCTTTTCCTTCACATCAGAGTGTCTCTGCCTCACCACTCAGGCCCTCTTCCTTCTTTTATATATTTTGAATGATGTTCTTTCTCCTTCTAATGACCAACTTCTCCTCCTGAACGCTCTTCAGGCTTCTACCAGGGTTGCCTAATCAATCTCATCTTTATCACCTCTCCATACTGACTCTCTCCCCTTTGCTTACAATGATTTTCATGTTTTTTCTATTCTAAAACAAAACAAAATAGAAAACAAAACACCTCCCTTTGGAGCTACCATCCAACCACTTTATTCTGAAGTCCCACTTTGGTTTATAGCTTTATGCTTAACACAGTCCACGTTGCATTCTAGAGTCTGTACCACCTTAGCACCCCCATTGGTGTGTAAGCCTTGTGAGACAGTTCTTGGC
>NW_011888799.1:3024307-3048898 GCF_000151845.1 Pteropus vampyrus
TAAATGGGCTCCTTTGGTTTCTTTTCCTTCACATCAGAGTGTCTCTGCCTCACCACTCAGGCCCTCTTCCTTCTTTTATATATTTTGAATGATATTCTTCCTCCTTCTAATGACCAACTTCTCCTCCTGAACGCTCTTCAGGCTTCTACCTGGGTTGCCTAATCAATCTCATCTTTATCACCTCTCCATACTGACTCTCTCCCCTTTGCTTACAATGATTTTCATGTTTTTTTCTATTCTAAAACAAAACAAAATAGAAAACAAAACACCTCCCTTTGGAGCTACCATCCAACCACTTTATTCTGAAGTCCCACTTTGGTTTGTAGCTTTATGCTTAACACAGTCCACGTTGCATTCTAGAGTCTGTACCACCTTAGCACCCCCATTGGTGTGTAAGCCTTGTGAGACAGTTCTTGGCTTTTATTCATCTTTGTGTTCCCTCTCCTCCGCCCTGTTTGTAGAGCAGTGCACACATTAGGTTCTCAGCACAAATACATTAGTAAATGGAATCATTTCCATGGAAATTATTCCCCTCTATGTTGAGATGGAACTCTTCACAAGTAAGGTATTAGGATGGCAATCTGTGTCAAAGATGCGATGTATCATAATAGAACAGCAGCATAACTTTCTCACATTATAATGAAAATATTTGCATGGATTTAGCATCTTTTTAAACTGTATATATTTCCCTTCCACTGTTACTATGAGCCCACTCAAATAAGATGTAATGATATTCATCATATAGCAGCTTTAGATTTTATTTTTATCTCTTCCTAATATCTATGACATGTAACAGCTGATGTTTACAAGTGCGAGACCATTTATATTGTAATTTTAAGGAGTTTTTTCAGGTGAAGAGATACTTGTCATTTTCATTATTTGCTAATTGACAATATGCTTCTTTGTAGAATACAGCTTCAAACCACCAGACACACAGAGAGATTCATTTCTGATACAGATTTTTATATGTTTTATATAAAATATTATAAAATACGTGTTTATGAACAAAATCCCCCCAAATTCCAAACAATATAGATATGAATAAATTAAAAAGTAAACATTGCTCTTTTCCCCTCCCCCCATTCTCATCTTCTTTATTCATTCTTGATGCCTTGGGGAATCCATTGTTAACAGTTGAAATATGTTCTCTCTCTCAATGAAGCAGATACCTATATCCATATGTTTGTTTGTAGATTTTGTTTGTTTTTATAAAAATGATATCACACTATAGATAGTGTCTGCATCATTATTTACCTAAACAATATATCACAGACAATCTTCCACGTTGGTACACACATAGAAGAGCTATTTCATTTTTAATGGTTACATAATATTCCACAGTATAGGTATATTGATCCTCTGTGATGGATATTGAGGTGGCATATTCATAGTTGCTACTTCTGTAACCCATGAGGAGGCCTGGATCTACAATTCCCACTTAATGAAGCTTCAAAACATAGTAATGTTTATCTACTTGTATTTCCCTTGAATACTTGGCAGAAATTTGGGAACTTTGAAAATCACCATTAGTTCTGGGATATATCCATTTTCTGGAGTAAAAGCATTTTGTGGTATCCAGTGTCCATAAAAATTTCCAACAGACAATATTAGGCTATAAGTTATGGTTAATCAATCGATTCTTCCTTCCTGCTTTTTCTTTAGAAAATAATCTCTTCTGTCAGTCGTAAAGTACATATTCTAGGAAACATTCCATGAAGGAGGGCAGAAGCAGAGACATAGTTCACAAGAAAGCATTATGATATACATGCCTGATGATTGGATGAGTGACCACTGGCCGATCACTCATTCTCACTGGGCTTCAGTCATTCCATCTTGTCCCATATGGTAAGAGTATAGGATACAAGAAGGAGCAGGGACATGATCCAAAGAAATGGTTAAAAGCTTCTTTCAATCGAAAGAACTGGATTGATTTACTCTTCCTGGGACTCAATTAGTCTGTTATAAAACTAAGAATGAAAATCAGGCCTTTTGACGTGCAATTATTTTCTCAGCGTTTGAGACCACAGAGGCTCTTTAGATAAGAAAAATGCCTGGTCTTTTCCTTCATACAGTTGATGTATCATTGGATTTATTTTCTTATCAACCAAGGACATGGATTAATAATTAAAATGCAGAAAAATGCCTAAGTCAGATGTTTCCCATTGACCCAGAATTCCCTGCATTGTCCTATCTCCAAAAATAGCTCCCAAGTTCATACCTAGTCACTGTTCCCACTGAGGGGTCTCCCAGCTGCCAGAACCCTGCTGGACAGTGAAGAACTGTTTGCAGAAAAGGCTCTCTAAGTGAATATGATAAAGTCTGTTCTTTAGGAAAAGCCTAAGTAAACAAGAAACTTTACTTTTTCTCTACTTTCATCAAGAAAAAAGAAGGAATAGAAAAGAATCCTAGGGAAGAAGTGAAAATAAATGTGTACCATTCAGTTCTAGTTCATATGAATAGGAAAAATCACAGATAATCTACATGCGTCTGAATACATAACCTGGCTGATGGTAGATGACTGCTAATGAGACACCTCTGACAGCCTGTAGCAATTCTACTGTATTGCAAATTTTGATACCTAGCTACATAGTAAGAATTGACCATATTTCCTAATATGTGCTTTACCCCCTTGAGAGCACTGTACTCCTTTCTTTCTGCTCCCAATATTTCTTGCCCCAAAGTGGTTTTGTTTGCAGCCATATTTTTGTGGAAATTTACATTTAATAGTATAAATAAAAAGTAAAAGCAAGTTAATTATCATTAACAAAAGTTAATATTACTTGAGCAAGCACTAAATTCTAGACACCATTCTGGGCCTTCGAATACATTATTTCCTTAATCCTCACAATGACCAAATGAGATAAGTACTATTATTATTCTCATATCATAGGTGAAGAGGCTGAAGTACAGAGGTTAAATATCTTTCCCAAGGTCACACAGCTAGCAAATGGCAGAGCTGAATTCAAATTCAGGTAGGCTGGCTTCAGAATCCAAGTTTTTAAGCACTATAATTACCACACTGTAGCAAAGTTACTAAATTTCTTTAAATACCACATTAGGCAATGTATTTATAAACTTGTTTATTCATACTTTACTAAAATGACTCTGACTAGGGCTTTGCACTATTACTTTTCTAAACGATTTATCACATATAATCTTCCATGTCAGTACATATATAGTAGAGCTATTTCATATTTAATGGCCACATAATATTCCACAGTATGGGTGTATTGATACCATACCTACTAGAATTCTTTGAGGAGGAAAATATGTGACTAGACAAGCAGGACATAACTGAGTAGCAGCTGCTTAGATCTTAACAAGAGCACTGACCGGCATGATTTATAACAGCAAAAGGAGTTAGAAAAGAATCAAAATGCCCCACACTATGAAATTAGTTAAATTACAACATAGTTATATACATAGTTAAGCAACTATTTAAAATTATGGTGAAGAAGAGAAAGGTATATTTATTGACATTAAAAAATACTTATACTATATTATGATAGGTTAACAATGAATCTCTTTACAGGGATTGTGCAAGTATCCTGTAACTAACCCAAAAAGACAGAAGAGAAGAGATAAAAAAAAGGAAGGAAGAAAGGAAGGAAGGAAGGAAGGAAGGAAGGAAGGAAGGAAGGAAGGAAGGAAGGGAAGAAGGAAGGAAGGAAGGGAAGAAGGAAGGAAGGAAGGGAAGAAGGAAGGAAGGAAGGAATGAAGGAAGGAAGGAAGGAAGGAAGGAAGGAAGGAAGGAAGGAAGGGAGGAAGGGAGGAAGGGAGGAAGGAAGGAATGAGAAAAAGAAGGAAGGAAGGAGAAAAAGAAGGAGGGAAGGAGAAAAAGAAGAAAGGGCAGTAATCCTGAGACTTTTGCCCAGTTGCCTTTGGCTCAAGAACATTTATTATCTCCCTGTGAAAAGAGAGACTAGTGATCAAAGCTAAACTTGCTCTTCTGTAATATTTTTATAATTATGTTACATTTAACTGTTTATTAAATAAAGTTCATTTTTTTTTATATATTGAGTGTGACTATGTTTTCATTATTCTGAAGTAATCTTTGTAAGAAAAATTTTATGAACATGTTCCCGTCAGTGTTAGCTTTTAAAAATGCACTAGAAGCCATATCTTTATGGAACTGATTGTGGGAGAGTTAAACAAAAGAGGAATAGGGCATCAGTAAGAAGAGCATACCTAAACTGGGGGATGGAAACTCTGGCTGGTTCTAAAGCACTGGGGCAACCATGGGAGGTGTGCCCCAGGGAGTGGGAGGGGGGCATGCCTTTGTAATTGGGGGACAAATTAACAGAGGTGTCCCACAGCACCATATTACTCCAGGGAATTTACTAAAAACAAGGCTAGGGAGGGAAAAGTGATGAAACCTTGTCCTCTAATACAGAGCTGGAAAGCGTGAGGTGGAAAAAAATATCCCAGTTGCTGGAGTGGGGCTGTTTTGTGGTAGAATCATGGAAACACCTGATATCCTTGAGCTGATGGTCCTTAGTTCATCTGGCTTCTCACTGGTTCTGGTAGAGGAGCAGGCATCTCACTTCAAAGAAATTGGAAGGAGTTCTGGTATCATCTATCCCCCAAAGTATCAAAATCTGCCTGACCGCTGCCAATAATTTTCGCCACTAAAGATGGCACCATCAAGGATGGGTTATCTTGGCAGGGTTAAGCAGTGTGGGTACTGACAAACTGCAGTTACATATTAACAGGAGCAAAGATCTCAGAAAGAGCTGGACAATAGTGATAAAGATATACGAGAAAACTTCATAACTCTTAATGTCTAGGGACATGATAATTAAATAGGAAAAATGGGAGAATAGTTACACAATTAAAACAACTGATCAGGGTAGATAAGAAATGTGGATGAACAATTAGGTTGAATGATCTCAACTATCAACAAATTTACCACCCAATGTGAGTCACTCCTTTCTCATCTGTAAAACGTGCAAAATAACATCAGCTCTAAACTCTTTAAACTCTATGAAATAAGATAATGCAAGGAATAAAGGGAGGGTATCTTCTGCCTAGCCCATTAATGCTTTGCTATTCAAAGTATGAAAAGAAGGCTAACCTCATAGGCATCACCTGCAAGGCTCTTAAAAATGTAGAATCCCAGACCTGCTGAATCTGCATTTCAATGACATTCCCAGGTGATCTGTGTGTACGCTAATGTTTAACAAGCATTATAAGGCAATCTGTTGTTGAATGTTGAGTCAAGAATATATACACATCTTTTCAGCCTTGGAAAGGAAACAATTAAATAACTTGAAATGTAAAATGAAAGAGTAGCTAACATCCTTTGATGGTCAACTATGTCCTGGCCTCTGTGCTAGTGACTTTACATATGTTTTCTTATCTAAGTAGAAAAAGAATTAAAGAGGATATCATATTCAGACTCCCTTTATAACTGCCTTATCCCAATTATTCTATTATTACTTTTATTGAACATCCATTACTCATTAGGTGCTCTCACATGTGTTTTGTTAGTCATCTGTATCATAAACCTATAAATTATTTTCCCTCTTTTATAGATGAGGACTGGAAAGCTCAGAGAAGTTAGCTTGCATATTGTTACAAAGTTAAGGAATGGAAACACTTGAATTTAAAAACAGGTCTTTTGAATCAGGAATCCTCAGTCTTTCCACACATATCACAAAGCCTTGCAATTAATTCAGAAAAATGTCTTTTACTTTGCTATAATCCCTGGCATACTAAGTTTGTATTTTTAATTTAGAACTTTCCTGCCAACTTTAAAAAAAAAACAAAAAACAAAGATGCAAACAATAAGGTCAATGAGACCTTCAAATAAACTTTGTGATTGGCATTTCAAAAGAAAAGAATTTTTAACAGGATGCAATGATGGGGGTTCTTGAGATACTATAGTGGGGGGTAGTGCAAAAAAAGGTCTTATTTTGACTTCTTTTATGGGGTATGACACTTTAAAACATACAGTGTTGGGATACCATGTAATTTACAAAAGGAGAGTTCAGATAAGAACAATAAATTCACAATTTATGATTAACTACAATCCACAGGACATGAAAAACTGAAGATTGAGATCGTGCCAACAGGACTATGACCAAAGGAAACTATACAAGCATTTTCAGGGTCATAAGTTTCATGTTTGTTTTTTGTTAGATTCTGCTGAAAGAACTATTCTCAATTGGCTTAAAGGTAGTTACTTCAAGTTTTTTTCTTTTAGAATTCTCTGGCCTATGACAAGTATTATATACATTATATACTCCCCTAGCTCTAACCAGTAAGTGAAAGACATGGCCCCTCATGTGCTAGAAATTGAGTTCAATGTATGCCACCCTGTTGGAATGAGCTCTTTTAATATCAGTAGGAGACCAGAAAGTTCATGGTTTTGGTGATGCAGAGGAAATTCCTATGCAGTTTCCTTTCAAGATTTATCTTAGTAATGCATATTTCCTTTACCTCCACAAAAGTACAATTATATGGCACCTCAAATGCAGAGCTGCACAACTGCTTGATATTTTTAGTTTTTTGAAATAGCAAATGTGAAAAGCCCAAATAAAAATCCATACTGGTTTGCCTCTTTAATGGTGAAGATACTGCCTATATAGGGAAATGCATTCGTTGCCATACATCGATTTATGAAATCTTAAAAATTATTTTAAAATAATTTTTAAATAAACTAAAACAACTTTAAAATTACTAAAGACATACTTGAAAAAGCTCTTTTATAATGCAATGATGTAGGCTTTTGAAAAGTTATAAAAACTAATTCTGATTTTTTTCAATCCAGATATTCATATATCCAATTTCCTTAAAGGCATATATAGTTTCATATGACTAAACATTTTAACTTCAGTAGGCATAGAAAGTCTCAGTGGTTAAGAACAAATGTAAATAACAGAAGACAATAACAAGTTAATCCTTAGATATTAATAACTTCCTCTTTAAATTCTACATGTATCTTTTGAGCTCCTTATTTGCTGCTGTAGGCAAACACTATGTTATTTGTGTTTAATATAAACATGAATACTCATCTATAAAAATCCATAATAAATAAGAAATCGGCTTACAGGAAAGAAAATGGTGGTGTCGTAGGATGAGGGCAGTGAAGCTAGTTAGTGAACTGGATAGCTGGTGGCAGGAAAACAGAAAAGACAAGTCATTTTGAGGAAGGCAGTAATGACAGTCAACAGAAACAAGATAGAAAAAGTTTCCTGGCATTCTGGCAGAGACTGAAAGAGCTATAAGGGAAGTTAAACTCGGTTAAACCTTACAGAAGAGTGCAGTAGAGAGACAGATACTTGGAGAAAGGACCGGGAAAAAAGAATGGAATTAGTATGTGGAGAAACTACCAAGAGAGCCCCTCTGAGGAGAACATGGGGGTTAGTGAGCAGATCAAGTCCGAAGAGCAGATGAAAGATGAGAGGTGAGGAGGAAGAGGAAGGTGGGAATACAAGGATAGAGCATTGGGGACAGGTGAGGATGAGATGGAGAGTAAGGAAGGGAAAGGAGAGAAATACGGACCACAGATGGATAAAATCAAAGTGTACCTACGGTACGAAAATTTGCTGGGAAATTGGGAGAAATAGGACCAGTCAGGAATGGACTGGGCTCTACCACAGCTATACATCTCCATGGTTAGAGTTTTCCAACTATAGACTTTTCTTCATTAATTTGAAGGCATACTGAAAGTTTTATTCATTCTTTGCTCTAACTCTCTGAACTCTTTATCTGTAACTCTGTCTTGTATGAAATTATGTTTGTAGACAACATTAAAGTTTAGAGGCAAACATTTCTCAGCTGGTCCCTCTAGCAAAAATTCTAAATAATGGCCTTGGTTTATATACAAAAATGCAGAACATATATATTTTCTTTTAATTAGGCAGAAAACTTGTAAAATTTTAAAAGACAGATTTTAAAAGATTTTATTATGTAAAGATACAAAGCAAATCACTGTGGGTATGTTCCCATTTGATAACAAATAATTCACTTTATTCTATCATGTGGAAAATAGTATACAGCTGTTTGAAACATGTTTTCATGCAATATTAAACCTAAAGCAAATTTATGTAAATCAAATCATACTTTATTATTGAGTTATATATTAAATTGAAGACGGGTGTACAAGGTAAAGACAGAGACCTTAGGATTCAATAAAATCACAATAATATTAAAACCTTAATAAATTAAAATGTTTAAAAAATGACCACTAAATTGTTAAAACAATGATGAGGGATCTATATAAAGAAAAGCACAAAATTAGATCAGGAACAAAGAGGACGAAATCACATTGGGTCTTATTATGCTTCTGAGTGGAAAGGTGCAGTCTCTCTCTAAATTTATCAATAAAAGTTAAAGTAAATCTAATAAAAGTCCTAATGCATTTTTTTAATTAATTTTTTTATGATGACATTGGTTAATGAAATCCAATAAGTTTCAGCTGTACACTTTAACAATAAGGCACATATATATTTACACTATGTGTTCACCTCCCATAGTTAGATTTCTGTTACTACATATTTGACCCCCTTTACCCCATCTACCTCTCCCCTCCCCCCACCCCCTACCCTCTGGTAACCCCTGGTCTATAGTCCATGTCCGTGAGTCTCTGACAATGCATTTTTTTCCAGAAAAAAAATACATATATACACATGACCCACAAAATTTCATATACATTTTTTTGGGCGAAGGTTCCACAGATCCCCCCAAACCTATGCATGAATCCCATAAAACCTCTATTTGGAGAAGTACATATATATTGATATGAGATGTAAAAATGAATGAAAAAATACAGATTAAAAATAGTAAATAAAGTATGAGTTTATTTTTATTAAAATACATATTTATATGTATTCACTGAAAATTTTGAAGGATTACAACAAAATAATAACACCTGTTATCTTTGACTACTGGAATTACAAGTGATTTTGTTAGGTAGCTAGTCAAACATGAGTGACAGGAGGAACAAAAGAATAGGGGCCCACCCTAGAGACTGCCCAAAGAATACCCCGATGGTAGTAGAATTCTGGGTATGCACATGAGCACTAGGCAAAGGGTTATATAGCAGCCAGGTGTCAGACAAAATGACCTCACATGGTAATCACCTAGGAACACCTTTGGAACCACCCATCACGGCCCAAATATAATGCAGACATTCGCACTTCTGGTCCTTTTTGTGTTGGTTACTGTGGTTATTGTTACAGCGCTCTGTTATAGCTCTCATTTCTAAAACCATGTGCCTCCTTTGGACATGCTTTGTCATTTTAAAATATACTTTTAATAAATCTTTTTTAAATCTCACTGACCTGTGATTCTTCACTGTGTCAATGAGGAAGAACCAAGGAAAAATGCTAATTACACTTCTGCATTGTTATCCTCCCCCCCTGCCACTGGAGCTACATACGCTGGGTTTCATGTCACCCCAATGGTAACAATTTCTCTTTTTTTTCTTTTTCTTTATCTCTCCATTACCACTTTTCTGCAATGAACATGAACTTTTTGTAAAATAAAAAATTGTAAAACGCCTACAATTCTCACATCCAAATTAAAAATAATAGATAAAATTCTAAAATTTAATTTATAACAATTCAAGTTACTTTCCTTAAGAATAGAGCTATGGTCCTTGAAATGAAATCCACAGTTAAAACTCAAGGCTGTTCCTCTGTTGCTTCCAGACAGGTTTGATTCAGTGATATGATCTAATTAGTTATTTTATGGTCTTGATTACAGTGGTTGGTGGCTATTTCTGCATTTGTTTATCCATCCTTTAAGCAAGCTATCAGGAACCAGGTGTTAGATGTTGTTATAATTTATTATTTCCATAAGTGCACATTTTACACTGCGGGTTTACTTCACGTGGCATTAACCATATAAGACTGTAATTAGAACAAACATTTGTTTCAGGAAGTCTTTAAAAATATCCAGCTCCATGTATATGCAAACTTTTCCTGTGAAAATGTTATTAAGGAAAGCAAGAAAGAAATACAAATATTCCTGGTTGTGAATGAAGGGTCTCATTCTTTCTTTTAAAATAAGTCCCTGGAGCTCACGAAACTCAAAAAGCAGTAACAAAAAGCAAAAAATCATTAGCATTAAGAAAGCATTAAATAATTGGAAGAATGAAACAGTCTGTTCATGCTTTCACACTCAAGACTTTCTATTTAGAATCAAGTACTTGGACTTCTGCTGTATAGGCCAAAAGACTCCAATGCGTCAACTGTAGTTCAATAAAAGGAATTGCCATTCATACTTCATCCTTTTTAAATCTGCTTTCGATATTCATTCATTTGGCCTATTGGAACCCAAAGCACTTAAACTTTAGGAGAGTAAAATAATCGTTCAAGTACAGAGACAGCCCTGAGATAGAGATAGGTCTTTTTAATCAATTTAGATAACTGATTTAAGAATGCAAATGCTTCCATAAACTACCCAAAGATAATTAACACAAGCTGTAGACCATGCTTTTAGTTTTGGTTTTAATATCTCCAAAATATAGCGTCAGGAACCAAAAAAACTTTGTATCGAAGTAGAGAAACCTCTGTAGTGAATTATATCTCATGAATGAATGAGTTCAGCAATTTGATTTCTTGTAAAATAAGAGACAGCATTAGTCATTAGTGGCCTCTGGGATATTTAATCCACAAAGTTGAGGTTATTGCTTTATAGTCCACCATTACTAGAAGCTGAGGTAATGATGCCTAGAATCCAAGAGATGTGAATTCAGGACAGCGTTAGCAGATAAACTGTCAGTTTTTGTTTTTTTTTAAAAACATTGCCTGATTACTTGGACCTCTCCTCTTCAGGTGGTGTGAATTAACTGTTTAGTAAATGTTGACCATAGTACAAGATGCTTCTCAGTTTTCTACCCATTGAGACATTTTAGAAAAGAACTACTTTTGGAGTTTAAATTTGTCACTGCATAAAGAGAGATTCTAAGAAGATGGAGAATAAAATTCAAGACTGTGCTAACTCCTTCATTTCACATTTATTCAGAGAACATTTACTGACTGCCTACCATGAACCAGGTGTTGGAGATATAAAGACGAATAAGACACATCCAAGTCTATTCACCTTAACTTCCCTTGGATCTTAATCTTTAAAAATCTTTGTTGTTGTGTTCATGGTACTTTAAAAAGGTATAAATACAAATATCAATTAGTTGTTTGTAAGGCAAAATTATTCATGTAAATTATGTAAATAAAAAAACTCTGATCATACAAAACAAATAGTGTTACAAATACTGCATTGAACACATTTACACTAAAAAGTTATTCACTGTTTATATGAAATTCAAATTTAGCTATATGTCCCACATATTTATTTGCTAAACCTGGCCACCCTAAGCTGAAAGCGAGAAAGACTACAGGCTTTACAGCTTTGAGCTGGTCTCAGGGTACATGCTGCTGGGGTGTGCGGATCCGGACCTGCAGGAGGGCAGGAGGGCAGGAGGGCAGGAGGGCAGGAGGGCAGGAGGGCAGGAGGGCAGGAGGGCAGGAGGGCCTCCACGGCTGCAGGTGGTTAATAACCCCTTCAACGGTAATAAGATTAGGCAAGGCCTAATGCCACTGTTGTTTCCTGAAAGGATAAAAAGTACTGCAGGTATTGCCCACAGCATTCAACTGTTTCCCCAGTAATAATACGCTACATTTTCAACTGATTTTAAAGCTACAAATTCAGAGAGCTGTAAGACTGTTTAGAGCCCTTAAGGGGCCAGAATTTGTGAATGCTGATATTCTCTAGAACAAATCAAACTTGATAAAGATCTTTTCTAAGTCACATCTCTTCTCTGGATCTGTTTACAAATCTATAAAATAAGGAAAACAGCCATGGCTTTGCTCTTATTGATCCTTCCTCTATCGAAAATATTCTTCTAGTCTGACTTTGCTTTTCTCAATCTAGTCTTAATTCATGGGTCTGCTAAAAGTCGCCCCTGATCTTCCTACTCAAAAGCAATTTCTGCCACTCCAATTACTCTAGCATTTCTCTCATTCAGGTACCACTTTTCACCTTATATTATAAACACTCATGCACTCGTCTCCTTTACAAGATTGAAGCTTTCTAAAGCCAGAATCTGTCACTAATTCATCTTTGTAATCCCCAACCTGCCATCCTAGTACCAAGTAACTCATTTTGTTTAATGTCCCTACTGTGGGCTGAGAACATAGACTTTATGTACCTCTTTATGAGGAAGGCAGCCTTTTTAGGGGTACTTTGCAGAAGTCATTGCCGGAGCGTTTTCTGATTTGAGTCAGACCCTCTATAACTTCCTGTTTTTGTTGAGATCTGAGCATTAGCAAACAGGAATAGAAATAGTTAAAGCAACAAAAATACTATTGCGTACACTCTAGAGGTTGTGTAATTGCAGTAGGAAGTCTCTGCCTTTTAAAGGGCTGATTCGAGACACTTATGGACTGAGCAGATAAGTTGCCTTTACAACAAAAGTATGGCATTCAAACCAGAAAGCATGGCCAGTGTGGGCGCAGGGGGGCAGCTCACCTGAGTAAGGAGACGAGTCAGAACCAGAACCATGAAAGAAAAAAATATCTAAGCCCCAATCAGAAGAAATCCTAGGAGAGGATCCACAGCTTAAACTAGACCTACTTAATAACTTACTACAAGCCTATATAATATTTGCAAGGAAGAGTTATGAAAGTGAGTTTAAGTCATAAAGTGCTTTTTTTTTCAGAACAGTGAGAATGCTAGAACATAAATGTCAAACTCCAACCATTTAGAAACAAATACTGTACAACCTTTGTTTTCCTAACTTAGGAAACACAGTGCTCTGGAAGTTCAAAGCCCAGCTCAACCGAGGAAGAAGGTTCTGCTCAGCACCTGGAGAGATGCCTGAGGAAGATAGGGCAGGGGAGGGTCACCCAAAGAGTCCCCAAAGAGTAAATAATGTTCTGTGTTTATGAGGTCAGCACGAGGTGATCCCAGGCTTTTTCCCATAGCTGTTGGACATATTCAATGGAAGCCTCGTGAAAATGTGTTTCCATGAAATCAGTGATACTGACTGAAACAAACAAAAAATCTCATACATTTCCGCTCTTCCAGTTTGGCTGATAACAATGAAGAATGAAGGAATGAACTTTGGAAAAGTCAGTCATTTGACCCAAATGGTGGCTACTAAGAATAATTAGGACCTGTCCCCATGTTTCTTAGTAACTACTTCATAGGTTAGTGGCCCCATGATTACTTGAACAGTGAGGAATTTCATTACTGGCATGAACTCTTGAGTTTTATCAGCTGTGGTTACTTCTACGTAAACTGTCTCATATGAAAACAAGCACTGGTTAATATACTTCGAATACACCAAAAAAGAGCCAACGGCAGTGGGCGGATATTTACTTTATATCCCTGTTCTCTTAGTTAGGCAGCCAATCCCTTAGGATGGAAAGGGAGGACACATTCCCCCACCCTCAGCGGGAGAAACATACAAGTCCTTTCCTTATCTTTTATCAGACATTCCAGATTAAACCATTTCTGTTTGGCATAGCCAGAGTGAATGAAAAACTGTGAAGAAAATCCAGAATTCCACATAGACGTCAGTTTCAGATAATGAATATAGAAAAATCAAGCCAATTCTAGAATACTGTTTGCATTATGCCCTGCAAACTCTTTAGAAGCAAGATTCAGGTTAAAGCCATCACTGTAAACCTCACATCTTTGTGGCTCTGGAGACAGACCAAACAAGACTCAAATTCTGACTCTACATCTCATCTTGCTAGCTGAATGTTATTTGCCCTATGAAGTTATATGTGGTATTTTTATTAGACTATATATATGCAATGTCTATTGGCAAATGCTCAATAAATGGCATTTATTTTTTATTGTAATTATTACTATATGAACACTGAGTGATTTAACTATAACATCAAAAATGTGTTAACATATTGTAGCTTTAACATATTTTTAAATACCTTTATTTTGTCAGATCATAAAGTGAAGTCATGTACAATGCTTAGAAAGTTTAGAAAGTACAGAACAAAAATTTACTCCAATCCTGGAACCCAAAGGTAACACTGTGAAGCATATATGTATATATGTGTATATACGCATACATATGAACATATTTTTCATCAGAAAAATAACAAAATACATAGTTTGGAAGTGTTCTCAGGTATGTGTGTATGTGTGTGTATATATATATATATGACATTTGCTGCATTATATTCCGTTGAATGAATGTATCATAACCTAATTCTCTATTGTAAATGGTGTTGTGATAAGTATCTTCATACATATATCTTTGTACAAGTGTCCATAAGGACAAATTTCTAGAAATTAAATTCTTGATCCCCCAAAATATAGCCATTTAAAAAAATTGTACAAATGCTTTTCAAAGCTGTCTATCAAGGGGGAACAAGCTAAAAATTGTATGCAGTACTTACCCAGGCCTCAGAACAAGGCTTCCCTGCCCCGCTACTGACTCCCTGGCCCTGTTTACCTGCAATGTAAGAGCTCACCAACATAAGGTATCATCATTATCTTTTTCATTCTTACCAAGATTGGAAAAAGTTACATCTCATTTTAATTTGCATTTCTTTGATAATCAGCAACTTTCATTTTTTGATGGTTCCTTTCTTCCTTCAAACTTATAGGAAAAGTTATGCCTATCACGCAGTGGACATAAGAAAAAGGGAGATGCAGAAAGAAGAGGAAACATGTGGTTGCAAATTTCAATTACGTGTTTCAGATTAAATAGAAAAGTAAGTATTCAGTACTGTGCTCTGCCTGGCACGTGCTAGTTGACTGATCTGGGAAACACGGGGATGAGGAAAGCAGTTGAAAAGCACTAATAGCAAGAGATGGCTTATGGACAAGAAGGAGAAATCTCATTTCTCCAGTAAACTGAAGAAATTATACAACAGGCAGTAGCTACCTTGACATTAATGGTGACAAATTTTTGAGGCTGTGGCAAAAGTCTTCAGTATGCTCAGTTAATAAGAAACACAGAGGGAACCACCAGGGAAATTGGGCTGGGAGGATGGGAGTGAGAATGAAGACTACTCTGAGGTACAGAGTATAAAAATACCCTGTCTTGAGTCATCACTGAGCTTAGCTCCTGAGAGGTAGGTCACTAGAACTAGGACAAGTTGTTTGCTGGGACAGTCAGGGCAGAGTTGTCTTGGGGGATGCCTGTCTTTTGCCTATAAGGATGTAAAGGCAGGAGGTTAAGAGGAGCTTCTATAAGAGAGCCTGTGAATGCCAGATGAAAAGGGATCTGGATGTTTGGGCTAGGGTCAGCTTGAGGAGGAAAACAGAGGAATCTTGCATAAGGAATCTTTTATTTTATTTTGGTGTGCCTTTGTTGGGAGTTGGATATATACTGTGAACTCCGATTTACCTATTATCTAGGGATAATTCTCCATTATGTTGTGCCAAACTACAAGGATCTGTCAAACTACCATTTTTTGATAGGTATAAAATTAAAAAGAAGTAGATTTTATCCTACTGTTTTGCTGAATACAAAGATAATCACCATCTCATTGCTCAATGAATGACACAAATTATACTTGTTTTATTTTTGGGCATTAACTTTATTGGCACTAGGACATCCTGCACTGGGATTCTTTAACACAAAAAAATCTTAAATTTTCTCACAAGTTCTCAGATCTTTACCTAAATGTCAGGGGGATGGGTATCCATATTGCAAAGAGAAAAGAGCTGAAAAATAAAATCAAAGTGTTTAATTCTAGATCCCATGCAACTTGGTAACATTTCTGAGAGTCCTTAAGTTTGCTTTGATATTGTATATGGATAATTCTTAAAGCAAGTCACTTTTCTGCATTTTATTAAAAAAGTCTGACCTACACAGATAATCTGGGTATTAATTAATTAACTGGTAATTAACTACTCTTCCTTTCATTAAGTTCTTTACACTTCTGGTTTTTATTGCCTATTTGGTCTTAATCTTTAATTTTTTTTTTTTTCAAAAGCAGATGTCACTTATCCTCACAAAGTTCCTTCTGAGAAGGCAACATGCTTTATGCTTCTGCTTCTTTGACAGCTTCTATAACAGTGCTATAAAATGCTCGATAACACTCAAGGATTGATAATTAAAGCCCTTTCAAAGATCTGAATCTCCAGTTTTCAGTGGCAGCAAGACCAAGGAATGAAATAGAAGGAGAAATCTCAACACCTCTTCTCCCAAGCCTTGAGGGATGAAGCTAAAATAAACTGTTTTCCGTGAACTCTCTTTAAACCACAGATTTGTAAGCAAATGAGATAAATTAGAAGATATACCCAAAGGTCAGGTTCTAAAGTCATTCAAAAAGTTTGTTCAAATAAACAAAATCCTTTTCAGTAATAACAACAACAACAAAAATCTCAATTCTTCTTGCCTATTTATATGATTCTAGAATGTTCACTAACAATTTAATGTTTGTGTATTTTTAGTACACTATTATACAGATGTTGAAATGCTAAATTCAGAAAATAGAAAACAGAAGGTTTTGTTGACATGTCCAGCATTTGAAAGAAAGAACAGAAAGTTCAAAATAAAAATAATTGGGAAGTACCTGAAAGAAGTATTGAGGTATTAAAATAAAGTATTCAAGCTGAACTTCCACAGAGAGATGCAGAGAATGCCAACTGGCAGGAATCCTGAAGAACAGGGTAGAAGAGAGAACAGGGGCGTACAGTCCATAACTTCACGTTGGGTATAACATTTATGAGTCCCTTGCAAAGCCATGTAGGGGAAAAATTCTTCACCAACATCATTCAAGCAAAAAGTTTGCATTTTTACTTCTAGCATATTTCTCATGCACTCAGATATGGGCATGCCCATTTACATATTGTTTTCTTCTTTATGTCTGTATTTCTTAGAATTTTCGCAATGAGTACATATTACTTTTACACTTATGTATATTACATCACATAAAATACATACACATATTTACAAAGATTTTGTTTAAATTTATAATTTTATTTTAAATAAAAATATAAACTTTATGAATCAGTTCTCTTAATGATTCAGGCTGTTACTTCATCTTTAAATTTCCAAATATCTTAGGCATTTCAGCAAATTTTTCTCACTTAAGAAGTATGTGGAGCTCTGTTATGGTTAAGGAAGTGGACGGTAAGATGCAAAGCAAACAATTCCAGTTTGGAAGCATTTTATGAACTTTCCGTTCTGGCAATTTATAGTTTTTGTTTTATTTATCCATTTAGCTATACAGTCATATATCAACTGCATAAGAAAAGCACCACTCTGAAGTGACTGAGTTAATAATACATAATATTATAGCCCAAATATACAAAAATAATATAAATATTAACTATAAAAATAATTTAAAATTAAAAGTCCGGAAGCAGATGTAATTTAGATCTCAGAACCAACTATGTGTGCTGTGCAATACTTTGCTATACGCCAAAAGAATTTTTAATTCAGCTATGAAATTTAGTAGAGTTAACAAATAAGGGCATTTTTTCTACTGTTCATTAATTAAGTGAAACAATTTTATTTTGCCACTTGGAGGTGTAAAATCAACAAGTGACATTAATTTACTTAGAAATAACTTTTAATTTTCTGTAGAAATTTTATAAAATATAGCTAGTTAAAAAGAACTGAAAAAAACAAAAACAAAAACAAGAAACCGAAAAACCCACTTGTAATTCCAATAACATTTTCATAATTTTTCCTTCTAGTATTCTTTCTTAGTGTGTGAGTGTGCTTTGTGTGTATATTCTAAAGAGACATTTGAACATATTTGCTCCTTTGTTTCTAGTAGAGAAACATGATAAAATATCTATATAAGTGAGTAGATTCCTTAGTAGCAATAAAAATTCGATCAAGGAATCATAGGGAAATAATAATAATAACAATAATAATTGTGTTTAGTGTATACCATGAATTACTTCATCAATCCTCATAACAGCACTGCGAGTGGGTGCAATTATTATCATACAACACATGAGTAACTGAGATACCTAGAGATGGTATAATTTGCCCAACATCAAACAGCTAAGATTAGAAGATTGAGATGTAGTGATCATTTAAGATAATGCATCTCCTTAGACTAGAAGGAGGGTCAAGATTAGAATTCAAGTCTCTTGACTCTCAGTCCATTCAAATAAACTTCCTCTCTCTGATTGATCTCAGTGACTCTGAGCATAGTTCAGAAAACAGTGGTGGGCAAAACTCTGAATATTTCAGGTAACCCCTCAGTCATTCTCACTTATAGGATGAAATCCATCAGGCCTAGCACACAGTGGATAGCAAACCGGTACACACTGAATTTAATGCTGGGAAGTGCTTTCTGTGGAGAGAGACTGGTTCTGAAGACTCTCGTTCATGCCAAACATGCCCAGCAGATCTGAGTAGAGTCTGTTCTAGAGATGGAAATGAATGGCTCATGAAAGAAGCCAGAAAGGGGACTGAGGACCCGACAGAGGGTTCACTAATTCATTCAACCAATATTTACTGAGGGTCTACCTTGAGGCAGGTACTTTTTTAGGTGACAGAAACATAATGGAAAACAATACAGATAAAGTCCCAGTCCTTATGAAGCTTCCTCATTCAGCTGAGCGAAATGGACAAATATTAAATACAATGTTACTGCTATGAAGAAAATTAACTCAGTGTAAAGGGCATAAAGAGTGACGGGAAGGTGTATTTTAGATAAGGTAGCCCAGGAAGGTTCTTTGTGATAATGTGACATTCGTGTAATAAAGAGTGTTTCAGAGATGGATGGTGAAGAGACTAGAATGAGGGAGGGGAAACTTGGGAGGGAACGAGACCCCAGAGGTTGCCAGGGGCCAGGCCATTTGGGCCTTTGCAGGTGTCAGGAAGAGGTTCTGGATAGTGAGAGGAAGTCAATATCATTTTCGCTGGGACAATATCATCCATAATGACAAGAAATTAGGCTCAAAGTTTCTGGAGACTTTTTTTTTTTTTTCCATTTTCTAATGAGCAATTTGATATAGGAGAGAGTTCACTCATATTTCAATTTTTAAGAGATTGTTCAGACTTCTCCTTGGGCACATTTCTGATTCTCTCTCTCTATCTGTCTCTGTCTATGTCTATGTCTGTCTCTACTATCTCTATCTCTATCTCTATCTCTATCTCTATCTCTATCTCTATCTCTATCTCTATCTCTATCTCTATATCTCTCATCCTTGTGTAGCTTAGTTTCCTGAAATTTACTCTTCCCCGACTCCACAGTGGAAGACTCTTTCAGAGAACAACCAGGAGAGCTCATCATGTCTCAGAGCTTGTACAGCATAAGTCATAATTTTGAAACATTTTTAATAGTGGTTTGACACATAAAACACTTTGGAGGCTGTTGACAATAAACTGAATATAAAATAGCTAAAGCATTATTGATCTAGAGTTAAGTACTAACAAGAAACTCTCCTTAAAAGATTGCTTTGATATCTAATTCTCACTAGGATGATATTCACTTAAATAGTATGGGGGCATTTACTTATTTGTTTGTTCCACTTCATTTCTAAAACAGTCTCAGGGACACATTGCAAGACTTACAATCATAGTGATGGTATATCTCAAATTATGTGGGATAGTCTTGATTTTAATGATTCTGTCCCATACATTTGGGGGCAAGTTATCAAATTTTAGATTCAAGAGAATCACTATACCTGCAGTTGAAATTTGTTTTATGGTTCTAATCCAGGTCAAACATACTGAGGAACTGAACTCAAACTTTTATTAAACTACTCTAATAAAAAGAAATTTGAACTAGAAGTTAAATATAGCAAAAAAGAATTTTCCTAAAGTCACCTTTAAATGCTTACTTTAAAAAGATGAAAGCACTGATGGGTTCTCTGTATGTCACTTCCTCTATAAAATCTATCCTCCCTATTCCCCTGCCCTTTGCAAAACACTCCCTGTCCTCATCTTGGACCCAGGTATCCAGAGCATTAGAGCATCTCAGCACCATCAATGAGCATGTGTGTCTGGTCATCTGCCCTTCTCTCTTCAACTGCAAGCCTCCTGCCAGAACTTTTGGTGTGTCTCTGAGCTCCCCAGTTCCTAACACAGTGCCTGACATGGTATCATCAGTATTTGACCAATGTTTTTCACTAGAAAAAAAATGAATAAAGCTATAAATTAGTTTTATTCTTAAGTGAGACTTATTTGGTGGGGAAATGAGGATTTAAGACTTCCTTTATGTATATTTATTTGCGTTTAAGTAAAAGTTTGGACACTGATGAAACTTCTGTTAGTAAAAATACATGTCCTTTTGAAACAAATTCTATGTTTGTGGATTTGAAAACACAATGTGGTTTTAAACTATAGTGAAACTACATTTAGTTTTAAATTATTTAATTTTAAAAAAAATTAAAAAAAGAAATCTCATAAGGTAACGATTTCTAAATAAGTCCAAATATAAAGCAAATCTCTAAGAATGGAAAGTGAAGGCCTACCCTCTATTTTGCAAATGGTGTGAGGGCCTGAGGGTCAACTCCAGCACAGCCCCCAGCTTTCCCAACTGTTTCAGCCTGGAAGAGGGTTATTCCCCCAGAGGAGCAGTGAGTAGAACAACAGTGAGTAGGGTCCAAGGACTCTGAAAGAGCAGGAGTAGAGGCTGCCCTGACCAGCAGCCCAGGTGATTGCAGGAACCATTTCCCATTTGGAACAATGTACACCAAACTAGGGAATCATTTGCTTAAGGTAACACTTGCCTACATAGATGGATTTCAATAACTCAGTTGTCTTAAATTGTGTACTTATGTGCTCATGAGCCAGTCAAATACCTCTCAAGTTTTTCCCTCTAGAGTTTTAATGTAGCTAATGCTTAATCTTTGCTGTGTTAATATTTGCTGCATATTCTTTAATTATATGTCACAAAATGACACAAATAAAGGTGTTGCGTACATTCATTCAAAGCAGACATGTCTCCTGCCCTCAAAGTCCTTTCAGTGTGGCAGAGGACACAGAAAACGATCAAACAATACTGCGAGTACATGATTATAAACAGAGGTAAGTGTTCTGAAGGAAAAGTACAGAAAAGATAAAAACATGTGGCATAGTCACAATTTAGTTAGGGCTCTGGGTCAGAGAACATGTCTTTGAGAGGGAACAATTTAAATGCGTTTGAATGATGAGTAGAACAAACTAAACAAGGTGTGTGTGTATGTGTGTGCGTGCGCCCACGTGTGCACACACGTACATTATTCCAGTCAGAAGTCAGAAGCAATCATATGTGCAAAGGCCAAAAGGTAGGAGACAGCATAAAACATTTAAAGAACTGACAGGCCAGTGTTGCCGAAGTAAAAGGAAAATGGGAGAGGAATGTGAAATGTGGCTGAAAACATAGGAAAGGGTCAGATCAGGCAGACAGTTATAGGCCATGTGAAGGATTCTGATCTTTTCCCAAGACCAATGGGAAGTCAGAAGTCACTGAAGAGTTTTAAGAAGAGTGAAATGATAAGAATTATACTTCTAAAAACGAAGATTTAGAGAGGAGCAAAGTGGATTCAGGGAAACCTCTTATGACACCCTTTTAGTGGTGGACATCAGGTGATTGAGGTTTGGACAAGGATAGCAACAGCAGCGGTGTGGCGAAGGTCTGATTCCAAAATGTTTTGAAGATAGAGTCAACAGAACTTCTAAATGGATTGCATTTAGTGGATAAGAAAAAGGATAGAATCACAGGTAACTTCCAAGTTTCTAGCCTGAGCAACTGTAGGGCTCGTAGAGACATTGATTGATAAGCATTCGGTGGCAGAGACCAGGTCTGGAGAAAGATGAAGAATTTAGTTTGGGGCATGTTGAATTCAGGTCCAGCTATTAGGCAGGCAATGTGATCAATAAGTATAGCATCTAGAGAATAAATATGGGCTAGTAAAATAAATATGTGTCATTAGCATTTAGATGGCAACTAAAGTGAGGTTGTAGATGAGATAATCTAAGAAAAAGTATGAAGCAAAAAGAGAAGAGAAGGTCTGAGGACAGTTCTTTGAGGAATGCCAACATGATAGGAGGCTTGGGAAGCCAAGGAGCAGTGAGGAGGTGAAAGAAAACAAGAGAGGAAAATGTTTCAATGAGAAAGCGTTTAATAATGTTGAATGCTGCTTAAAGGTCAAGAGAAATGAGGACTGGAATGAGCCCATTAAATTTATCAAAACTGTGGTCATCTGGAACAACACTTCAGTGTGATCTGGAGTGTGGGAGGGAAGGGGATGGAGACCGTGAGTGAAAGCAACATCTTAGAGTAGTTTAGCTAGAAGGAGAGGAAAGTGAGCCGTAGGTAGAGGGGAAGGTTGGGTCAAGGGGGAGGGTTTGGGTTTTAAATATGAGAAAAGCTTGAACTCATTTTAATACTAACAAGAAGAGTCCAGTAAAGAGGGAGAAGTTGAAGATAAAGAAAAATAGGATAGCTGAGGTTCCTGCAATGGCAGAAGAGACTGGGATTGTAAGTACAGTTGGTGAGTTCGGCTCTAGACAGAGGACAGGACACATTCTCTACTGACTGTATCAGGAAGGAAGGCAAGGGTGGGTACAGATGAAGGTTGGTATGTAGGTTTGGTAGTAGAGCAGGGAATTGAGGAAGTTCTCAACTTGTGCATGTAGTAATTAATTGTAAAAAGATATGCTTGTATGCACTGAGGGGCTGGTAGTGAAAGGTAAGTTGCTATTATTAAATTAGCTACAACAAAATTTTCCCTAAGGGAAAATTCCTCACTGTATAGTTTTGTTTTATTTTGCTTTGGTTTGTTTAATTACTGGTCTTTTAATTTTATATTATCTTTTATCATACAGATTTTTCCAATTTTTTCAGACAGGTTAGTTGTGGTTAAATTTACAGATAGCAAATAATTTCCATTCACCCTTTCTAGATATGTAGTACTATGAATTTTGACAAATATGTATGGTTAAATAATCACCACTGAAATCAAGATATAGAATATTTCAATCATCCTAAATAATTCCCTCTTGCTCCATCGCAACAATTCCCTCCCCCACTAGCAACCTTGACAACCGCTAATCTGATTTCTAGTCCTATACTTTTGCCTTTTACAGAATGTTCCAGAAATGGAATCATAGTATACATGGCCTTCTCTGTCTGGCTTCTGTTACTTAGCATAGTGCTTTTGAGATTCATCCAAATTGTCAGATGTATCAGTAGTTCATTCGCTTTTTATTGCTGAGTAAGAAGATTCAATTGTTTGGCTAAATCACAATTTGCTTAGCCAGTCACCTAGGTTAGGCTGTTTCTAGTTCTGGGAGATTATGAGTAAAGCTGCTGTAAATATTCATGTATAACTCTTCATGTGGGCATGTTTTCATTTCTCATAGATAAGCACCTAGTAATGAGATTTCTGGATTTCTGTTGTTATGTTTAATGTTATCAGAAAGTGTGAAACTGTTTTTCCAAAGTGGGTGTAACACCACCAGCAATGTATGAGAGTTTCAGTTTCTCATCCTCACCAGCACTTGTTATTCATTTTTTTTTAAATTAAGTTTATTAGGGTAATATTAGTTAATACAATTTTTAATTTTCAGGTTTACATTATCATTTGACATCTGTATATTCTATTTGGTGTTTATCACCCCAAATCCAGTTTCCTTCAGCTACCATATATTTGATCCCCTTTTACCCACTTCACCCTTCTCTTACCCCTCTATATTTGACCTCCTTTACCCTGTCTACCTCACCTCTCCTCCCCAGCTCCTACCCTCTGGTCATCACTAGTCTATAGTCCATGTCCATGAGTCTCTGTTTGTTTGTCCTGTTCATTTGCTGCTTTTAGGTTTATTTCTCACATATAAGTGATATCGTGTGATTTTCAACTTTTTCTGTCTGGCTTCTTTCTCTTAGTATGATTATTTCAAGGTCCATCCAAGTTGTTGCAAATGGTAGTATTTCATCTCTTCTTATGGCTGAGTAATATTCCATTGTATATATGTACCACAGCTTCTTTAGCCAATCATCTATCGTAGGACACTTTGGTTGCTTCCATGTCCTGACCACTGTCAATAATGCTATGAACATCGGTGTGCAAATATCTTTTCGGATATGAGTTTTCAAGTCTTTGGGGTAAATATCCAGTAGAGGGATTGCTAGATCATATGATAGGTCAATTCTTAGTTTTTTGAGGAACCTCCATACTGTTTTCCATAGTGGCTGTGCCAATTTGCACCAGCAGTGTATGAGGGTTCCTTTTTCTCCACATGTTCTCCAACATCTGTTATTACTTGTCCTGTTGATTATAGCTATTCTAACAGGTGTGAGATGGTAGCTCATTGTGGTTTTCATTTGCATTCTCTACTAGCTAGCGATGTTGAGCATCTTTTCATATATTTGTTGGCCATTTGTATGCCCTCTAGGAAGAAGTGTCTGTTCAGGTCCTCTGCTCATTTTTTGATTGGATCATTTGTTTTTTCGTTGTTATTGAGTCGTATGAGTTCTTTGTATATTTAGGATATTAGGCCCTTATTGGAGGCATTGCTTGAAAATATATTTTCCCATTTGGATGGTTGTCTCTTTACCTTGTTGACAATTTCTTTTGCTGTGCAGAAGCTTTTTAGTTTGACGTAGTCCCATTTATTTATTTTTGCTTTTACTTCCCTTGCCTTTGAGGTCAAATTCATAAAATCCTCTTTAAGTCCAAAGTCCTTGAGTTTAGTTCCTATGTTTTCTT
>NW_011888799.1:3049818-3052591 GCF_000151845.1 Pteropus vampyrus
CTTTGAGGTCAAATTCATAAAATCCTCTTTAAGTCCAAAGTCCTTGAGTTTAGTTCCTATGTTTTCTTCGATGCATTTTATTGTTTCAGGTCTTATATTCAGGTCCTTAATCCATTTTGAGTTAATTTTAGTGTGTAGCGATAGACAACAGTCTGGTTTCATTCTTTTGCAGGTGGCTTTCTAGTTTACCCAGCACCATTATTGAAGGAGCTTTCCTTTCTCCACTATATGTTTTTGACTTTTTTTTGTAGAAGATATTATTTGCCCATATCAATATCAGTTTACTTCTGGACTCTCGATTCTGTTCCATTGGTCTGTGTGTCTGTTTTGCTGCCAATACCATGCCGTTTTGATTACTGCTTTGTAGTATAATTTGAAGTTGGGGAGAGTGATGCCTCCAGCCTCATTCTTTTTTCTCAGGATGGCTCTGGCGATTTGGGGTCTTTTGTGCTTCCATACAAATCTGATGATTTTTTGTTCTATTTCTTTAAAAATGCCAATGGGATTTCAATGGGGATGGCATTAAATCTGTATAATGCTTTAGGTAATGAGGTCATTTTAATTATGTTGATTCTTCCAATTCAAGAACACAAAATATCTTTCCATTTCTTTGTATTTTCTTCGATTTCTTTTAATAGGATCTTGTAGTTTTCATTATATAGGTCCTTCACATTTTTCGATAGATTTATTCCTAAATATTTTATTCTTTTTGTTGCAATTGCAAAAGAAATTATTTTTTCCACTTCTTTTTCTGACACTTCATTATTAGAGTATAGAAACGCTATGGATTTTTGAACGTTGATTTTGTATCCAGAAACTTTACTGTATTTGCTTATTGATTCTGGTAGTGTTCTTGTAGAGTCTTTAGGGTTTTCTATATAGAGAATAAATGGTGACAGTTTGACATCTTCGTTTCCAATTCGAATGCCTTTTATATCTTTCTCTTGTCTGATTGCACTTGCTAGGACTTCCAATGTTATATTGAATAACAGTGGACAACCTTGCCTTGTTCCTGATCTTAGAGGGAAGGTTTTTAGTTTTTCACCATTAAGTAGAATGTTGGCTGAGGGTTTGTCATATACAGTCTTTAGTATGTTAAGGTACTTTCCTTCTATATCAATTTCGTTAAATGTTTTGATCATAAATGGATGCTGTATCTTGTCAAAGGCTTTTTCTGAATCTATTGTTATAATCATATGTTTCTTATTTTTTAATTTATGTGGTGTATCACATTAATTGACTTGTGTATGTTGAACCATCCTTGTGCCCCTGGGATGAAGCCCACTTGATCGTGGTGTGTAATCTTTTTCATATGTTGCTGTACTCGGTTCATTAGTATCTTATTTAGGATTTTTGCATCTGTGTTCATGAGAGATATTGGTCTGTAGTTTTCTTTTTCTGTGTTATCCTTACCAGGTTTTGGTATCAGAGTAATACTGGCCTCATAAAATGAGTTGGGAAGTATTGCTTCCTCTTCAATTTTTTGGAAGAGTTTGAGGAGAATAGGTATTAAATCTTTGAATGTTTGGTAGAATTCACTGGTAAAGCCATCTGGCACCGAACTTTTACTTTTTGGTAGGTTTTTGCTGATTGTTTCAATTTCCATACTGCTGATCGGTCTATTTAGATTTTCCAGTACTTCTTGATTTAGTTGAGGAAGGGAGTACCTTTCTAAGTACCGGTCCATTTCATCTAGGTTATTAAATTTGGTGTTTTATATAGTTTTTCATAGTATTCTTGTATGATCCTTTACATTTCTGCAATATCAGTCATAATTTTCCCTCTTTCATCCCTGATTTTATTTACTTGTGTCCTTTCTCTTTTTTCTTTAGTGAGTTTAGCCAGGTGTTAGTCAATTTTATTTACCTTCTCAAAGAACCAGCTCTTTGTTGCATTTATTTTTTCTATTGTTTTTTTTTGTTCGTTTGTTTTGTTTTCATACTCATTTATTTCTGCTCTAATTTTGATTATTTCTGTCTGCTGACTTTAGGCTTCATTTGTTCTTCCTTTTCTAGTTCTTTTTTTAAAAAAATTATTTATTATTATTTATGCCTACAGCACCTGGTCTTCCTAGGTGGTCTCCCATCCAAGTACTAACCAGGCCTGACACTGCTTAGCTTCTGAGATCAGACATTGGGCTTCTTCAGGGTGGCATGGCCATAGACCATGGACCATGGCTCCACTAGGGCTCGAACTCAGGAACTTCTCTGTGTAAAGCAAACGTGCTAACCACTACACTATGGAACCATGTCCCCTTTTTCTAAGTTTTTAAGATGAAGCATTAGATTGTTTATTTGGGCTTGTTCTTATTTTTGGAGATAGGTTGTAATGATATGAACTTTCCTCTTATGACCGCTTTTGCTGTCTCCCAAAAGTTTTGATATGTTGTACTATCATTATCATTCATTTCTATGTATCTCTTGATCTGTTTTTATTTCTTCTCTGACCCAGTTATTCTTCAGTAGCATGTTGTTTAATCTCCATGTATTTGTGGTTCTTCCTGCTTTCTTTTTGCAGTGGATCTCTAGTTTCAAAGCATTATGATCAGAGACTGTGGTGGTATGATTTTTTCAACCCTCTTATATTTGTTGAGGCTCTCTCTGTGTCCAAGTATATGGTCGATTCTTGTGCATGTTCCACGTACACTAGAGAAGAATGTATAAGCAGCTGTTTTAGGATGAAAGGCTCTGTAAATGTCAATTATGTCCAGTTGATCTAATGTGTCATTTAAAGATGTTATTTCCTTATTGACTTTCTGTTTGGATGATCTGTC
>NW_011888799.1:3052641-3055115 GCF_000151845.1 Pteropus vampyrus
GGTCCATTTCATCTAGGTTATTAAATTTGGTGTTTTATATAGTTTTTCATAGTATTCTTGTATGATCCTTTACATTTCTGCAATATCAGTCATAATTTTCCCTCTTTCATCCCTGATTTTATTTACTTGTGTCCTTTCTCTTTTTTCTTTAGTGAGTTTAGCCAGGTGTTAGTCAATTTTATTTACCTTCTCAAAGAACCAGCTCTTTGTTGCATTTATTTTTTCTATTGTTTTTTTTTGTTCGTTTGTTTTGTTTTCATACTCATTTATTTCTGCTCTAATTTTGATTATTTCTGTCTGCTGACTTTAGGCTTCATTTGTTCTTCCTTTTCTAGTTCTTTTTTTAAAAAAATTATTTATTATTATTTATGCCTACAGCACCTGGTCTTCCTAGGTGGTCTCCCATCCAAGTACTAACCAGGCCTGACACTGCTTAGCTTCTGAGATCAGACATTGGGCTTCTTCAGGGTGGCATGGCCATAGACCATGGACCATGGCTCCACTAGGGCTCGAACTCAGGAACTTCTCTGTGTAAAGCAAACGTGCTAACCACTACACTATGGAACCATGTCCCCTTTTTCTAAGTTTTTAAGATGAAGCATTAGATTGTTTATTTGGGCTTGTTCTTATTTTTGGAGATAGGTTGTAATGATATGAACTTTCCTCTTATGACCGCTTTTGCTGTCTCCCAAAAGTTTTGATATGTTGTACTATCATTATCATTCATTTCTATGTATCTCTTGATCTGTTTTTATTTCTTCTCTGACCCAGTTATTCTTCAGTAGCATGTTGTTTAATCTCCATGTATTTGTGGTTCTTCCTGCTTTCTTTTTGCAGTGGATCTCTAGTTTCAAAGCATTATGATCAGAGACTGTGGTGGTATGATTTTTTCAACCCTCTTATATTTGTTGAGGCTATCTCTGTGTCCAAGTATATGGTCGATTCTTGTGCATGTTCCACGTACACTAGAGAAGAATGTATAAGCAGCTGTTTTAGGATGAAAGGCTCTGTAAATGTCAATTATGTCCAGTTGATCTAATGTGTCATTTAAAGATGTTATTTCCTTATTGACTTTCTGTTTGGATGATCTGTCTATATCTGACAGTGGGGTATTTAGGTCACCTACTACCATAGTGTTTTGGTCTGTTTCTCCCTTTAGTTCTATTAGTAATTGCTTTACGTATTTTGGGGCTCCCTGATTGGGAGCATAGATATTAATAAGTGTTATGTCTTCTTGGTGCATGATTCCCTTTATCATCATGATGTGTCCCTCAGTATCTTTCTTTACCTTTTCTATTTTGAAGTCTATTTTGTCCTACATTAGTACTACTACTCTCGCTTTTCTCAGAATGCCATTTGCTTGAAATATCATTTTTCACCCTTTCACTTTGAGTCTATATTTGTCTTTGGAGCTGAGCTGTGTCTCCTGGAGGCAGCATATGGTTGGGTTTTGATTTTTGATCCAATCTGCAACGCTGCCTTTTTATTAGTGAGTTCAGTCCATTTACTTTTAGGGTGATTATTGAAATATGAGGTCTTTTTATAGCCATTTTATCTTTTGCTTTTTGGTTGCTCAGTCTTTCCATTGCTTCCTTGTCCTTGTGCTTCTGTTTTCTTTAATTTGCTTGGCTTTTGCAGGTTTTCCCTCTGGTTCTTCTGTTTTATGTTATATACTTCAGTTCTGAATCTTTGATGTGTGGTTACCATTACGAATATGTAAAGGATAGTTTTATATATATATATATACAAGATCTTAATTTCTCCTTCATCCATTTTCTTCTGCATGTGCCTTATCTCTTTTCCCCTTTGTAAATTTGGATCTTTGAATCCTCCCCTTTCAGTCACTATTATCTCAATTTGTCCCTATGTATGTTGAACGTTCATTACTATCTTGCTATAGCAATTCTCTTATTATTATTTAAGCTTATAATGCCCTCTTCTTAGTAAGGGTTGCACTTCTCTGCTTCTATTTGCCTGATAGTCACTTCACTCCTAATTATGCTTTTTTTTTTTTTTTGTTCTTTGTCTTTTGTGTTTTTTTTTTTTTTTTTTTTTTTTTTTTTTTGTTTTTTTTTTTTTTTTTTGGTCATTTTTTTTTTTAGGTGAGCTCACCCCTTTCTGTATTTCCTGTAGTGCAGGCCTCATAGTGGAGAATTCCCTCAATTTTTGTATGTCTGGAAAGATCTTAATTTCTCCTTCATATCTAAAGGAGAGCTTAGCTGGATACATTATTTTAGGCTAGTAGTTTCTTTCACTTAATAGTTTAAATATTTGATTCCATTCTTTTCTGGCTTGTAAGGTCTGCGCTGAGACGTCTGAGGATAATCTAATCGGTTTTCCTTTATACGTCACCATTTTCTTCTCCCTGGCTGCCCTGAGATTTCTGTCTTTGTCATTGATTTTTGATAATTTTAATACAATGTATCTTGGTGAAGGCCTTTTTGGGTTGAGGTAACTGGGTGTTCTGTTGGCTT
>NW_011888799.1:3056275-3058600 GCF_000151845.1 Pteropus vampyrus
GCTTGTAAGGTCTGCGCTGAGACGTCTGAGGATAATCTAATCGGTTTTCCTTTATACGTCACCATTTTCTTCTCCCTGGCTGCCCTGAGATTTCTGTCTTTGTCATTGATTTTTGATAATTTTAATACAATGTATCTTGGTGAAGGCCTTTTTGGGTTGAGGTAACTGGGTGTTCTGTTGGCTTCTTAAATTTCAAGCTCTAGCTCATTCCTTAGTTTCAGGAAATTCTCGTCAACTATTTGTCTGAAAATGCTTTCTAATCCGTGCTCCTTTTCCTTGCCTTTGAGAATGCCTATTATTCTTATGTTTCCTCTCCTGATGGTATCAGCTAGTTCTTGTATTTCTCTTTCATTATTTTTCATTCTTCGGTTTCTCTCTTCTTCCTTCTGATTTATTTCTAGATTTCTGTCTTCGATATCACTGATTCATTTCTCCATTTGGTTGAGTCTATTTCTCAAGCTTGCCATTTCATTTTTCAACTCTTGCAGTGTGTTTTTTATCTCCAGAAGTTCTATTTGGTTCTTTTTGAGAGTTTCAATCTCCTTGCTCTGCTCATCTAGTTGTTTTTTCAATTCCAAAAATTGTCGATATGACTTGTTTCAGAACTCACTGAGTTTTTTCAGAAATACCATCCTCAATTCTCTGTCATTTAAGTTGCATATTTCTATGTCTGTAAGCTTATTTTCTGGAGATTTTTCTCTTTCTTTCTGAGATGCCTTGTCACCTTGGTTGTTCATGATGTTTAATGGACTATTTCTCTGCCTGGGCATTAATGAAAGTGCATTCTGTTGTTTTTCTAGAAAGAAGATTTATTATATAACGATCTCTCTTTAGCCTGCTGCAATGAAGGCACTTTTCTTTTGGCTTCTAGTAGATGGCATCTAAGCCTCTTGGATCCCTGTTTTATATAATGCCTTAATAATTCCTTTATATAATGCCTTTATTTTCTTGTAGATATTTAATCACTCTTGCTACCCTCAGTTTCAGCCCTTGTCAGTGTTATCAACAGTTTTAGTAGCGTTTGCTCAGATTCCCCTGAAGCTCCGCCACTGGATGCATGGAACTCACAAACTCTCCCAGGCAGGGCTATTCAGGGAAGTTGCCACACCTTCTTCCCTCCCCCTGCCCCTCTCCCTACAGGTAGCTCCAGTGGCTGCAAATCCAGCTTCTTTGTTTCTCCCAGCCCACTGCCCAACACCCAGGGTTCTGACCTGTGGTAGCTCTTATGTGCAGATTCCATACTCAGACGTGATGGTGTTGCAGTTTGGGTAATTTTTTGTTGAGTTTTAGATGTTCAGCTTATTGTTGTTTCAAGAAGAGAGATCTGAGGACATCTTTCACTCTGCCATGTTTCCTTTCAGTAATTAATTAATTGACTGAAGTTGACTTGCTGTTTGAAATTTAACCTGTAAAATTTGCTTAACTTTCTGGGTCAATTTAATGGATGCCAACAACTACTTTGTAAAACCTAATTACTTCCACTCTGAGCCCGCCTTGTCGTCTCTGGCCGCGAACACAAACACACACAATCAAGCTGCACTGCCACTGCCGCTACTCCCGATGTCTGCACCAAGCGCCGGGTCACCGACTCTGGCCATTAGATTTTAAAGCTATTCTAATAATTGTGCAGTATTATCACATTAAGGTTTTAATTTGATATCCCTCATGACTAATAATGTTGATCTTTCATGTCCTTATTTGCTATCTGTATATCTTCTGATATGTCTGTTGAAATATTTTGTCCATATTATTGTTTGTCTTATTATTAAATTATGATGATTCTTTAAAGTATTCTGGATACAGGCTTTGTTACATATGTGTTTTGAATATGTTTTCTCCCAGTCTATATTTTTTATACTTTCTTAACAGTATCTTTTAGAGAGCAGACACTTTAAATTTTGATGAATCCAGTTTATCATTTTTTTGTTCTTTTATGGTTTGTGTTTTTTATGTTCTATAAATTTTTTGCCTAACTCAAAGTCACAAAGTTTTTCTCCTATCTTTTCTTTTAGAAGTTTTTGTATTTTAGTTTTACATTTAGGTCTATGATTCATTTCAAATAAATATCTGTATATGGTGTAAGGTATGGGTTGTTATTCTTTTACGAAGCTGTTTTATCTCTCTCTGCATTTCTGTGAATTTCAGAAATAGCTTGTCAATTTCCATACACACACACACACACACACACACACACACAGACTTTTGGAATTTTGATGGGATTGCATTACATCTATAGATCAATTTTGAGAGAACTTATATCATAGCACTAAATAGTCTAATCCATGAATATGGTATATCTGCATTTATTTAAATGTTCTTTGATTT
>NW_011888799.1:3058650-3076809 GCF_000151845.1 Pteropus vampyrus
GTATATCTGCATTTATTTAAATGTTCTTTGATTTTTACATCAACATTTTAAAGTTTTCAGCATACAAATCTTGCACACATTTTGTTAGACTTATATTCTTAAGTATTTTATGTTTTTTTTGATGCTATTGGAAATGAAGCTGGCTTTTTATTTCAATTTCTAATAGTTTGTTGCTAGGATATAGAAATACAATTGAGTTTGTATATTGACCATATATCCTACAACCTTGCTAACCTCTTTTTATTACTTCTAGTAGCTTTTTTTGTAGATTCTTTGGGGCTTTCTACATAAGCAATCATGTTGTCTGTGAATAAGATAGTTTAATTATTTCCTTTCTAATTCTTTATATCTTTTACTTACTTTTCTTGCCTTATTGCACTGACTAGATCCCTTAATATGATAATGAATAGAAGCGGTGAGAAAGAAAATCTTTGCCTTGTTTCTAATTAGGGAGAAAGAATTCATTCTTTCACTGTTAATTATTATATTATCTATATATTTTTTGTAGATACACTTTATGAGGTTGTGGAAAGTTCCCTTGTATTCCAATTTTACTGAGAATTTTGCCCAGGAGTAGACATTGAATTTTGTCAAATGCTTTGTCTATATCGATTGAGATAACCAAATGAGTTTTGTTGTTGTTTAGTTTGTCGATATGGTGAATTACATTGATCAACTTTTGAAAGTTAAACCAATCTTGCGTTCCTGAGATAATCCTCACTTGGTCATGATTTATTATCTTTATATTTTGTTGGACTCAATTTGCAAACATTTTATTAAGTATATTTTATCCATGAGGGATGTTGGTTTACAGTTTTCTTGTAATATATTTGTCTGTTTTTAATATTAGGGCAACACTGGCCTTGTAAAATGAGTTGGGAATTATTCTCTCCTTCTTTGTTTTCTGGAGAAGTTTGTGTTTAATAGCTATTATTTATACTTTAAATGTTTGCAGAATTTTCAATGATGCTATCTGAGTCTGGAGTTTTCTTTGTTAGAAGGTTTTTATTACAAAATAATTTTCTTAGGACTATTCAGATTCTCCATTTCTTTTGAGCGAGCTTTGTCTGTGTCTTTAAAAAATTTGTCAAATGTATCTAAGTTAGCAAATAAATTATTCTAAATCACTCATAATATTCCCTTGTTATCCTTTTAATGTCTCATATTTCTACATAGTTTACTATTACTACTCTGAGCCATAAAGGAAGGGAGATGTTTTTTTCCCATTGGAAAATATCTGAAAGTGCAATATTTATCTTTTTAAAATTTTATTTAGTTTCAAGTATATAATACATTGGTTAGACATTTATATAGTTTATAAAACAATACCCCTAATTGCTCTTTCTCTCCGATGGCTCTCCACCTAGCCATTACATTAATGCTATCTAATGTAATGGCTAGGTGGAGAAGTATAATTTGTACTTCTTTAACCCTTCACCCCATTCCCCATGTGATGCTCCCCATTCCTGTGACCATCTGTCAACTGCTAATTTGTACTTCTTTAACCCTTCACCCCATTCTCCCAGCCCTCAACCTCCCTCCCCTCTGGCCATCACCAGATTGTCCTCTATATTTGTGAGTCGTTTTTGATTAGTTTGTTCTTTTTATTTCTCAGATTCCACATATAATTGAAATCATATGGTATTTATCTTTCTCTGTCTGACTTATTTCACTTAGCATAATAACCTCTAGGTCCATCCATGTCATTGAAAATGGTAGGATTTCATTTTTTTCAATGGCTGAGTAATATTCTATTGTATATATGAACCATAACTTCTTTATCCAATTGTCTGTTGATGGGCATTTAGGCCGCTCTCATATCGTGGCTATTGCAAATTGTGCAATATTTAATTCTATATAAATAGGTACAATGGGAGGGAATGGGGGTAATGTGGCTAAATAAAAACATAAATTCAGTTGGCAAACTGTCTACAGTAAGTTTGAGTGTAGGGAGATGTGGTTCTGTAGATCCTGATTATTTCCTACTTCAAATCAGATCAGAGAATTTTGGAGTGGATTTTTGGTCTTCACTACAGTATTATATCAACTCAATATCAGTCCTCCCAAATTTATATCTTCAGTCTCAATCTTCAATTCTCAATTTCAGAATTCAACCCATACATTCTATATTCCTTCATTATGTTAAGAATTTAACATTTCTTATCCTCAACCAATTCCTTTTCCTACTTTTTTCATTCCTTGATAACTGTTTTAAGTCTTGAGCTTTTACTATTCTCCCTTCTTTATATTTTATATTTGTAACTATCACTTCTACTGAGTCTTCGTCAACAAAATCTCTCACATTTGTCTCTTCCTCTATTTTCACTGTCATTACTTGAGTCTTTTCTCTCATCATCACTCCTAACCTGATTGAGGTATCTTTCTGATTTCTCACTCCTGCTGATTCTATTCATTACTATCAGAGTAGTAGCCATAAAAAAATCTTCATAATGTAAATTCTTTCATGGTCACCCTAATAAAATTAAGACTCTTGTTTTATTTTTCTCTTTGTACTTTCTGCTCTCTGAAATGCTCTGTATTTTAGTAATTCATCTTGTTTATTATTTCTCTCCCCACTAGAATAAAGCTCCATAAAGCAAGGCCTTTGTTCTATTCATTCCTACATTCTAGCACCTAGAACAGTGCCTAGTATAAAGAAAGATTACCATAAACATTACTGAATAAATGAATGAATTGCAATGCTCTCAAATCACAATGTTTCCTGGTCACCACTAAATAAAATAGTAGTGCCTCCACATATGGTTTTCATAATCCATCATGAAGTCACCATTTATCTTCTAATCCTGTTCTTCAATTCTTCCATAAGAATCTCAGGCTCCTGCCAGGCCAATTTCAATCGGAGCCTCACTAGTGAGTTCTTCTTATATGCAAGCTCTCACACTGGCCCCTTGCTATTTTCTCCCTTCCTCATCACACTGTACATTCCCTCTCAGTACTACTGTTTATATATTCCCTTTCATCTTAGAATAGTACCTTCTTCCTCTTGACATCCTTTAAGGATTATTTAGCTTGCTCAATGGGTGATATCAGCAACAACTCCCCCATTTCTGAATTCTTACATAATGATTTAGTTTTTCAGTATCATAATAAATGAGGAAATAATGTATTAAACCATATGTAATAAAATGATATTAGATTTAAAAACATGTAGCTGAAAGAGTGGAAAGATAGCATTTAGTCCAATTCTCTCACTTTACACATAAGGAAACAAGCCTAGAGAACCATTAAAAAACTAATATGAGTAGAATTAGAACTCTAAGTAAAGTTTTACAATTCTCAGTGTTCATTTATTCTTTCCACTAATATACGCTCTTACTCTCTGTTCTATATATACATATATACGTGCGTGTAAATGTGTGCATGTGTGTCTATGTATTACTTCCCCAATAAAACCGTAATTTCTTGAAATTATTTTTTGTATTCCTGAATCACCTAAAACACCTATTAAAATGATTAGCATCCAGTAGGCGCTCAAAAAATTCAGGTTGAAGGATTTATTGACTTGCAAAATGTAACTAAGAGAAGTCAGAGAAAGACAAACACTGTATGAACTCACTTATAAGTGTAAAATAAAAAATGTTAAACTCAAAGTAACACAGATTAGATTGGTTGTTGCCACAGGCTGATGGTTGGGGGAAATGGGGAGATGTTGGTCAAAGAATACAAACTTCCAGTTAAAAGATGAATCAGTTCTGAGGATCTAGTGTACAGACAGCATGGTGACTATAGTTAACAGTACTGTATTATATACTTGAAGTTGCTGAGAATAGATCTAAAATGTTCTCACAATACACGTGTGTGCACGCACACACACACAAATGTACAAAAGTAACTATCTGAGGTGATGGATGTGTTAACTAGCCTTATTGTGGTAATCATTTCACAATACATATGTATATTAAATCATCACATTGTACACTTTAAATTTACACAATGTTATATGTCAATTATATCTCAATAAAGTTGAGGGAAAAAAAAAAGAACAAGATCCAGATGTTTGGAAGTTTACTTTGGGCGGATTTAAGCCCATGAGATCCAACGCAATTCTATTTCAAAAGTAAACTGTTGCTATGCTGCAAATATTCTACTCATTTAGACTTGTGCCAGAATATAATGCTTCCATCCTAGCCAGAGAATTACAGGCTTATTTATTTTTTATTTTTTATTTTATTTTTTTACCAGAAGAAGAAAGAGGTATGTGTTTAGAGAATTAATCAGAATCAAATCTTCACCCAAGAAGTTCTATATAAACATTAACTTGGCTATACAGCCTTTATCCAGCTGTCTCTCTTCAAATTTACACAAGCCAACCCTCCCCTCCCCCTCAAAAGATGTAAACTAAAAATATTCCGATAATGATGCTGACATCTAAAATCCTCTTCAATTGAAGCATCCAAGTCAATGCAACAAATGTTTACATTAAGAACTGATATGTTGGGAAATAGTTCAAAAATTTTGATAGGACTAGACATCAACAGGCATCTTTATATTGTCCAATGCATATTACATAGAATATATTATCTATTAAATATCTGCTTTCTGACACCCTTCACAGAATCCTTGATGGGAATGTCCTTATGCCATAAACCCGGTTAGTATAAACCCAAGAATCAGCAGGACAGAGAAGCAGACCAGAGCAAGAACATCTGCCCTTTGTCCTGCCAGGCTGTGGGGCTCTTCTTTTCTCCAATAACACTATCCCCCACCCACTCTTGTTACCTGGGGATTCTGGGCACAATGAGAGGACTGAAGCTGATTCATATCCCTAAATAAATGTACTGGGACCCTAGAAGAAAAAGAAGCAGTCTAATGATATGAAATAGTAGTGCCACATTAGGGGCAAATTTTAATTGATCTCTTTTACATTAAGATGATAAAAGTCCCTTAAATCTGATGAATTTAAAGTTGTACCAATATTCAATTTAGCTAATTATGGCAAAACACAACTACAAAAACAATATAACAGAAATAATAACAAAAACATTATCTGAATAATCCACATTGTCAGTATGAATAAACACCAAAGTTACTAGATTGTTGGGAAAACATATGCTTTGCTTTGGCAGGGTGGATGCAGTTTGCAGCATTTATTCTCCCTAACTGCTGATCAGAAATCATTAATAAGATATAATGTTACTTAGTATATTTATCGTGACAACAGAGAAATCATTTCATTGGGAACTGTTGAAACTTACTTATCAACACACAAACTAATTTTACATAATTCCTGAACTCAAAAAATTAATCATTACTATCTCTGCAATCTCATGATTTATTTAAATCTTTCATAACACTTACATTCTGTATCATAATTACTTGTGCTCATATCTGTCACTGAAATTAAACTGTGAAGCCCTTGAGAGCTGGATCCAGGTATTGTTCATCACCGTGTGCCTCAAAGGGCCTAGAATGGATTTTTGTGAGTACTAGAGGAACAATAAATGTTGAAACAATGAAAGAATGAATGAATGAACCAATTGCTCAGAAAAACTAACGGCAACCCTACATACTGTCTATATAGAACTTGTTCCAGTTGACATTTGTATATTTGTTATCTGTAGATCAAAGGAAACCAATTCATAATCTGAGTCCTTCATTATTTTAAATCTGTTGTCACAATTTTATTTCTCTGCGTTCTACCCCCCCAACTCCTGTGAAAAGCACATTTGAATGTTGTCAATAACTTTTAAACAGAAACATCCATTTATATAATAAATGGCAAGTGAGTAAAAGATATAATGTAAATATAATACAAAATTAGGTATCATGAAGAAAGTATAAAAAAATTGTTCATTATTTCTTATACTTTATACCATTTTTCTTTTTGTGAAAGTAGTCTGTGGGAGTCTTTTAAGAGAAGATCTAGGGTGGTCATTCTTCTGGATGAAAGTTTTTGTATGTCTGAAAAACACCTTTTATTTCACCTTCGCATTGAGTACTTATTTGGCTAGACTCAGAAATCTCCATTCAAAGTCCTTTTTTTGTTTTATTTATTTATTTATTTTTGGCACTAGAAATTCTTGTTTTTAGAATTGCTGATAGGAAGTCTGCTGTTAATCAGATTCTTGACTGTTAATAATATTTTTCTTCTCTGATAACTTTTGGAATTCTTTTTTATATTTTAAGGTTCTAAAAGTTTTCTATAATATTATTATATTGCTTAGCACATGCCAACACTTTCGTTCTGAAGTCTTGTGTTGTTTTTTTTTTTTGTTTTTCAGTTCTAAGAAATTCTTAGATATCATTTCTTTAACTATTGGCTCCCCAAAGCTATCTCTATTTCTCCTCCAAAAACTATTTGTTGGATATTGGTGAATCCAGAGCTATTCTCTATGATTCTTTTAAACTTTTTATCTCTTTATCCTTTTATATTCTGGAAGAATTACTTGGTCTCGATCTTTCTTGCTCACAAATTTGCCCCTTCATTTTTCATTTTGTGATTGAGCCACCTATTAAATTCACAATCTCAACAACTGCATCTTTTTTCAAAATCTCTCGATTCTGCTTTATAAAAATCAAGATCCTATTGTTGTTTCATGGATATATTACTATCTTTTATATCTCTAAAGATACTAATTGCTCTTCTTGTAAAGTTTAGTTCTGAAGCCCTCCAAGCTTCCTGTTCTTGTCTTTCTCGATGTTGGCAGTCCTCATATTTCTAGTAATTCCAAACTGTGAGCTCTTATTTTCAAGATTCTCAGCAACTTCAGCTTGGGCAGCCAGTCGTAGATGAGGGGCTGAAGTAGCCATGGGTACCTGTTCTCTTTACTTTTCTCAGTGAGAACTAGGGATGGACAGAGCTATGGATAGCAGCTGGTAATCAGAGCTTATCCAGTCTCTCTTTGTCCTGGGCAACATAAGTTACCTGAGGCCCTTCCCTATGTCTCTATCCTAAACAGGAACCTAAACACTGGGTAGAAAAGTGAAAAAGTGTGCAGAATTCATGGGACAAACTGCTCCTGCCACAATAGCTCTACCAAACCCTCATTGGCTGTTCCTGCTCTCTCCTCCTCCAAGTGCCACCACTTCTGGACTTGGAGACTTGATGATACTGTGCTCGTGTCTTGGGCTATCCTTTCTCTTGCCCATCTGAGCCGCATCTGTCAGTCTCGCAGGAATTCCTTGAACTCTCTAGTCCCTTGAGAAATTTACTTCTTGTTCTTGGGTTCTTGTTCTTGGCTAGAGATTCAAATGTTTCTTCATATCTGTTCTACAATTCCCCCGATTTAGTGCACTGGAGGGAACCTGCAACATATACTTACTCAATTTGACATCTTGAAACCATCACATTCAGAATTTTACCCTTAAACTGTGCACTCCTGAGCCATATGCATGGCACACAGAAATTAGAGAAAACACTTGTACTGTTTGATATGCTGGTCATTTCCCTTTTTGCTCTTAGATCCAATTTCTGCCCTTCTCTGACTCTGCATCGTGGGAAACTACATTCCCTGACTCCTTTTACAACTGGCTTTTGGGTAAGTTCAGCCAACGGGAGGCACTAGGGGAAGACTAGAAGGGGAGATGAGGGAGAAGCTAGGGCTCCCTGCAGGAATTATGTCTCTCATAGCACCTGTGGCTCTTCAGTGGCCCTAGCTTACATCAGGCAGCATTCTCATGGTCTAGCTCCTGCTGGTCAGCTTCAGCCTTAGGCTTTGGTGACACAACCTTCTACCATTGTCCCTTTGGTCCTAAGGGTAGGAGCTCCTGCTGTCCCTGATCTCTGGGGTGCTGCATCATTTCCACAACACTATCTCCTGTGCCATACATTTCCTATATTACATTCCTTTTGTTGCAAGGCCTAGAATGATTTTATCTTCCTGGCTGGACCTTGACATGGAAATCAAAATTCTGAAGAGACATCTTCAAAGTTAATATTTGGTAATTCCTTTCTTTGAGGGGAAGGGAGCATCGTAACAAAGAATTCTCAACTTGAGTTTTTCAATGTCTAAGATATTCCAAGTTATTTCAAGGAGTGACATGAAATTCTTTAAAATGTGAATCTGGGCAATATATTTCAGGTTAACTGCATTTATGCCACAAAGCAGTTTTGTAAGGAAAGCCTTAAGGGTCTATCGTATTATTAAACACAGTGTTCTAGAATTAAGAAATGCTATACAGAGGAGCAAAAGCTTAGAGTATAACGGAAATCTTACTTGAATTTCACAAGCTTTAGACCTACCTCCAGGGCAGCCATGAAGCAGTTTAAAGAAAATACTTTTATTATCTCTATTATTTAGCATTTTCTCTGTTGAGAGAGGGTTAGGTAAAATGGCACTATATCTTTAGAAAAATCTTGTGTAGCTCTATTTCTTATTTGGAAATAGAAAATACCACTGCCTTCTAAGTCTAGTCCATTATTATTGCTCCACAAATGCTTAATAGGCAGCACAGAAGTAGCAAAAAGCCCACCACTGTGGCTCAAGATTAGAGAGAGTATGAGAGCCACATTGTGTCACTGATACGCCATATGGCTACACATCTGAAGGCTCTGAACATGCCGCCCTTGTGCAAAGCCCTGAATACCTGCTTTCATTCCCATTTTGAGCATCTGAACTATAATATATGGGCCATCTATTTATTAAAGGAGAGAGCTTATTTTGGCATGGGATAAATTGGTGCTTGCAGCAAGATGCTGTTTAATACAAAGAACGTTTCTTGAATTCCGTTCAGGTCTGAGATCCACAGCTCAAGAGTGTTTGGTGTATATGTTTTAAAATCGCATGACTTTAATACAATCCCTTTTCTTCAGCTGGCATGAGAAGGACATTCCCATCCTCTATACGCTCTGTTCTTCACTTTCTCAAAGCTGAGGCGACAAAAACACTGCCAGCCTTATCCAGCATTTCATGGAAAGCTGCCACTCTTAACTGGCGCCTAAATGCAATTTCAGACTGTCCCAAGAGACCTTTTTGTTTTGAGGTGAATTCATAACACTAGGGCCAACAAAGAAGTTAACACAAACTTTCACTGTTAAAGAAAGAGAAAAAAACTCTGCAGGCTTACTGAAGGAGCTCTGCTTCTGTGAGCGCCTCTGTCCTCTGCTCCCCAGTGACAATGGCCAGTTCATCCTTCAGTTCCTGGATTTCCTTTTGTAGGCGTATAATCATCTATAAACGGCAAGCCGAGAGAGTAAATGTCAACTCCTCATTAAGGGGAACTTGGTGACAGAGAACGTACATCTTTTAAAACTATGAACAATTTTAAGGATACAGAAATGTATAGAGAATGGTATCAAAGGAACTCCCATACCTACCGCCCAGCCTTGTTAAACCTTAACATTTTGTTAAAATAGTTTAGAGTTTTTTTAATACTAATAAAACAATACTGATATAACTAGAGCCCTTATTCCAGTTCCCCTTCTGTCTTTCCTGGGGTAACATTAAATGGCATTTATTGGGTAGCATTTCCCAGCATGTTTTCATACATTTACTCCATTTGTATAAATGTAACTGTAAATAATGTATGGTATCATTTTGCATGCTTTAAACTTTATGTAAATGTTACCATACTGCCTGTAATTGCAACTTTTTTTCTCTCTCACATTATGCTTTTGAGATTTTTTATATTGCTTTATGTGGCTCTAGTTCATTAATTTTCATGGGTATATAGTATTTCAGTAAGGGAATACATCACCATTTACCTATGTCCCCTGTTGATGTAAAGAGGATTTTTACTTTTGCTGTAACAAACAGTGTTTCTGTGAACATTATAAATCTCTGGGCACATATATGAGAGTTTCTCTATAGTGTGCACTTAGAATTGCATGGTGTAGAGTATTGCATCTTCCTTTTATTATATATTGCTAATTTGCTCTTCAAAGTAGTTATATAAATTTACATTCTCATCAGCTATATATATAAGTTCTTGATTCCTCACATTTTTGTCACTATCTGTGCAGTATTGACAAACACTTTAATGTTGTCAATCTGGTAGATATAAAATGGTATCTCATTTAGTTCTAATCTGCATTTTCATGATTATTAGAGAGGTTGATCATCTTTGTATATGTATATTGGCTCTTTGGGTCTCCTTTTCTGTGAGTTATTTATTCACATTCTTGTCCATGTTTCAATTGAGTTTTTACTTTTCCCTTTTCATTTGTAGGCTTTTTTAATATTCTGGATGTGAACCTTTTATTAGTTTTATACAATGCACATATTTTCTCCCAATCTATATCATGTTTTTCACTTTGTGGTGTTCTTTTTGTTAAATGAAAGTTTTAAATTTCAATACAATTTTATTATCAACTTCTTCCCTCATAAATTGTATTTTTATGTCTTCTTAAATAAAATCTATTTACTTAAAGCCATAGGGATATTTTCCTATATGTTCTTATAAGAGTTTTAAATCCTTGCTTTTCACATTTAAGTTGATTTTATTTTGTAAAGTATGAGATATGGGTCTAATTTTAATTTATTTTTTATATAGTTAACCATTCAAGTTTTGCTATTTAAATTATCTTATATAACATGTTTCCACATATAAAAGTGTCTTTTTCTGGGTTACAAGTTAAAAACATTTGTCTACTTGACTATATGTATGGCAATACCACATTGTTTTAATTACTATGTCTTAAGAAATTTTGGCATCTAGATAGAACAAGACCCTTCAATCTTATTCTTTTTCAAAATAGATTTGACAATTCTTGGTCATTTACTCTTTCATGTAAATTTTTGACCTAGCTAGTAAAATTCTACTGAAGGCCCTCCTCAAATTTTAACAGAAAATAAATTTGATTAAAAGGTTAATTTGGCAAGACTTAGCAAACGAATGATGTGGAATCATCACATCTGTAAACATGGTATGGCTTTCGACTGATTCTTTTCAATAAAGGTTTATAACTTTCTCTATAAATATCTTACATGTTTTTAATTATTTTTCCTAGTATTTTAAAGTTTTTGTTGCTATTATAAATATAAGTTTTGTAAAACTGCATTTTCTAATTGTTGGATTTTGATGCATAAGGATGCAATTCATTTTATGTATGGATTATGTACTATATAATTTTCTGAAAATTAGTATGGTTGTTTATCATTAAATACTCTTGAGTCTTCCATTTAAGCAATCAAATTATCTGCAAGTAATGACAGGTGTTTTTCTTTTTGTTCGAATCCTTATTAATTTTTTAAAAAACACTGTCTCTATTCTAGCTAGGACTTTCAAGTACAATGCTTAAGACTCTTGTCTTATTCCCTCTAACATTTTACCTGTAAAATGTTGGCTGCAGTTTTTGGTTGATACTCTTAACTACTTTAAGGATGTTCACTTATAGTCAAAGTTTGGTGAGTCTTTTCAAACTATAAATATGTGTGAATGTTTAATGTCATCAGGTGCTTTTTATGCATCTAGTGATATGATCAAATAATTTTTTAAAAACTGTAAATATGATGAATCACCTAAATTCATGTGTTTTTTTTTTTTTTTTAGTATGAACTACCTCACATATGAAAAGGTATGAGAACACCTTGTACCCACTGCTTAGCTTAAGGGAACACCAATGTACCTACTATTTAGCTCAAGAAATAAAACATTACAGGCTCTTTTGAAGCTCTCGTTCTTGTAGAATCTCCTGTAAATGAATTTTCCATTACCACTACTCTAACTTTGGTGTTTATTTTTCTCATGGCTATTTTTTTTTCTTTTTTACTATACATTCATATATTTTCTAATGATAGATTATCCTTAAATTCTAGAAATAAACCTAACTAGGTCACAATATCACATATCATTTTAATGATCATATGATTATAATGCAAAGTTCCTAAAATAAAAATTAGCAGGGTGAGTCCAATTTTATTCTTCGATATTTGGTAAACATAAAAAAAAAAATGAGTCTAGTCCTTCCTCCCTTCCTCCCACTTTCTCTTTTTCTCTCTTTTTGGTAGATTTAATATTGTTGAATCAGTTTATTTATTAGTTGTAGATTTATTCATGTTTTTAAACTTCTTGTTTTAGTTTCAGCATTGTTTTTCTAGGAAATTGTCCATTTTGTTTAAGTTTTCAAGTTTATACCATAAAGTCATTCAAAGTATTTTTTTATTATTTTATTTACCATACCTATAGTTAAGTCCTTCTTTCATTCCAAATATTCTTGTATAAATTTGTGCTTTCCTTTTTTTATTTCTTCATTAATCTTTCCAGAGATTTGTTCATTTTATTAATCAATAAAAAGTCAACTTCAGGTTTTGTTGTTTCTTTCCATTGTATCTTCTCTTTGGTTTCTGTTTTTATTTATTTTTATACTTTTTAATTTCTGTCTTTTTACACTTTTGGATTTATCTTATTGTTCATTCTAAATTCTTGGTTTGGAGGTTACCAGACCAAGGGAGTTGTGTAAATTTGAACTTCAAACTCATGTGAAGCAGCGCCTTAGGATTTCAAATTTTCAGAGAAACCATATTTTGTTCTACCTAGAGTCTGGGTTAAGGCAAGAAAGCATCCCTAGCATCTTCCTAAGCCGGTAAAAAGATTTTTTCCTTACAGGTTCACCTTTTTACTGGTTTTATATTGGGGATGGAAGAGATGTCTTAGATCCATCAGCCATCTTCCAAGGGCTTTGGCTTCTATGCCTTTATGAAAATCCCCTTCACCCTTCCACTCCACGGCAAATGCAGCCTCAGCTTCTTTTCTGGGCTCTCGAGAATTCCTTTACTTCCTAAGGCCTCAGACATATATTTCAAGAGAGGCCTGTTAAATTTTATATAGGTGGGTTTCATATTAACAGGGCCAGGAGTTCCAAAGAACATGATACTGAATACTTTGAACATATCCATGTTCCTAGAATTTCATTTAAATGCACAGAATTGAGTGGGTTTTGGTTGTTTGCTTCCTTTCTTAGAATGTTGCCAGAATGAAAATCCTTAGATGGGAACTATGTGAGTCATTCATTGGTTCCCTTTCTCTACTAAACTAACATTGATGCCATATTTTCTACTTCTACTAAGGCTTTCAAAGTCAAATCTTACCAACAAATTATCTTCTGCCTTAGTGAATAAAAGTCTCAAGAAAGCGAACTTTTCATGATTTTGAAATTATTACAGTCACACTTCCCATCAAATTACTGCAGGTATTTTGGAATGAGGGACATCCTTAGAAGATTCTGCCCCATGTCCTGTCACCACAGACTCTGGCCTGTTCACAGTTCTTTTATTATTTTGTCTCTCTGAGGCACTAATACTTGTAAAGAAAGCAGGTCAAACTTTGCTGGTCCTGATCTTACAGAGCTGGTCCACATTTGCCGTTAAAGTTTGAGAGTAAGATATAGGAAATCCCATACAGGTTGTATTTTGAGTGATTTAGAGAATAAATTTTCAGTTGTCACTTGTACTTCAGAAAAGCTCTGTACATAAAATAATGCACAGGCATGTCAGTTTTTAGAAGCAATTAAAAGAGATCAGGAAACAGCACTTGTCAATTACCAGATTATTTTGCACCAGGAAGACCTCAACATTTGTTCAATTATCAGCTATTAGCTTTTTGACTCCTGATTTCTCCTTTCTTTAAATCTCTTTCAGACCTACATCAAACACATGATAATGTTTACCTTTCTTCAAATTCCTTAAGTTGCTTCAAAGAAAAGTCTCTCTAGCCAAATTTAAAGAAAAAACTTCCATTGTCTTATATGTTTATTTTCCTTCAATTGTAAACTAATTTTTGTCTTCAGGCTAATAACCCCATCGCTGTCTTTCTCATTGTGCACAGTAATGCTGAAGGGCTGCCGACAAGGCAGAGAAAACAGAAGAATTCGTCCCAGGAGTTCAGTTCCACTTGACTCATGCCTTTGAGTTGTCTCCTTCTCAGTGGGGGCACTGTGTGATGCTATATCTGACCAGGGCCTGTACTCAAAATAGATCCTGCCTCACCCATTGGTTTCTCCTGAAGAGAATTCCATCGGGGGAGCTCAAGCCCCGCAAGGTGAGCAGGATAAAACAGATAGCTCCATTATTCTTTTTTCCTCTTTCTTCTCTACTCTTCTATGGAATGATTTCAGGGGAGGAAGGGCAAACAATCAATAGGAAGTAGTTAATATGCATAACAGTGAATTTGAGATTTTTCTTTTGGAATTTGAGAAATTTGTAAATAAAGCACTGTTAGTAAGATTTCACATTTTTTTTTTTTTAAATAATGCATACTACTAAGCTTACACCAGATTATTATTGAGAAAATTTTAAAAAGAAAGCTTAGTGGTTTGCAAAGTAGTATAATCTTAATTGGAGGGCTACAAAATTGAAAATTTTTAGTTCAACATTTTCACTGCTGGTATGAGTTGATTTCATGTTGCATTTCAATTTCTAAAACAGTAACAAAATGGAGGAAAGAGAAAATATCTGCTTATAATGAGCAGCTGAATCATGTAACCTGCAAATATTTTCCCTTAAAAAAAGCACTTTGATAAAGCAGAATTCATTGCTGTAAAACTAGAAGCTTGGTCATTTTTCCATAAATTAAATCATTAAGTTTAAAAAATCTCTAGAATAAGCAACAGAACAGTTATGCAAAATATGGTTGTGTTTAAAAACCATCAGCACTTCTTTTCTCGATAAGCTTTTATAAAAGATGGTCTATTGTTATTGTCTCTAGAAGGTTAAACATGTTTTTTGAAAGGCTACCATATAAATATAACTGTGTATGACTTCATTGCATATGTTCTCAGCACTCACAGTGGAGTAATGGGGTCTGAAGGTGAGAGCACAGACCCTTGAATCAGACTAACTGTCTGAATCCTGGCTCTGCTACTTATTAGCATTGTGTCTCTGAGCAAGTTATTTAACATCTGTGTGCCTTGGTTTTGTTATCTGTAAAGTGGAGATAGAGATGGCATTGACTGATAAGGTTAAGAGAATCAAATGAGTCAGTATGTTTCCAGTACTTAGAACATTGCCTGGTTGGGGGAGTAAGTGCCCCCCAAGTTTAGGTAATCTTTGATATAGTACTTTGATTTTTTTAAAAGCCTAAACAAAAGTTACTTACCAATCTGGGATCAATTTCTTCATTAAGAACAGCTTCATTCTTTATGAGAGCCACTCGTTGTGCAAATCTGCAGGTGGATATAGACTCCTAAGAAAGCAAAATAACTCCTTAAAATGTTATGGCATAGATTAATTTTTGCTCCCAGGAAAAAGGATGCACATCTAAAGAGTGGTGTGTAATAAATGCAATGAGGAAACATGCCTCCAAATTAGAGAGCTTTGCTCTAGAACATTAGTTTTAATTAAAATTTTGTTTAGGCTTAATAAAATGACCAATGCCAAAAGAGTGTGTTGGGGAGGATCCTGAGGTCCTAAGTGGCAACTGGTATGTATTTCTCAACTACTCATCTGTTAAAGCAGGACCATATATACAAATCATAATCAGAGCAGGTACCATAATCCATGAACATGAAAGACTACAAAATAAATATTTGTAATAGGCCAAAAAGAGAAGATTTAGAGGAATTTTACAGTGCAATTGGGGCTTGGCCTTATTTGGAGAGGTATTCTGTTGCTTCTTGTTTCCTTCTTTGGGATAAAGTCTGGATTCTAAACATTAAACTGAAATGTATGAAACATCATCTGGCTCTAAAGCAATGCAGGAAAGCCATTTGTCAGCCAGGCCCTGCCAAAGCATCCTGGGTATTGTGCCCAGTGACATGTCTAGGGACATATCTTGGTGATGTCTCCAATGTATCTTAGTCATCATGAGCAAAACAGAGCAGAAGTTGATGGGTCTCCTTTCTCACGTCTCTGGTCAAGGTAACTAACCCATCAGCAAGTCTTCTGAAATTTGTGTATGAGGCTTCTTAAAACCATCCTGTGCTGTGTGAAGCCAGTTCTCAAACGGTGTAATTACAATGCTGGCAAATAACCCAAAGCTGTGAAATCTGTAGGGTACTTACCTCTGAAGGCATTCCCTCCTCCAGCTGAAAAGATGGAAACCCACCCAGGATCCTCAACTCCACCCTACAAACTAGCAATAAAAACTCAAAAGTGAGAACTCCAGAAAGAAGAAACAACATACGTCAATGTTCCTTTTCTCTAAAGAGAGTGTTGCAATCATGGTCGTCATGCAGTTCCCACCCAAACTGTCTCTTAGGACACTAGTCATCATGGAGTTTCTATATGGAATGTGTAAACGGTGTTTTTCTGAAAGGGCAATGATAACCTGTGGTAAGGTAGAGAAATAATGGCATTAGATTAGCAGAAAATGCACATCTGACAAACAACTGAGCTTCAGCTGCAATAATAATACAAAAGGAAATATTAATTAAATGCAGGGCAACACCCAAAACTTGGACTCAGAATAAATATCTTAACAATATTCAGTACAGTAAAGGTAGAGATGGAATGAAGAAAATGTAGCAAAAAAATACCATAATAAACCCTGTGATTTTTGGACAGATGATATAACTTGTATAAAATTGGTATAACAGACTACATTAGTATTCTGTTATCAGCTGTTGGGAAATTCATACAAAGACTCAAGAGGAAATCATGACAGATTTTAAAAATCCTACCAAAATTGGTCTGTATATTTCATCTTCAAGAAAAAAAAAAAAAAGAAAGCAGATAAGAACAAGAGACAGTAGAGGTGAGTGGTAAAAAAAATCACATTTTGGTGCCAGCTTGTGCAGGTCTAAATTCTAGCCTTATGAGGGGCATGTCACTCAACATTTTTGTCTCAGTCTCCTCATTTGTAGAATAGGAAAAAACAGTACCTAACTGATAGGTCGTTGGGAAGATTAAAAGAGTTAAAATGTGCAAATTATTTTGAGTAGTACCTAGCCTATAATAAGTGCTATCTACATGTTTGCTATCACGTAAGTGATACGGGAAGTTTATGTTGGTTCAACTAAGTTTTGCTCATCTTACTCCTGAGTGATTTAGGTACTTAACAGGAAGGTACTTGATGGACCGATGGTAGATGAATGAAAAGACTACTACTACTGTGAAGCCTTCATTTCTGAGAGTGGAAGAATGATTTCAAGAAAAATACCATGAGATATTTCCAAAGAAAGCTGCCAGGGGTCCAGGGTTTCCTGGGAAGAGGAATCCAGTGCCAGGATGCCCATTGAAAAACATCAGGATTAAGTCACCCACATATCTGACTTCAGGGCATCACAAGGTCCTGCTCTTGACAATACTGCCAACACATGCCATTGTTCTAGTCTTCGTACTCTCAGGTGTGTAATTCCCATCATTAGAACTTCTGTTCCTTCGATTTACAAAACAAGATGGGAGCATTGTTTTTGAAGGCTGTTCTGAGCAAAAGTACACAACTATACTACTGGTCTCACTTTAAGTTCCTGAGCACAGATTTTACTATAAACCAAAAATCTCACGATATTTCTCTTGAAATCATTCTTCCACTCTCAGAAATGAAGGCTTCATATCTTATCTTTTTGTTTCAAACTCTAGACAGCCTCTTCTCTCTGCCTTCAATCTGAGCTGATGGCTACACACCCTCTTACTAGATGTAAGCAGTCTGATCAGAACTATCTCATGCTCCATCACTAGATCCATAAACATTCTACCCTCCCCCTTGTTACTGTCCTGCTCCTAAGGCCTGCACTCCATCCTCTCCTTCTTCCCCGCTCACCTATTTTGCTCCTACGATTAACCCCTCTCTCTTCCAAACCATTTCTCTCCCTCACCTAGATCATTCCCAACCTACATGGCCACTATAGTACTAAATTAGGACGCCTCATTGCAAGGTCATCAGCAACTCCCACTAAAACAAAAACACTGATTGCCATCTTACTTGATTTCCGAGTGGAGTAAGCATTCAACACAGGCACTCATGACCTCCTGTAGGAAACATTATTCACTTGGTAATTAGGATGCACACTTTCCTCATTTTCATCTTTCTTTAAAAACCAGTTAATGAATACTTTTCTTTTTCCTAAATTATAAATATTAGAGAGCTACAGGGCACAGTCCTTGATCTTTTTCTCTTTCTTATCTACACTCTCTCGCTATGTAATCTCACCCAGTCTCCTAGCTTTAAATATATCTATATCCTGATGTCTCCCCAGTTTATATTATCAACTTCTTACCTGAGCTACTATCCTTGTGACAACTCCACATCACCACTTGGGTGTTTATTCTTGACTTTCTCTTCCCTCTACCTTCAGACTTTACCCATTATTATTTATTTTTT
>NW_011888799.1:3080634-3082356 GCF_000151845.1 Pteropus vampyrus
TATGAACTGATGAACATAATGGGAATTAAAATAGTGCTACCATCTGAAACAAGTAGATATAATTTCTTTGAAATACGGCACTTTGAATAGAGTTCATTATGTTTTCATAACAATGTTTTATAAGTGTCCTATTAAGTAAAAAGCTCTGTCAAGTATAAGTAATGTGTAATATTTGAGCAAGCGAGAGCTGAGGAATGCTGACTCTTGTCAGAAACATTAAAATGATCCAAATGCCACACAGGCCTTAATCTCTGGGTGCTGCATTACTGAGATTCATCTGGTCAGAGCCTAATTGTTTGCATCTTGTTTAGATAGAACTCCCTTAGGTTTTCTCTCAATCTGCATTTTCACTCAACTTGACCATTACAAAGTATTTAACACTAAGACAACATTGGTCTCAAAAAAGCAGTTAAAAAAAAAGATTTTTCCTTCAAATCTTTCAGTCTCCAACATTCATTAACAAGTTCTTCTGCCTTGCCAATATATTCTGTATTTCTCCACTCCAGTTTTTGATCATGTTTCTCTTTTTCTTAAAGAATTTGTAAGTAGTTGCCATCTTTAACATTCAAGTCACAGCACTTGTACACACAGAGCCGAAAGGAATTTGAAAAATTATCTCATTTAATTCACTCATTTTAGAGATGAGGATTTTTTTCTGAAAGATTTATTTAGCTAAACCAGATGAGCTTTCTCTGCCCTTGAAGTCAAATTCAGAAATAAAAATAGAGTACATATTGGGGTGGATTGTAGTAAGCTTGGGGTAGGAGTAGGGAGGGAAAACTAAGGTAAAGAGAACCATCACAGGGTCATGAAGTCACCAGAAACTGAAAAAATACTGGTCATCTCTAAATTACATTCCCATAGCTATTCTACTAGCCTGAAAAAGTAAGCCACAGGAGGTCATTTATAACCTATATTCATACCCACTGCTAATCTTACAATAAAAACAATAAGCATAATGACATAAAGCTTAAACTTTGGAGCCAATTAATTCTAGGTTCAAATCCTCATCTCAACATTAGCTGTGTAATCTTGGGAAGGCCTTGGGAAGACTTGAGTTTAAAAATCTGTATGATGAGGATAACAACTCACACCTGTAGTGTAGGACTGTTGTGAGGTTTAAATGATGGTATATACAAAATGCTAGTAGCTATACCAATGTTCATATAAGCATCATTCACAATAGTCAAAAGGTGGAAACAACTTGTGTCCATTGAAGGATGAATAGATAAACAAAATATGGTATATACATACGCTGGAATATTATTCAGTCTTAAAAGAGAATGAAATTTGGATATATGCTACAACATGGACAGACCTTGAAAACATTATACTAAGTAAAATAAACCAACACAAAAAGACAAATATTGTATAATTCCACTTATAAGAATATCTAGAATAGGCAAATTCAGAGACAGAAATTAGAATAAAAGTTACCAGGGGCTAGGAGTATAAGGAAATGGAGAGTTATTGTTTAATGGGTACAGAGTTTCTGTTTGGGATTATGAAAAAGTTCTGGAAACGGATGGTGGTTAAGAGTTGTTCAACATTGTCAATGTACTTAATGCCACTAAATTGTACACTTAAAAATTATTGAAATAGTAAAGTTTATGTTATGTATATTTTACCACAATAAAAGAAGAAAATAAGCAAAACAAAACAAAAATGCTGGGAGAGTGCCAGATGAAAAATACATGGGCTTTCAAGTCTTTGGGGTAAATA
>NW_011888799.1:3082406-3083587 GCF_000151845.1 Pteropus vampyrus
AAAATTTATTTATTTAAATTAGTTTCAAGTATACCATACATTGGTTAGATTAATGGCACCACCATTCACCTACTGACTCAGTCAAAAATCCTAGGCATCATTCTTTATTTTCCTTCACCTCCAACATTCAATCCTGAGCAATTTGTATTAGGTTTAACTACAAAACATAGCCAGAATTAGACCACTTTTCCCCACTTCTCTGCCACCAGTCCAGTTCAAGCCTCCATCATCATTTCCTTGGACAAGTCTTTGAATCAGTCTCCTTGCTACTCTTTTTGCCCTTTCAAGGTTGACTTTCTACGTAGCAGCCAATCTTTTTAAAATGTAAGTTACATCAAGTCACTGCCTTGCTTACAACCTTCCCAATACACCTAGCATAATGACCTAACTCTTGTGTGATCTGGTCCTTGTCTACCTATCTGACCTCATCTCTTGTTGTGCATTGATTGCTCATATCGGCCCCGCTGTTGTTCCACCATGCCAAGCTTACCCCCATATCATAGCCTTTGAATTTATTGTTCCTTTTACCTGGAATGCTCTTGCCAAGATTTTCATACAGCTTCTCATCATTCAAGTCTTTGCTCATATTTTACTTCTTCACAAGGGCTTTCCCTGAAACTGCTATCAAAGGTTACACACTTATCTTCAGGCTGTTACTCCATTTTCTTTTTCTTCTGGTACTTATCACTAACTGAAATTTTATTTATTTAGTTGTTAGTTATCTGCTTCCCCACCAGACTTTCTCTCCACAAGGCTAGGGTCTTTGTTTCTCTTATTCTTTTCCCCCCAGCCCCCGCCACCTCCCACTGCCTAGAACAGTGCCCAGCAGCCAGTACGTGTGGCAGAAACTAAATCATCTCCCTCAGCTCTCATGACAACCCCCATTCTATTTTATTTCCTATAAAACTACATTTCCTAGTCTCTCTTACAACTCACATTTTGCATGAGACCTAGCTCTCTCAAGCAGATGACACTCCTATGTAAGATTTGGAGGTGAGTAAGGAGAGGTGATGGCTATGAGAAAGATCAGATTTTTAGAAGAGTATGGTAACAGAGGCATCTGGTTCTTCTGAGACAGCTGCAAGGAAGGTTCTGGAATCTAGGACTTAATGTCCTAAATGCCAAGTGGGGATAATAGTAGTGTTTTGCAGAGCAGTTTAGTGGTGTGGTTAGATGCATCT
>NW_011888799.1:3083637-3084942 GCF_000151845.1 Pteropus vampyrus
AAATAGTAAAGTTTATGTTATGTATATTTTACCACAATAAAAGAAGAAAATAAGCAAAACAAAACAAAAATGCTGGGAGAGTGCCAGATGAAAAATACATGGGCTTTCAAGTCTTTGGGGTAAATATCCAAAAGAGGGATTGCTGGATCGTATAGTAGATCAATTCTGTTTTTTGAGGAATCTCCATACTGTTTTCCACAGTGGCTGTTCCAATTTGCAGTCCCACCAGCAGCGTATGAGGATTCCTTTTTCTCTGCATCCTCTCCAACATTTGTTATTACTTATCTTGTTGATAATAGCTATTCTAACAGGTATGAGATAGAATCTCATTGTGGTTTTAATTTGCATTTCTCTAATAGCATTTCCCTAATAGCGATGATAAGCATCTGTTCGTGTGTTTATAAAAGATATTTTCACACCAATGTTCATAGCAGCATTATTGACAGTGGCCAGGACATGGAAGCGACTGAAGTGTCCTATGATAGATGACTGGCTAAAGAAGCTGTGGTACATATATACAATGGAATATTACTCAGCCATAAGAAAAGATGAAATACTGTCATTTGCGACAACATAGATGGACCTTAAGATAATCATGCTAAGCGAAATAAGCCAGACAGAAAAAGTTGAAAACCACGTGATATCATTTATATGTAGGATGTAAACCTAAAAGCAACAAACGAACAGGACAAACAAACAGAAACTCATGGACATGGACACTAGACTAGTGGTTACCAGAGGGTAGCCGGGAGGTAGATGGGGTAAAAAGGGTCAAATATGTGGTGACAGAAAGACATCTAACTATGGGAGGGGAACACACAATGCAATATATATGCCTTACAGTTAAATTGTACACCTGAAATTTACTGGATTTCGTTAACCAATGTCACCATCAGAAAAAAAATACACGGGCAAGCAATGGTAGGTATGGTTGATATCCCATTCTGCCCATTTTACCTGTTCTAAGTAATGTAGTGACAAGTTGATATATTTGGCCTCTGTTAAAAGCAGGCCTCCTACTCCAGTCTTTGCAACTCGCTCTGAACCAGCCAGGTCAACCAAATGAAGTTTGGCATGTCGGACAGTGGCAGATCCTGGTTCTTTGCTTGATAAATGAATAGTGAAAATGCAGTGGGAACGGGTTGAAGCTTGGTTCATAGGAGTCTACAAAAAAGAAATTTCAAAACAAAAATCATGTGAGCAATGAGAAGTTTTGAAGAATATCAACAAATATAAATTTAAGTTTCCAATGATGACATTTCCCATGAAGCTAACTTTGTCAAATGGAGAAAAAATAAATCCTGT
>NW_011888799.1:3084992-3087292 GCF_000151845.1 Pteropus vampyrus
TGAGACAGCTGCAAGGAAGGTTCTGGAATCTAGGACTTAATGTCCTAAATGCCAAGTGGGGATAATAGTAGTGTTTTGCAGAGCAGTTTAGTGGTGTGGTTAGATGCATCTTCTGGTTGCTCGCTGCCACCTGGGTAGTATCTATGCCCAGTTTTCTAAATTTTCTTGAGATTCTTTACATTTAATAAATTCTATGCTGCTTAAATTAGCTAGAGTAGATTTTTCCAGTTTGCAACTAGGAAATTTGACAAATACAACACATGGTCAACACATTTTTGTTAAGTGAATCCAAACAGATGCATGAGTAGCTTAATTAGTTTCACCTGAGAAGGCAGTGTGCTGGTCATTAGTATGGAATGAGATTTGACAGAACTAAGTTTCGGTGTAATTGAAAATGAACTGGGGACTATGGCAGACCCAAGTCTGAGTGGCAAGGTGGTAGCATAGGTAGCTGAGCAGAGATCCAGACCCTAAGAGCCAAGAAGACAATAAAATATTTGAAAGAGGCAAGGTAGGCCTAAATATCAAGTACCAGACCAAATAGGGGTTGGTCTGACAGGTGTGCAGAGAGTGTGGCATTATTGTCTATGAATCATCAGTTAAATATCTAACGATGTTCTACGTACTTTGAAGTTCTTTTATAAAACAAATGTCATTATATTTTCCCCTGTTCTAGGAAACAATGTTGCTATCTCTTCAACAGCTTTACTGACAACTTAGATAACATAAAACAGAATATGCTTATTAAACTCACTATTGATGTTAAATTACGTGATGTGTTAGTTAACTTGCTTTTGTTTGCAGTAAGAGAAAAGATAACCTAAACTGGTTTTAATCATAGGGAAAATTTATTGGCTCATGTAACTATAATAGGAAAGGCTTTTGGTTAGAATGACCCAGAAAGTCAATGCTACCACCAAAGACTTAGTTTATGCCCATATCTCAAGTCTATCTTCTACGTAGTAGAAGTCTGCCTCTCTTCATGGCCATAGGATGGCTGCCAAATGCTCTCATGTTACAAACTTCTTTATTTATAACAGGTACGAGAGGGCCTTTCTTCTTTAATCATTAAACAAAAGTCCTGAGCTTCTCTAGAGACCAACTTGGGTCATGGGCCCATCCATGAGCCAATCACTGTACCCAGAAAGACAGGCTCCAATTGGCTTAGATCAGTCAGGTTCTACTCCTGGAGCTGGGATACACTCCTGTCTGCTACCACCTGGAATGAATGGGGTGCACGCAATCCCAATGTCTTTTCCAGAAAAAGTTCTAAAACTGTGAGAGGAAAGAAATAAAATTAAAAATGAGATTACAAATTGAACATACAGTCTTTACAAATGGAGAAAATGAAGCCAGTTTATAAGAAAGGAAAGAATGCAGGACATAGAGTCAGAATCTAGCTTTTCCACTTGTGCAATCTTAGGCAAATCTCTTAAATTTCTTAGCCTTATTTTCTTTACCTATAAAATCCCCACACAGAAAAGTGGGATGAGAATGCCTGTCAATCTCAAAAAAAGGATCTCTATTTAGAGATCAATAGAAATCATTTCTGGTATAGTTCTTAGTAAAACAAAAAGCACTGAGTGTTGTAGAGGGGTCTTCAGGCTATGTTCTTTATGATCCCTTTGGAGACTTGTTTTGGCCACAGAGACCAGTCCTAGGCCATTTCTTTAAAAGAAGACCCTGAACAGGTATCTTCTCAGTGCTAAAGAGCTTAGGAATACCATAATAAGCTCAGATCCCTTGAAGCAGATACAGACCTTCATAGTGACCCAGAAATGGCCAGTATCTGGGAAGAGGCAGAGGTAGATTATTCTTTGTGGGGCTGCTGTGGGCGTTCTAAACTGAGTAGGAACCATGTGATCTAAACGGAACAGGGTAAGGAGGTGGTCATACAACCTGGTTTTTTTTTCTAAACATTTACTTCCATTTTGGTTTTCATATATAAATACAATAACATGTTCCTGAAGGCATTCCTCAACTGACAAAGAGAGAAATCTCATATTATACTTAATATCTCTACGTACTTAGAAACCGTGTCTAAAATTAATAATTTAATTTACTATTGAATGAACTAAAGAGATTTTAAGAGCTCAGAAGTGCATGGAAAATTATCCCTTGAAAACTGAAAAGATTTGGAATGGTTACAACTGGCATTGGCACCATTAGATTTTCTTCTGAGCACAACATATTCAGTGGAAAGCCAAATGGAAACTGAAACTCTAGAAGTCTCACTCATGTTGGATAACTGGCTGAAGTGACACTGATTCCGATTTCTGTAGAGGTAAATAGCAAACACT
>NW_011888799.1:3087342-3089250 GCF_000151845.1 Pteropus vampyrus
GGATCTCTATTTAGAGATCAATAGAAATCATTTCTGGTATAGTTCTTAGTAAAACAAAAAGCACTGAGTGTTGTAGAGGGGTCTTCAGGCTATGTTCTTTATGATCCCTTTGGAGACTTGTTTTGGCCACAGAGACCAGTCCTAGGCCATTTCTTTAAAAGAAGACCCTGAACAGGTATCTTCTCAGTGCTAAAGAGCTTAGGAATACCATAATAAGCTCAGATCCCTTGAAGCAGATACAGACCTTCATAGTGACCCAGAAATGGCCAGTATCTGGGAAGAGGCAGAGGTAGATTATTCTTTGTGGGGCTGCTGTGGGCGTTCTAAACTGAGTAGGAACCATGTGATCTAAACGGAACAGGGTAAGGAGGTGGTCATACAACCTGGTTTTTTTTTCTAAACATTTACTTCCATTTTGGTTTTCATATATAAATACAATAACATGTTCCTGAAGGCATTCCTCAACTGACAAAGAGAGAAATCTCATATTATACTTAATATCTCTACGTACTTAGAAACCGTGTCTAAAATTAATAATTTAATTTACTATTGAATGAACTAAAGAGATTTTAAGAGCTCAGAAGTGCATGGAAAATTATCCCTTGAAAACTGAAAAGATTTGGAATGGTTACAACTGGCATTGGCACCATTAGATTTTCTTCTGAGCACAACATATTCAGTGGAAAGCCAAATGGAAACTGAAACTCTAGAAGTCTCACTCATGTTGGATAACTGGCTGAAGTGACACTGATTCCGATTTCTGTAGAGGTAAATAGCAAACACTCCCCATTCTCAGTGGTTTCTCACCCAGTGTTTGGGCTGATGGAGACCGTGGGTCACACCAGGAGCAATTGGGAGGCTTATGGTTAGAACAACTATGCACGGTCCTCTTTTTTTCCCCCATGGACTCGATTTCTATGGCCGAGATGTACCCTGTTATTGTGGTTTAAAATGTTTTTGAAGAGACTTTTTGGAAAAAGTACTGCATACACAAGGAGAACTCCAAAACCAACAATACTCTGGCAAACAGAAAGTTATTTACTTGAGAGCACAGTAAGGTGCATTCAACTCAGAAAATCTGCCCTGTGAGCAGGTGGAAGGTCTCACAATTATGGCCAGAAGTGCAGTTACAATTTTGCATGGGATTTCTATGAGCAGTGTGAGCTAATTAATGTAAGAAAAGTTACCAAACTGGTCATTATCTAGTCCACCTCCATTTTAAACAGTGCAACTGAGACAGAGAGGAGGTAATTAATTACCGACACTTATATAAATTTCTATTACACCATTTATCTTACTGTATTGCGAGAATTTGCTTATATGATTTGCTCTTTCACTGGATAACATGACAGCACAGACTATTTCTCAGTCATACATTTATCCCCATTGCCTAACATAATTTGGGCACTCAATCACAATTCGTTGAATGGATAAATGAATGAAGCTAACTAAACTAATTTGCGTTATACTTCCAGTCTCATTAGACACATAATAAAAAACTACATAAAAAAATTTCATTATAAAAGTCTTGGAATTCTGTTATTTCATTAACAGTATCTGCCTGCTCTTTTTATTATTCTCATTCCTATATACTCTTTGGTTCTCTCTTATCTCTTTCTGTGTAAAAATTCCAAAATTTCTCTACTACCACACACTTTTTCTCTAGCAGCGACTTCTTGATTTACTCAGCCCCACGTATCCATGTCCACATACTGTAGTTTTCCTTATTTATGTTCTTCTTTCTTCTCACGTTAATCTTCTCTTCCTCCTCTCTCCATTATCTTATGCTATACTCTCCTTGAAGATACTTGTATATCAGTGTAAATAGTTACCAATTGGAGTGATGCAGTAGGTGAATAAGAAACAGATAAATTATGTTCAGAGAGCCAGAGGTCAATGACATATGCA
>NW_011888799.1:3094635-3118412 GCF_000151845.1 Pteropus vampyrus
AAAGTGTCATTATATACAGAAAACATGGTGGTCTACATAGAAAATGCAAGAGCATCTATAAAATGTTAAGAACTAAAAAGTTTAGCAGGGTTGCTAGATGCAAGATCAACATGAGAAATCAATGAAGTTCTAATAATCCAGCAATAATTAATCAGGAAATGTTATTCATAATGGCAACAAAGACGATGAGATAATACGGGATTAATCTTAAAAAATATGTGTAATTTGTAGAGAAAATGACAAAATTATATTAAAGAATAAAGAAAATCTGAATAAATGATGTACTAGATATTAAAATACCATTTCATGGATGAGAAAACTCAAAATTAATCTATATGTTAATTTCTCTATATTAAACTATTTAATGTAGTTGAAATAAAAATGCTACAGGTTTTGTATGTGGAGCAAAACAAACACATTGATTCTAAATATCAGATAGAAGAGCAAATATTGAAAAATAACAAAAAATAATAATGTGAAAGAAGAACAAGGAAGGGGGATATGTCCTGCTATTTATCAAGGTATATCATAATGCCACAGTAGTTAAAACAGTGTGGTGCTGGTGTAGGAACAGATAACTAGATCAGTGAAACATTTTGTGCTCATTTAGTAACTCTATAGGATAGAGGTGATATCACATCACAGTGGAGAAAGGATGGACTAATCAATAAATGGTACTGGAATAACTAGCTATCTATCTTGAAAAATACAAATTTAGATTGCTTTCTCACACGAATATACACACAAATTTCAGAATGTATTAGAGTTCTGCATAAAATAACACAACTTTAACATTAATATAAGGAAATTATATTGTAATCAACCCAAGGCAGTAATGGCTATTTTAAGATAAGAAATAAAAAATAAATAAATAAATTGATTTAAAATATTTGACCAAATAATCCAAAATTAAAAAACTTCCATGTGTTAAAATGTACCACAAAGGTAAAAGACTGGGAGAGATGTTTGCAATACATATGGCTAACAAAAGATTAATATTTGAAATAAAGAACACTCACAATCAATAAGAAAAAGACAAACAACTAAAAGACAAACAATCTAAAAAATGAACAAAGGATATGAACAGGCAACCGATATATAGGAAGAAAAAAATGAACAAAGGATATGAACAGGCAACCGATATATAGGAAGCCTAAAAATGGTCAATAAGTATTAGGAAAAAAATATTCAAAAATCACAAATAATCAGGCCATAGCAATGGACTATTTCATTCATATCTATCAGACTGGCAAAAATTTTAAAAATAAAATTCAACGAAAGTATTTGTAAGAATATAAGGAAATGGGAACCTTTACATACTGCTGGTATGAATACGAATTAAGAACTGTTTTTGAGAGCAATTTGACAATATGTGGTGAAATTGCAAATGCCTATAACCCACAACCTAGCAATAAACTACAAGATAAATTTCCTAGAGAGAAATCTAGGACAGGTACAGCGGTGTGGGGAGAGAGACGGGGAGAGGTGTGGGGAAGGGAGGGGAGGAGAAAGGAGGAGAGATGGACATAGACATGGAGAGAGAGATGGAGATGGACATTCACTGAAAAACTGTTTGAGATAACAAGAAATTGATGTACAACCTAAATAGGCATCACTGGTGGAAAAGATAAATAAACTGTGATATTTCAAACTGTAAAAAAGTTAAAAGGAAGCTACTTTTGGATAGATTGACATAGAAAATAGAAAGCTGAGGAAAACTAGCAAGTTAAAGAATTATATAAACACTATGATAGAACTTATATAATTAAAAAAGTAATATATGATCTAACAATATTTTTTCATGATGCTATAACTTAGGTCACTAAAAGAATAAAAATATGGACTAGAAGGATATAACAAGTTAATGACAGAGGTTGCCTTTGTGAAGAATGGAAGTGAAAAGTCAACAAGGGGACTTCAACTTTACCTGTACCATCCCATTTCTTTTATTTAAAAACTATCAGAAGTCAATCCTGATATCCAAAACTTCTAAAAATAAAAATTATCTAAAAATATTCCAAATGAATGTTCATGTGAGTAAATGTGTTCCGATCTACACTTTTGTAAAGTGGGATTTAACCAAAGACTCTCCATATGGATGCACATGTATGCAGATAGGGTAACATGCTTGGAAACTATTTCTACCAGAAATTCTGTCTGTAAATATAAATTCTTGATACACATCATCGTTGATTTACGCCAACTAGCAACGTACACAGATGTTAAAGTACTGGCACAGGTTTGGTGATGATGATGATGTAGCTAGTGAGTTAAACAGGCTGAAAATTTGACCCATTACTTGTTGCCACAATAACTATACCCACCCAGCCAGTGTGTGATTTTGCATGCTAAAGTGGATCAGCAAATAACTGTGCATGTAAAACCGCAAACTCAAATTTAGAACCTAGTTGAGGTGTTTTGGAAGTGACTGTAAGTTATTTGCAGAACTTAAACATGGGTTTCATTTCACTGTTACATTCACACAACAATAAATCCTACAGTGCTATAATGAAAGTCAAATTGACAATCGATATAAACAAAAAACATGGAGACTGTCCCCAACAGCTGTCTTCGGCTTCTAAATTGATATACTGAAATCACAGTAAAATGTGGGCAATTAGTGAATATTGGAAGAGTGTACCCATTTCAAAGGAATGTGAGATTTACATAAAATAAAATTGTACTTCTGGAGTCTGTAATTAAAATGCCGTAATATACTGTAGGAGTCCATGCCTACAATTTTGTAACTTCTCATAAATATTTTCTGCATGAAGTAGTAGTTGGTGTCCTCTTAGCTAAAATTTTCTTAAACCTCAAAAAACATTCTTTATGTGTATCTGTGTAAGTGTGATTGAATGTGCGGGTGTCTGTTCTGTGTTTATTTTAGGACATCTTTATGTCTCATAGGCATGCCCCTACGTTTGTCCTTTTAAAGGTAAAATTGTATTAAAACATTTCTGAAACTGCCTAAGAACAGATGGCACCATTTAGGCAGATTCATTCAAATTTAAGCGCACATTTTAAACAAATGTGCTCTTGGCACTAGAGACTGTGCCTTTGGAAAAATTCTAGTGATGATTAATCATCCCCACGCAGATAGCTTTCACATTTCATATCATTCTATGTATACAGCTCTGTGTTAGGCAGTACAGAGACTAGAAGGAAAATAAGACATGGACCTTGCCTTCAAGGAATTTATAATCTAGTTCAGGAGCTAAAAACAAAATGTATGAAATGAGAATAAATAATGAGAAAAAGGCAGATGTGCAGTAAAATTGATCTGTTCTCAGCACTGCACATCCTGATCCTCCTGGCAACACCTAAGAATGCTGGCCATTCTCTTATTTTAGAAGCTCCCTGGTTTCTAGAGTCAAACACTCTCCTGTTACTTTCATCCCAACTATTGTGTCCTTTTCCTTTATAGGTCCCTTTTCTCTCCAAATAGACACATCCCAAGCTATGGTCACTATACTTCTTCTCCTTGGAGAACTCTTCTTCCATAGCTCTGATTCTTATTGGATAGGCATTGTAGTGTAGTCAAAAATCACACACCAAAATTCTTAGAATTTGCAATGAGCATGGGGTGCATATATCTTTTTGAAATAGTGTTTTCATTTTCTTTAGATAAATACCCAGAAGTGTAATTGCTAGGTCATAAAGTAGTTCTATTTTTAGTTTTTTTGAGGAATCTCCATACTGTTTTCCAAAGTGGCTGTACCAATTTACAATTCCATCAACAATGCACAAGAGTTCCCTTTTCTTCACATCCTTACCATCACTCCTTCTTTGTTGTACTGTTGTAAATAGACATTCCAACAAGTGTGAGGTGATATCTCATTGTGGTTTTGATTTGATTGTTTACAACAGGCAAAATATGGAAGTAACCTAAGTGTCTATCAATATACAATTGGATAAAAAAGATATGGTACATATGAACAATGGAAACGAATGAAATTTTGCTATTTGTAGCAACATGGATGGACCTAGAGAGTATTATGCTAACTGAAATAAATCGGGGAAAGACAAATACTGTGTGATTTCACTTGTATGTGGAATCTAAAAAGCAAAACAAATGAACAAATGAAATGGAAACAAACTCATAAATACAGGGAACAAACTGATGATTGCCAGAGGGGAGCGGGGGAAACAAAAGGGGAAGGGGATTAAGAAGTACAAACTTTCAGTTATAAAATAAGTCACAGGGATGCAATACAGCCTAGGGAATATAGTCAATAATATAATAACTCTGCACAGTGACAGATGGTTACTAGACTTATTGTAGTGATCACTTTGTAAGGTACATAAATGTTAAATTGCTATGTCGTATACCTGAAACTAATATAATATTGTATGTCAACTATAATTAAAAATTTTTTTAAGAAAAAAAAAAAATCTTAGAATTTGGTACCAGATTACTTGGTTTCAAGTCTGTTTCCATCAGTGTTGAAATTTTAAGCAAATTTACATAAAGTAATTTTGGTTTTCATAACTTCAAAATGCTATAAGAAAACTTGTTTGCTGCAAAGAGTTATAGTAAATACCAATTGAGTTACTGAGTTTTGAAGTGGTCCGTGAATGGTAAAAGGTCATGTAAATGTCCTTCACTCTTGATATTGACTCTATTCAGATGCCTCACATACTCTCGTTTACAACTATAATTTCTCTGTACACCAAATTAGAATGTCCAGGATCTTGACTGATAATTGTTACTAAAACATCTTGAACCTAATACTCCTCCAAAGCAACCTCATTACGTGCCCTCAATCTGTGTCCCATGGATGGATATCCAATCTGTCCTATTACTGTTAAATTTACCTCTACTTCTATCTCTAAATATCCTTTACTTCTTACCTGGGTTATTACATTCTCTTCTTACTAGCCTCCCCATGCTTACTCTTGTCTCTTCTAATTGTTCTCCACCTTGCAGATAGAGTACTACCTTTAAAAGACATATTTAATTATGTTAATCCTACCTATATCCCTGAAGTAAACTGCCATGCTCCCTAAGACTAATTATCTCTAGTTTCTTCAACTGTGTCTTATTCAACTGTTTATCAAACTATGTTTTTAAACATGGCATTCTCATATTCTGAATTGAATATATATTTTCTAAAGTAGCCTAACCACAGCAGAGAACACTAGAATCTAGGCAATCTAAATCTAATGTTGCCAGGAAATAGCATATAAAGTATTATACCATATTTTCCCTAGCCTTTTACCCATACTATGAAATTGCTATGGGACACACACACACACACACACACACACACACACACACACACACACTTATTTGATGACTAAATTTGATTAGTTTTATCTCAACATTATAATCTGTTGAGATAATTCTGGATTTTGATTTTTTTAAAATTTTGTGCTATCTACAAATGAAAATATCTTGTATATCCTCATTGATACAATGTGTAGGACTTTGAGTAGTGCATAATAACAACATTCCATGAAGACACCACTACTTTCTATTCTGTTAGGTAACAGTTATGGGTATTTTCCAATTGGCTTCAGTCCAAGTACTTTCATATGCCTTCAATTCCTCTTTATATCCACAGGATATTTCGAGATACTTTATTAAATAAATTGAATTCGCCTGACCCATGAATTTTTCTTACCTTATTAGAAAAGTGAATGAAATTAGTTTAAGGTGAATCAGTGCTATTTCCTAATTGCTTATTGACCATTATTAATAACCCTTTTTCAGATCCTTTTTTAGGGCTTGATATCAAAACTATTTACTTGTCTTTTTCCAAATATATTTTCTTTTTTAGAAAGTTGAGAATACATGACTTTCATCTGTGGAGTAAAAGTCTAAAAACCTAGGCTCACTGGGTCCCTTGCAGATTCATCCTATCTGTAGTCTGTGGTCAATGAAAGTTTTCCTCTTTCTCTTCTCCAACATAATAAAATCTTACTTCTCATTGAAGGTCCATCTGAAGGTTACCTCCTCTACAAAGGCTCTCCACTTCCTTCCTCCTCCCATCTAGACGTTGAACTCCTTGAGGGCAATACCTGTGTCCTACTCATCATTGTAACCCTAGCATGACATAACATAATAGTATTCAACAATATTTGTCAAATGGAACTCTTGCTTATCTTTAGTTTTCTAGAATCTCTATGGAATGCTTCATAATTTCTAAAAACCTCCAGATAATTCAGAGGCTAGATCTGCAAACTCTTTAAGTACCTGAAATATAATTTGAGTCTGAAAATTAAAATTATTTGAAACAGCTAGATTGACTCAAATTTCTCTATCTATTTTGGTCTTCAATTATTCTTTGTGCCTGATTCCAGGGCTCTTAAACACTACCCTCTATATCTTCAGCTGCCTTTTCTCTTGCCTAGAATGTCCTCTTTCTAGTCAAATAATGCCTAGTATTTCTTACTGGAAAAGTATGCCCTTTCTCTCCTCCCAAAATAAGCCTACTCAAAATTTATTTATCTTTACAAATTCCCCTGGACTATTCCCAACTGATGTTAGACATTGTGTTCAGAAAGGCCATTTAACACATATGCACATAGTAGATCATTAATATCCAAACTTTGGAAAAATCCACAAAACAGATTGTTCCAAATGGATTTTTAAATGTCCATCATTTTAAAAATTATGACACTTAATAGACAATTTGTTACAATTGGTAGTGAGGTGCGATGGTGTGATCCATTGGACAAAAATGAGTGGTGTAATGTAAAGTGTGGTGCAGATTATAAAAGGTGACCCAACAATGACCCTCTCAGACACTTGTAGCCTCAAACTTTCTATATAGAAGGGGCTTGGAGCAGCAATGTGGTTGTGGAGTGGTACTTAAAGCTGCTTTCACAGAGCATTTCACATAATATTGCATTAAATTGAGGAAACACCACATATCTCTATTGAAGAAAATCTCCCACAGTCCTTCAAGCCATTTACTGGCACTGGCTGAGCTCTCACTCTTAGAAACAATTTCATGTGGCAAAAAAGATATCAAATTTCATTGCACAAAAATAATTTTCTGCAGATCACGAAATATTCCTAGGCTGAAACAGGAATTTGAAAAGAAACATTATAACAAGAAAAATCAGGTAAGACTGATAAACATTTCCTAAAGGCTATTTATTCATCTTTCCTTTTGTGTTTTATAACCAATGTACAACAAGCAATCTGATGCTCTATAATTTTGTTGCGCATACTCTTATCATCAGATCAACAACGATTCCCTGTAAAATAAAATTTTCACTTTTCAAAATTACTTCATTATGCTCTGTGTTTGTGTATGTGTGTGTGTCCATTTTCAAGACTGAAAATTTTAGGGGCAAGAACTGATAAGTGAAATATGGTTTTTGTGTTTACATATGTTTTTTGTAACTTTTCTACTTTTAATCTCACATGTTTTCCATCACTTTAGAAATGATGATAGCCAATACAGCCTTCAATGATTCAAATAATCACTTTATATCACATATAAAGTTTTCTAGGTTCCTTTGAATACTTGTTTATTTCTTGTCATATCTTTAACTTACATTCCATTCTTATGTACCAAAATCTTTTTTTTATTACTCTGCTATTTTGAAATGAAATATCTCAACATGAATTTCTTTTAATCTAGAATAGGTTAGGTGAAGAAAATCTCCTTTAGACTAAACAGGAGTATATAATGTATACACTTGAGACTCTTTAAAAGAAACTAGCTAAGACCAACCACAGCAGCCAGAAAATCCAGAATGCAGCTTTCCACTGCCATTCTTATTTGATTCTACTCTCTAACCTAGATTTAATAACACTCTCTAACCAAGATATCCTAACTGATCTCTTCCTCTATTTGAATCAAAGACTGAAAATATTAACCTCCATGTGGTTTCTAGGCTGATATCCTAGCGTTTCACGTTAAAACTTACCCTAATTAAGGATTACCTAACCCCTCCATCTTGATTAGATAAATAATTCCTAATGTAGTTTTTACCATAGTAAATGAGTTGGATTAGGAGGCCTACCATGCTCTTAATATACTTTAACTCAGCCTGGAAAAGTGAGGCCTGACCAAACCTAGTGGTTTAGCACGTGACTCTGTAAACACCTGCCTTGATTTTTTTTTGAGGTTGTTTCAGAACATACTGCCTAGCAGGCAAAATATCCCCAATTAGATAAACCTCTATTGAAATGAATGATCTTAAACTGCTCATTTTCCTTTGTGATTTTTCTCTTTATAAGATATCTGGCATTTAGAAAATTAATCAAAATCATTTTCCCTACTTGCAGGATTTCTAGGTTCAGCGTATTGTCAGAGTAGTTTTGTAAAAGAGAAAAATAGACTAGGCACACCAATTTTGTTTAAAATTTAAAAGCAAGCTTTGGAATAATCTGGAACGTGTAATGAGAATGTTCTAGCAATTATGATTCACCTTTCTGATAAGAATAATCTACTATATTTTATTATATATCCCTCCTAACAAGGCTGGAATCAATTTGATAGTTTTTAAAATTTTCATGTCCTCAAAGATTTATTAGCTGACAATAAATTTAGAAAACCTGAATGTCAGAATTAGTGATGGCACTTCTGTTGATGTCAGAATTCAGAAGATTGCTTCCCTATGGGTCATTTCTCCAGGATTTAGCAAATCAAAATCAAACACAATTATATAAAAATCTAAGTATGCTAAAATCAGCACAGCAGATTGAGGAGGAATTTTACCTCTATCTTTAATCAGAGCTATGTTCAATTATCATTTATCATTCTTGGACTGGATATCATCATATCATCAGAGTATAGATTTTCTCTCTGAACAATGAAAACTACATGATCCAAAAAGTTCTCTTGCCTTTTTTTAAAAACATTTTTTAGCTATGCAAGAACAAGCATAGCTAAATTTAGTTCTCAATGGCAATAAATAACTCATCCCTATTATCTAGCACATATTTTTCCTCTTTTCAGTTGAGTTTAATCTTTTTTTTCTATTCCTTTTAAAATTTAGTTTAGCTTACCAATTTTCAATTTTGACCATACACATAACTGGAACAATAATATTACGGGGCTAAAAAGTCTAATGATCTTCTCAAGAATTTATAGAAGTTCATTTGTAAACTATCCTTATGGTAAACCTTTTTTATACATACTAATTACCTTGAGATTATAGGTAAGCTGAAAATACCCTTTACTATTCTATATACAGACAACTAGAAACAAGTAGTGATACTACATCAAGTAGAACTCAGATATATATATTTTTTAAAACTTTTATTCTTATGAAAGAAGTTTATCCTGTCAAATTGATTGTGATAGCTCTCAACAAAATCTTTGGGTTTGGACATCAATGTCACTCACAGTAGAGATGCTGAAGGAAGAACTCTAGAAGCACAGATGTCTAGTATTAGGTATATTATTTCACTCTATTTTATAGTCCAATAATATTTTCTCCACATTTCAAAGATTCCACAGTTTTCTCTATGGTCACAAAGATCTCTTGATGTTAGAACTGGCAAGACTCCGAATGGCATGCCCAAAGCATGATCAAATTACATGTTGAAGGGTTTGGTGGCTGAGAAGACCCCTGTCTCTTCTCTCCTAGCTTGAAACCAAGACAAGGAATAGATACAAAAGTCAGCCTGCCAAAAAATGAAAATATCTATCAGCAAGAAATGCTAGAAGAATAGCTTCTATGCTTAAAACTATGGCCAAAATTGGTTTCCTGCCAGTTTCCCCCATATGTATTCCAGATTTGTAAAATGACCCAAAAACAATTGATCTGAGTTATCAGTTTTTTACAGAGATGGTTTTACTCAGGGGCTAATCTTAGGCCTCTTTGCCCTGTGATCCATTCCTTCCCTTTTCTCTGCTTTCTTCAGAGATGCTGAGAGTCCTAAAGGCAGCATTTCCCCCAACACTCTGTTTAGCTGGCATCCAGTTGGGAAAATAGGAAAGGGGAGAAAAACTCTGGCTTTTCCCTTCCTCACATCCTCCAATCTCCTGCCAGTACCTCCTACCAGCTGAGACCTGTATACATTGTAATGGCTTCTTCTTGTTTGTTGCTGGTAACTTCTTAGCTGCTTCATTGTCTGGTTTGGCTTCTCAGACTCTTCCAACACCTATGAATCAAAACTATCTGCACTGATTTTCTTGTTTTAAATACAGAGTGGTTTTGTTTTCTTGACTGGATCCTGACTGACGTACTCAATTAAATATACTACACTTACTGTACTGCTCTCAGATATTATACAAGACTAATAGAAGCAAAAAGTTTTTATATTTCTTTCACAGTTACAGGCAAGACACTACACATTTTGTCACACAAGATTCTTTAAACAAGTATACATGTATTTTACCTAAAATTCAATACCTGTAAGCTTGCTCTGAACAATGTAGCTCAAAATGCCTAAACATTTCTCATTTTTTCTTGTCTGCTTGAAGAATCATAACTAAATTTTGTCCTTAATGGCAATAATTAACTCATTCCAGTTGTCTATCTTATCTGTCTTCTTTTAAATCAAATGCTACTGTGGAAAAGTCTGAGAACAGTCTCTCTTATTTTCACTTATTGTTGGCTTGCATTTTCTGAATGAATGTCCATAAGGCTCTTTCTTTAGTTTTGGAATTTAGTACCTTAAATAGATTTTATCTTGGATTTGAGCTTTCATTTTTTCCCTTAGACACGGGGTGTCCTTTTCATCTGCAGATTTAAATTCAGGAAACTTTCTCTTTCTCTCTATGCTTTTTCTGTTGTCTTTTTTCTTTTCTCTTCTTCACCATTTCTAATTATGTATAATTTGGTACTCCTTTGCCTGAGTATCACTTTCATTACTTTTTATATTTTTATTTTTCAAACACATTTCTTCCTCTTTTTTCCTCTCCTTCCTTTCTTCATCTCCTTTTCCTTTTTTGCTTTTAATGGCATCTTCATCTCTATAATGGCTTTCTTTTTCTTTTTCATTTCTTTTATAAGCTCCTCAAGTTTGGCTTTCATCTTCTTGTCTTATCTTGTAATCTTTTTTTGAACCCTTCTATATTTTAAGCTATTTTTAAAAACAAAGAATGCATTTAGGTAACATATTTAAGATTATGAACAACACATCCTCTGCTCCCTGATATTATCGGCCTTCAAATATATGTTTCCTAGCATTCTTCTGCTCCCCATTCCCCCCATACTCCATATATACGGATAGGTCTTTGGCTGTTTTCTTTCTGTCACTTATGTCCATCTATTTCCTGAAGAGTAGTCTGGGGGACGGAGGATGGAATATTCAAATTAAGTTTGTGTCCAGAATACTTTTACTCTATATCTGTTATGTTCTTAGTCTTAAAAGCATACACTTTCCTCAAACTTTTGCATTAAGAAAAATGCAAAATGGGATGGTAAAACTTTTTAAGTTACAAACTCACTGAACCTACTCCCCAAAGGCCATCTTTCTTGGCAATGAGCCTAGACCACTGACCACAAAAAAGCACTGTCTTTAAGGTTTCTTTTTTGAGTCCACATTTTATTGCGTAGAATAAATATCTGTACAATACCACTCCCCCTATACTTGCCTATGTTCACAGATCTCGTCACTCTAACCAAAAGATCATTGGATTTGTGTTTGAGAATTGTGACCCTTTCTTAAAGGGGAAACTGTATCCTGCCTGAGGTTGGAGGATATATGTGTTGGCTCTCAGCACCCTCTCTCACCATAATTCAAATTTCATAGTATTTGGCAGGTTTTTCCCATGGTTTGAGGTTATGGTTATTTCCTTGTTTTGCTAAAGATGGCTTTTTTCCTCCACTATTTTTCATATTTTTTTTGCTGTTGTTGGTGAATTTCAATAACAGGGAGTAGAATAAAAATTACTTTCTTCTGCTATATTTAATCAGAAATTGGAATTTTAAAGATCAGAAGACACTCTACAGTTAAATTTTACAGCCCCCCAAATTATGTTTCTCTAATCATGTATATGGGGTACGCACCTTTTAACATTCTAATAATTACTGTACCATATCACTTCACTTACTTTAATAAATACTTTAGATCTCAAAATGCATGGTTCATGCAATACCACTAATCAGGTTAGATGAGAACAGAATGCAAACAATGTTATAACACAGAATCACTATTTAAAAAACATTATTTCTCATATACCTCATATATAAGATATAAGAAAGAGAGAGAAATATCCAGCATACAATAAGTGCTCAAAATTTAAGTTTCTTTACTTCTACTAAGGATACACAGTAGATGAGAGGAGAGATTATAATTGTCAACACATCTTTTGCTAAGGCTCCTAGTTGCCTATTGGGACCTAATAATAGATGCTATTTATATTATAATAAGGGCAGAGCCAAAAGCATTTTGCCTGCTGCATATTTTACTCTTCCCAAGCTCACAAATCTTGGAATAAACTTTTTAATTATATAACTAATGTATCTTTCAAACAAAAATCTTCAAGTATGCTTTAGTCAATGTCCCTCTAATGGTCTGGTGGAATATGATTCTGGAACACTAATTACAACCTAAATCTTCTTGTTTCCCACACACACCACACAACACCACACAAGGAGATTGAGGCTTAGTGTTATTAACAAACACAATCTAATAGTAAAGCTACTCTTTCCTTTCTGTGCTATCCTCATATTATTAGACGACATGTCCAATGACGGCTGTTCCTATAACCAGCATAAACCTACTTTCTCCATTCACACTCAGTCTCCCAAATGTTTTTGCATATCCACAAGATCATGCAGCTCACTCTAAAAGTTTGTTAATATGCAAAGTCTGAAAGCTTACACAGCATATCAGCACAACTCAGAAAAATCTAGTATGTTTATTATTTTAAGCAAAAAATTAGGTAGAAAGACCTCAAATAGATGCTGGAAAAATAATTTATAAACCCCCAAAACACTATTGGTAGTTCGATTATTTGGAAAGTAAACTCTTCCAAAAGGTCTAGAGTCTCACAATTTTTTTTTTAAGTCAAAGTCATCTATAATGTGCTCTGTACTCACCAACATGCACAGTGTATCAAAAATATCACCTTCAGTTCAACAAAACAGTTAATTAATGACGGACCACCTTTATGCCAGGTACTGATAGCATAGAGATGAACAAGTCAACAGGCTTGTCTTTAAATAGTTGCTAGCTGAGAACTGTAAGGTTTTTCCAAATGTCACTTAATTTAATTCTTGCTATCAGCCTAGAATGTAGGTATTATTATGTCAATTTTAGAGGTTAAAAAGTGCGGTTTAGACTCGTTAAGCAGCATGCCCAAGGACATACACCTGGGAAGGGGTGGAGCCAGAGTGGAACAGAAAGTCTTCTCCAAAGCTCGTATTCTTCACCACTGCCTGGCAGGGATGTGTAGTGATGGTGAAGAAGCCACAGACTGGACATCAACACTAACTGGAAGAACTCACTTCTGAGCATGATAGCCGAAGCAGAAACCAAAAAATAAAAATACTGTTTGACTATATTAAAAAAAAGAAAACTAAAAGAAAATTTATGGAATGGGGAAAATATTTGCTAAATATTTGACAAAGACAAAAATTTATTACCTTTAATGTTCATTCATTCAATAATTATTTACTGAGCACCTACTATGTATCAGGCTCTGTTTCTAGGAGTGGCAGTTATAGGGTGAACAAGACCAAATCCCAGTCTTCATAGAGTCAACAAATCAACCAGGCCTACCCTAATACTACACAAGAAAAACAACTGAAAAACATAAACAAAAACAGAAATACAAATGGTAAATGTAGATATAAAAGAATTTGGTAATCAAAAATAAAAATTAAAACAAGATTTTTTTTTTGCCTACCTAATTGGCAGAATTTTCAAATTTAGTAGTGTTGCCAAGGATGCAAAATATGAAACTGCACACATACTTCTCTGGGAATGGGTTTCAACCAACTTCTTAATAGTAAAACCCAAACTCCCCCAACTTTAGCCTGTGTACATTTAAATGCTAAAATGTGCATTCCTGGGTTCCACTGAAGAGATTCTGAAGCCATAGGTCAGAAATAGAATCCAAGAAACTGTATCTTTCAACTATGACAGGGTATTTTATTGCAAGTTATCTTCCAGCCATACTTGGGGACAGAGTGCTGTGGACTATCGCAGGATTGAATAAATGTCCCAGCTATGGGACTATGTAGGGCCAGACAATCAAATGAAGAATGTCTTGCTCAGTTAGACTTGATTAATTGATAGGAACATTTAACTATAAGACAAAAGACTGTCAAGTCACACTTGCTACTGGGCTTTGACACTGGGTCATACACAGTTCAGCATCTATGATATTTATTCTCTTTGGCTCAGCAATTCAACTTTTTAAAAAATTTACCCTAAGGATATAATAAAATCTTATTCAAAACATTGGTAGGATTACAGAAATTATTTAAGAGTTCTAAATAAATAAGAAGAGGATGAAGCTAATCTTGATAACTTTTCCTTAAAATGCTGGCTTTGGGAGAGAACATGAAAGGAAAGAGCATTCCATTTTATGTCTCACATATTCAGACTTTGTTTTGCAAATGTTTTCTGGTTACCATGGTGACTTCTGGATTTCTCCATGTAAATGGGAATTTGGGAACCTTGTTTTTGAAAAAAAAAAAAAAGAATAGTGTGTTCTTTTTATCCTGGTAAGCTTGTTCTGTGCTGACAAATTACATTCTGACAGCTAGGTCGTAATCTAAAACATGCCTTTTCAGAGACTATGAATAATAAAGTATATCCAGGGATTGACAGTTATTTTTCCTTTATATTTTTATATAATTTCTTTCAATGAATTCAAGAGATAAACTGAAGTGCTAAATACTTGCTATACTTTTTAAATAATTCAGAAATCTATCCTCACATAAAAAAGTTGACATATGTCAATTTGATTCTTGTAATTGTGAAAAATGGCATAAGGAAAGAACATAAGCTTCTGAATCAATCAGACTTGAAGCTGAACCTTGACTCTGTCATGTATCAGTTGTGTGACCTTGGGCAAGTATTCTAATACTTCAAGGCTTAGTTTCCATCTATAAAATAAGAATTGGAAATAATACGTAAATATATAAAGTGTTTACAACAATGTTAAATCTATTGAGCAGGTTCTCAATATAACATGGTAGCTCTTATTACCAAAGAAAAATAAAAGCAAGCACAGAAACACCCCAAACCTATTAAATTTGGTTTACAAGAAATTAGACTTCATACAAGAAAAATGAATAAATTGAATAAATTGAAAAAAATAATGCACACCAGCACTATTCGTATTGGACTTCTTTAGATTTCAGCTTATTAAAGAAAGATGGAGACCCTTGAAACTTTACAAAACAATATCTTGAAAAGATGCAGTTGGCTAAAGTTAACAAACTACATAGCAATGGCCAATGACCATTGGTGAATGGTGAATCAGGGTGAATCAGGGCAAGGAGCCCTCAATAACCCATTCAAGATGAGGGAATGTAATTGTGAAGACAAGGCTTTGACTTCTCTCAGGATGAGTCCTTTCTGGAGAAAGGTTAGCATTGAGGCAGGGACAGGTTTCTCCACTTTGTTTTCCAAAAGCATTTATGGATCTACCTTTTCTCTTTTTTGTATTCCATTGATGGGCAGGAATTCTGTATTCTGTATCTCTTAGTTTGCTATTTTTTAAACTGTGTAAGAAGAAACAGGATTTTAATGGGACATGCTAAATCTTTCATCATTATATTCCTTAATACTTAATCTGCCTTTACTCCTTAATCTTTAATTACTGTGACAAATAAGAGCATCACAAATGACCACCTGGGCAAAACATTAAAGCAAACCACAAATGCAAAACATTGTAAAGTGAAACAAAATATTCTGAAATTAAAAAATATGTGAAACTTTCCTAAAATGAAAATAATAATTTAAGAGTCCTTAAACTCAAATTATATATGGCTCATAAGACAAATTTATATGTTAGTCTATTGAAAAGTATTGAGGCAGAACTGGTAAAGCGCACACACACACACACACACACACACACACACACACACACTACTGCCACCAACAAAACTAAGGGCCCAGCACAAAAACAGATGTCGACACCATATTTTCACTATCTGAATTTGATTTCCATTTATCTGTCTTGTATCTAAGGTGGTGCATTCCAGAGGATAAAAATGGGGCAGGAAAAAGTCAGTTGAAAGAAAGTTTCTCAGACTACTTACCCTCCCAGGTTACTATCCTCACCTACTGTTCCTTATCAGAGACAGAAGAGAACTCGGGGAATATGGTTTAAAAAGGAAACGGCCAGTAGTAATAGGAAGCTGTGCATCTGGGGAACTGTTCCCACACCAACACTACTCCACTCCTTTTACCACAGAGTCACTGGATGAGAGCTTCATGACCTTCCATCTCCAATCAGTACCTGGTTGAGGTTATGGGCTCCTGACCAAGGTAGGTCAATCCCGGCTCCTGCTTAGTGTTCTCAGGTAAAATATATGTGCCCAGTTAGGTCTGAATGTCAGATTAATGACAAATAGTAGAAGCAGGTCCCAAATATTGCGCTGGGACATGGTTATATTACACACCATGGCAGTGTTCCCAGATCGCCAGATCTGCAACAATAGCTATAAATGCATAGAGCACTTCCTGTTTTGTGCATTATTCTAAATGCTTTGTAAATAATAATTCACTAAATACATGGATATATAAACATATGCCAATATATGGATCATCTGAGATTAGGAAAAATGAATTATGTATTTTTATATTACAAAATTTATGCAGAAATTCCTATAATTAAGACATTTAATGAGTCGTCAGTCATTACCCGCAAACCAATTTGTATAAAATTGAGAAATAGAAAAATTAAGAGTCTAGATTTCAGTTCCTGCACATTAACTAGCTGGATGGTATTGAGTAAGTCTTCTCACTTCTCTTGATCTAGGTTTCCTAACCTATAACATGAGATTTAGATGAGATCATTTTTAAGGTTGTTGCTGCCCCTAAAATTCTATTGTATCTTATAATATGGAAAACCAGCTTGCAAAGAAGTTTATTACCTCTGCAATCATTCTGTTGGTGTCTCCTAAGAAAAGCAGATTCAGGGCTTCTTCCTCCGTGGTTGCCTGATGAAGAGACAGGTTTTTCAAATGAATGTTCTGATCAGGGTCCTCCAATATTGTCACTTTCCTAGAAAAAATGAGAAGCAACAAAAACAAGGTACTTTGAGAATGAAAAGGACTCAAAGTCTTTCTTACAAGTTTTAGTTTTGAAAAGCTGTATAGTATGACATCTTGAACTTATAAAATCAAATAATACACAAAACACCAGACTGTACCAGATTAGCATCAAACACTGACGTTACCTCAACAGTACAATAGCTTTGGGGCTGCAAACAGTATTACAAGCTTCTGATTTAAGACCATCTGTCTTTGCAATCATCAGATCACTGAATCATCTTAAAATGCATATTATTACTGAATTAAAAATGCAAATGATAACGTTCCACCTATATGTCAGGAAACATGATCATATTGTCTTTTCTGTGCTATAATTCAGTTTCTCGCATAGGTAATGCACTAATTTTTCTCCTTCTACTTTCTTCCTTTTATTCAATTTCATATCAATTTCAATTTATATGACATTTCAACTTAAACAGAATGAAATCAAGGCATCTATCATCCCTCTAGGAGTTATTCCCTTGTCTAATTTTCTTACTAAGGTGAGTAAAAAAATTTTCAAGAAGTTTTACATGAGTTTTAGTTTGTTATTATTTTTATGTCTATCAGATGTGTTTCTTGACCCTTTTTCTTTTATAACCTACCTTTCCTTCCATTACATCCTTACAGTCAGAGCCTTGGCTCTAGAATTACATTCATCTATTCAACTGCCCTAATGGGCAGCCTAGTTCCAACATCATTTCCTTCACGATGAAGTCTAACCCTGCTTCCGGAGCTGGCTTGTCCATACTCCCCTTATAGTCCTTTTAGCACCTTCTGCAACTGAATACAACCTGGCCAAACTCCTCATACTCTGCTTTGAAGGCTTGCAGATTCAAGCAATAAAGTTACTAGACAAAGTTCCTGTCTGCCTCTTGAGTTTTGCCTTCCTGACTTTAAGAATTGTTAAGGGAAGGGAATCTTATAATTTGCAAGTATTGCCAAAAAGTACCTCCAGGTATCTGTCCTTGCTTAAAACATTTGGAATTGATAATAAGTATCATCTAGCACAACTTCTATTTGAAAAGTATAAATTGCAAATAAACATGTGTCACTTACCTTTTTTATAAAAACACACTAAGAATACTTTAAAAATGAAGATTTTGCAATGCCATAATTGTCATCCTTCCCTTTTGTAAGGAAGTTATCTGAACTTTCATATGTAATTTGTGGGCATTAAAATACTAATCACAGGAAGAAAATGTAGCTCTACCAGTACATCTGTGACCAATATGTCACTAATAATGTATTCCTTTGCCAACTTATGGACTTTGTTTTGTCTCCTTCAACAGTACCAACTAAGATGGAAAAAGATCACTTCTCTTAATGAAAACAAATGTATTTTATTTATTTTTCAACAAGACTCATAAGTGAGCTTATTAAAAATGCTTAAGAGTTCAAAAATACTTGGAAAACATGACAGCATTTTTAACTGAAGTGAATGAATTGTGTTCTATTTTTAGGAACCCCCTCTATTCCTTAAACTTTATTTCTACCCTGATTCTTCTGAAGTGCTAGAGAAGATTTGGCTAAATTCAATCTCTAGGGACATAAAGGTTAGAAATCTTCCTAAATCCACAGGTTTGGGAGTTTAAAGGTTAAAAAAAGTAAGTAATATTGGAAAGAAGATAAAAATTTAAAATAAGTAATGGACAGTACACGAAAAGTGAGAAAAGAAGAGAATTCTGTCTTTTTCAACATGAAGATAAAAAGTATTCTCCAACGCTGAGGCAAAGTCACCTTTGATACATGCTGTGTAAGACCAAGACAGATACAATACTGTTCTCTACAAGTTCCGAAAAGGGAGAGATGGGTAACAGAAAATGATTCAAAGAGCAGGATGCTCACATTCATTGGGCACCAAAAGCATCCCAAGCACCTGCAGTGTTTTATTTAATCCAGTTGTTCTCACCTTGGTTGCACACAGAACAACCTGTGGAACTTATATAAAACAAACAAACACTGGTGCCAGGTCCCATTCTAAAAGATTCTGATTTGATTGTTCTGGTGCTCCAGGTGATTCTAGTGTGCAGCTAAGGTTGAGAGCCACTTGCTTCTTCTCTAATAACTCTACAAGGTAGACATTTGGGATAGTGGAAGGTTTCTGGTTTTTTTTTTATTTGTACTTTCCACCCAGATTCACCCCATGCCCAATGGGTAAAGTTACTCATCTTCTTAGTTGGCACTGAAGTCACTCTGAAGCCATATCTAATAGGCAAGACCAACATGGATTTTAAAAAGCCTGTCTTTTCACTGAAAGTTTCTTTTTTACCTTCCCAATCGTGCAACTGATGGATCAACTAAGCTACCCATTAACCAAAGCAATAACCAAAGCTCAATCAGGGACCCTGGGTCTACCTAGACATCCACAGGATTTATATCATTGCTGAATAAAAAAGTCTAAGTGATAATGGCAGATCATACATATATCTTTCACTATTACTTCACTGAAATAAAAAATGCAGAAAACAAGCAACCATGGAATTCTGAGTGTTCACTTATTAGACAACCTAAATGGATTTCGGATTACATTTACATAGAATAATTAGGAGCATAAGGTAGAAAGTGTTTGTGAAATGTCATCAGTAGCATTTGGCCAAACTACTTTTTTCTTCTAAATCATTCAGAACCTTTGATCTCCAATGTGGCTATGTCAGAACTATTATACTTCTATATTTACTTCCAGGTGCTTGTCCAGCTTTGTCACTTTGATCAAAATACAATTTGCACACACCCCCAGCTTTTCTGAACTTTAAGCTGTCTTTTGTAACCCATCACTATGCATTTCTCTGACTTTTCTGTTATGTTTCCCTCGCTATTTTCTGATTTTTTTTTTGCGCATGGAGGTTTAAAGAAGTAAATTAAAAGGCAAGGTGATGTCCAAATTAGTTCAGCTTCTTTCATGGCTCTCTTCTTGCTTAGGGCTCATCTCTGGGCACGCTATAAAAGGCTCAATCTCTGACATCATTATGGGATCTTCTGTGGTTCAACTTTCCCTTTCAAGGTCTCCCTTGCTAGTTCTCTTCAGATTCTTTCCTAGTTTCTACCCAATAACCTTCAGTATGAGGCTTTGGACTTTCCCTTATTGACCTGCCTGACCTCATTGAAAAATCTCTTTTTCATTAAGCCTTGTTGCCAATGTTTCAGCCTCACCCACTCTCATGCCTTTGCTCAGAGAAGCTCAGCCTGAGTCATGCCCTGGGTACTACCCTTTGCCTAGGTGGGCTAATCTGGAAGTGAGAATGCTTTAAACTCTGCTGCTTGTGGAATGCTTTTTCTAAGTTAGAGGAAATAAGAACCATTAGCAAAAGTTTCTCATCAAGTTGCTTCCTTCCCTGGCCCTTTCTTTCTCTCTCTGTCTCTCTTACAAATCAATAGCTATTTCCTGAATCCTTAGTCTGCCACTTGATTCTGACTATAATTTTCATAGGCTTGAAAGAGGGCTTTATTAGAGTTTCTTAAATAAACATCCTAAATCCAAGATGGAAACCCCCAAACTATTTATTTGATTATTTTTGAAAGGGCCTATGAATCATTTTCCCTATAAAAATGTTTTTAAAATGTTTCGATTTCAAGCAAAAGTCACTGATAGCCTTAACTTGGACACCTAAGTGGAAAAGTTCTGCTAAGTATACTCAGTCTGTTTAATGATGGGGAAGAAGCAAGCTTTGTGTTTTCTCTGTAAACAGAGAATCTTTTCCATTTGGCTAAGTAGTTGGAATTTGCCGGCTCTTTCTAACTGACTGGAAGATATATAAAGAGCAATAGCTTAGCTCTTGTTCTCAATAATGGAAGCCATCAATGAAAGAACCTTCCCCATCCCATGCCCTACCTTCACAACATTCCAACACCATCAATTTGCTGAACAAGAACTTTCCAGGAGTTATTGCAATGCATCTGGTTTCTCATTTTCATGTTATAGACAAATGTTGCCATAGTGATTTCTGTTTTTTTTTTTTCTACTTGCAAATGTCCCATGTGATTGTGCAAGCAATGTACTGTACAATGGCACCACGTCCACAGGGGTACAATTCACATCATGAGTTTGTATATTTATTATTACAAATGTCTGTCAGAGAGCAGAAAAGTGTATTCTAACCAAACTAGAATTTTACAACAATTTTGTAACAAATGACAAGGGTGCCATTTAATAATTCGCATGAAGATGCCACACAGACTAGAGGTAGTCCTGTGTAGTTACCTTGACTTAGAGCAATATCAATAACGGGCAGGCCTCATGAAAATGGGACAGGGACCACCAAGTTCTTCTAAATAACTGGATATGTTTCACATGCCGTAATCATAGTCCCATTATTTATTTCAGCAAAGAGAATATTCGATAGTTTTCAAGCTCCCTGTTTCCACTCCAAAACTCATTCTCAGAATCTCTCTATGATGAAAATTTGGGGAAAAGAGGAGATTTAAATTTTTAGGAGAAATATGTAAGAGAAGCCCTCCTTCTTGCATTTAAACAAATTCAAAGGTAGGTTTTCCTTAGAATGATTAAAAATCTAAAAGATTTCCTTTGCTATGAAATATAAATAGGTATATTCAAGTGATATAGACATATCACTTGAAAAAGTTTTAGGAACCTACATTTTTGTATTAGTTTTAATCTATAAAGAATGGGCTAATAGTAATGGATATTTTTTCTAGTTAATCACTTTTGAGACACTTTGAAAACTCTGTCTAGTATTTTAAAAACTATATTTTTTCTTTCTAGTTTTATCTAACATTATATATTTTTAGCAATAATGAAGAATATAGTCAATTACATGACATTTTAGAAATTGTTATTTAATTTAACATATAAAAACATCAGGTTCTCATGCAAACATAACCATGTAAATCTTCACTTCTTTAAAATTACTTTTTCTCTTCTCTTTCACTTGATTCAAACTGGCCTTGGGCTCACTTGATTCTTTTCTTTCCTTATCCTTCTGCATACTGTACGGTCACTCCCTTAATCATCTGATAAAAGACTGTTATTCAAAATATACAAAGAACTCTTAAAATTCAACAATAAGAAAACAACCCAATTAAGAAATGAGAAAAATATTGGAACAGACACCTCACCAAAAGAGATATACAGATGGCAAATAAGCATGTGAAAAGATGCTCCATATCATATATCATCAGAGAAATACAAATTAAAACAACACTGAGATACCACTACACACCTATTAAAATGGCCAAAATCTGGAACACTTACAACATCAAATGTTGGTGAGTATGTGGAGCAACAGGAATTCTCATTCATCGCTGGTGGGAATACGAAATGGTATAGCCGTTTTGGAAGACAGTTTGGCTATTTCTTACAAAATCAAACATACTCTGATCATATGGTCCAGCAATTGTGCTCCTTGGTATTTATCCAAAAGGGCTGAAATCTATGTTCACACAAAACCTGTACATGAGCGTTTATAGCAGCTTTATTCATAATTGCCAAAACTTGGAAGCAACCAAGATGTCCTTCAGTAGATGAATGGGTACATAAACTTGGTACAATGGAATGTTACTCAATACTAAAAGAAATGAGCTATTAAACCATGACAAACATGGAGGAAACTTAATGCTTATTACTAAGTGAAAGAAGCCAGACTGAAAAGGCTACATACTGTATGATCCTAACTATTTGACATTTTGAAAAAGGCAAAACTATTGAGGCAGTAAAAAGGTCAGCAGTTGCCAAGAGTAGAGATAAGGGGGTAGGGATAACTAGGCAGAGCACAGAGGATTTTTAGGGCAGTAAAAATACTCTGTATGATATTATCATGATGGATATACTTCATTATACATTTGTCCAAACCCATAGAATGTATAATACCAAGAGTGAAACTTAAGGTGAGAATTATGGACTTTGGGTGATTTTGATATCTTAATGTAGGTTCATTCTTGGTGAGTGACGTTGATAATGGGGAAGGCTATGCATGTGTGGGGGCAGGAGGTTCTTGGGAAATCTCTGTACCTTCCTATAATTTTGTTATGAACCTAAAACTGCTCTAAAAAATATCTGTATATGATTTATTCCCTGTCTGAAAAGGAGCAACATTGAAATAAGCAAGGAATTAAGTCATTTAATGTAATGTATCCTACAAGACTCAGGGATGCTTGGTGTTGATGTGGAAACATCTTCATACTTTCAAGAAACTTCTGCTTCTAACTGTGTGTATGTTTTCATATGCTATAAAAACAGACATCACCAAAAACACTCAAGACAGTGTACTGGAAGCTGTTGGCCACTGCTATGAAAATGCAAAACCAAAATGAGAATTATCCATGTTAGGTAAAGACAGAACTTTACCAGGTACAGTTAATGTGTAGAAAAACCAACACTTTTCTCACAAATTTGTTTGTTTATTTATTGGTTACTATTGTTTAATTATTTTACTAAGATTTGCACCTATATAAAACATTCTTTCATTTCTATTTTCTTTTTTTCCAAAATTTTATCCAAATATAATGAGTATCCAAATTTTGAATTGCTAGTTACTTGTTAAGATTATCTTCCTGTATTATATTAAACTAACCAAACTTTCCCCATCCCCAAACAATATCACTTTGCAATCATCAACACATAAATGGCTCCTAAATTTAATGTATATAACCATGGCTTATCAGACACTTAACTATTGCCTATACACAAT
>NW_011888799.1:3119307-3131491 GCF_000151845.1 Pteropus vampyrus
TATATATATATAATGAAAAGCTCGCTTAGCACTGCTCTCACTTCGGCAGTACTGCCAGCTCTTAGCTCAATCAGAACTTTGGTCTTGGCATATGCTAGTAAAATTAGAAAACCATTGAGGGTCATAGGAGCAGTGACACTGGTGTGAAAGGACTGGAGTGGGCTATGACAGGAAATTATTGGTTGATGTGGGCTCCACTCATGAGACCACTGCAGCTCTAAATCATTTGTATGCCTTTTTTTGCATGTACATACATTATTAGCTGGATAGTTGAGAGCAGTTGTGTTTTGCAGAAATCTCTTAAGGTGTTTCATATGCATTTACATTTTCCAACTAAATGGAAAGTTAATTAAAGATAGAACACAGTTAAAATCCTTTATAATACTCCTAAAAGAGCTGAAGTTCTTGCAATATAGTAAATGCTTAGTACTTATGAAAATCTGAAATAATTTTTTTCTCTATTATTTGAGCTGTAATAGTTAGATGGGTTTCCAAACTCTATTCTTCTAAAGGATAGAATAAAGTGACCGATCAACTTAAATTATTGAAAACTCTTTTAGATAATCCTATGATTTTGCTTCATATACTCAAAATTTAGAACAGATTGTAAAAAATGATGTAGTATCAGAATAAGGCAATAATGTATAAAGCAATTATGAAGACTAAAGAGTAAGTCAAATATGTATCAATACACAATTTAAAAAGTGAATTTCACCTCTTAATCTAAGAAAAATAAATAGTATGCATTTATTTGTACAAAAAGTATGAGGAAAATGGAATTGACTGAGGTGACAATGTTTTTCCTCACATTAATTAATCTCATGTGACTAAAAACCCTAATAATCACAGATATATTTTTAAGTTCCAGGGATATGAGTGAAAACACTGCAGCCATTTCTTCCCATTCTTCTATACCTCATATATTAGGGAATCAGTGAAAACTAACACCTTTGTTATGGACTGAATGTTTGTGCCCCCCAAAATTCATAGGTTGATGCCCTAATCCCTAATGTGATGGTAATAATCACAGATATAATCACAGATATATTTTTAAGTTCCAGGGATATGAGTGAAAATACTGCAGCCATTTCTTCCCATTCTTCTATACCTCACATATTAGGGAATCAGTGAAAACTAACACCTTTGTTATGGACTGAATGTTTGTGCCCCCCCAAAATTCATAGGTTGATGCCCTAATCCCTAATGTGATGATATCTGGACGTGGGACATTTGGGATGTAATTAAATTTACATAAGGTCACGAGGATGGGGCCCCCATGATGGGATTACAGTCCTTATAAGAAGAGAAAGAAAGACCAGAGCTTTCTCTCTCTCAGCCATATGAGAATACAGCAACAAGGAAGTATTTTCAAGCCAGGAAAAGAGCTGTCACCGGGAACCAAGTGCGCCAGCATCTTGATCTTGGACTTCTCAGTTTCCAGAACTGTAAGAAATAAGTGTTGTGAAAGCTGCTCAGTCTATGGCATTTTGTTTTGGTAGCCAAGATAAGACAACCTCTTATCAAAGACATTTCTAGCATTGAGAATGATTTATTTCAATTGGTCATTCAGAGTAGGAGATGACAGCTTTTGCCATGTTATTTATTACTCTAGTGGGACAGGCTTTGGGCAGAAGTGTATCATTTCCAAGCTGGAAAGGTTTTCTATTCCTTCTGCTATGGTCATTGGCAATATTCCATTTCTTCAGGAATATAGTCTCTGGCCTATCCATGATGGACATAGAGTATGACTTATCATCATTGGTCACTGGTCACCTGTTCAGACCATCCTGCAGGACAGCACCCCAAGCTTCTAAAGAGGTTTGCTTCTCAGTTGTGTCAGTAATTGACTCAGTTGAAGAAAAGACTGGAATTAGTTTTAACTTTGAGATCTATGTTTATAGGCCCAGGAGTTTCTTCAAATGCTCAGTGGGGCCAGAAAAAATAACACAAATGGAAAGAGCAATGCAATAGATAGAAATAAGATAAATCCATGCTTTACCTAAAGGTGCTAACTTCAAAAAATTTAAGCACAAATGCATAGGCCAAACAAAGCATATATAGGCTGATGCAAGAAGGGTCCAGAACATAAGTGAGAGAGTTGCTCTTCAAATGGACAGTTTCCTGAGACTAGAAGAAAGTAGAAGAGTGTGAATGGTGGGAGGCAGGAAGTTGAAGGAATTCATGTTTCACAGCTTCCATATTCTCTCTAAGGTAAGGATACAATTGGCATCAAAGATTATTGGGGCAGGCAGGTATTTGATATGATTATTGTGAGGCATGGGAGAAAATGAACTGGGAAGGTGAAGACATTGCTTAGCAGGCTAAAGACCTAGCTGCGGTTGAAGACCACATGTTGGAGTTTTTCTCCAGCTGTCTCTGAACCCCCAGGTTGAAATCAATGTCCTTTCTTGTGCCCTTAGAGAATCATAACGTCTTATCACTTACTGAATAAGGGTGAAAAGATCAGTCTGTGAGTCTGTCCTACTACACTAGAGCCCTTTGAGGTAAAAAATGGGTACCCTCAGAATCTTGCAGAGTGCCTGACACACAACAGAGAGAGCTGAAATGGACTCAAAGCTTTGGCTCACTCACACAAGAGGCTCCCGAGGCCCAAAGAAGCCCAGAAAACCATAGTCTGCTCGGAACTCAGATGGAATGTGCCAAGATACAACACACACCTCCCTGGTAAGAGCAGCCACATCCCCAGCTCTGGTATTTGATGGACTGAGGTTGATATCATGGTCTATTTTTGGCAGACATGGACTCTGCCAAATATCACACTACCAATGTGAACCTCAGTTTAGTCATGATACTCACTTCCTTAAATGAGATACTTACTGTATATAAGGCGCTAGCAAAAGGACTAGCACATAATAGGTGCCCATCTCTCTTACTGGAGAGATTTTTCTAGTATTTCTAAAAAGAACTTTCCCTGGGTGAAAGAGAGGAATAAGGGAATAAGGCAAACCACCTCTGATAGAATCACCTGTGAAGCTTACTCAAATATATTTGATTTTTCTGGAGGTGAAGGCCAGGAATCTACATTTTTAACAGTTATCCCAGGAGATTTTTATACATTGTTAAATTTCAAGCAACTGGATTATGATGTCTTCAATTTTCCCCCTTCTTTATATCCCTCCCACTGCTAACTAAATGGTCCTGATGACTTTCCATGATGCTCTGGGGTCTCTCTGACTCTCATCTATTTCATCCCAGGCCTACACACTGCTGACTAATTTTTTTTCTTAAAAGGCAGTTCCAATCATGCCATGCCCTTGAATAAAAATCTTCAAGGGCCACACTTTGCCTGTCAAATCTTTGCATTCATGTCTCTCTAGTCTTATTGGTCTCACCTACTCCCTTACTACATTCCAGTCAAACAGGTCTATTAACTGTCATAGAACAAACTGTATACTTTTCAACTTCTCTTTGTTTCCGCACGAATGCCACACTCCACTGCCCCAAGTCCTACTCCTCTTCTCAAGGGTTATTTCATGTGTCATCTTCTCTATGAATCTTTTCTTGATCGTATGACCTGCTATAATTTCTTTCTCCTTTAAGTGCTTGTCATTCTTTGTGCTTCTCTTATGTTTTTCATATTCCACCTTATACTATTTTGTACTAGTTTTACCTACTCTATGAGTTCCAGGAAAGCACAGACTGTGTAAGCAAACTCAGTGCCTAGTACAGTGTGTAAACCGGAGATGGATCTCAATAACTGTTTATTGAATAAATGAATAATTCTATATGACTAGATTTTAAGCCATGAGGGCAGAGCCTGTGCATTAATCTTTTTTGTAACTCCAGCAGCACTTAGCAGTGTTTTATATCTGGTAGGTATTAGAAATGTAGTGAATTAAATTTAACATCTGTCAACTGTTTTTTCCCTTTGATGACAAATTATTTAAAAACAAAACACAGCCAAGATTTCGATACTAGATGCTGAATGTTCTGACTTTTTTTGTAACAATAATAACCATGCCCATTTGGAATCTTAAACAGAATATGTGTCTTTATTTAGGAATACTAAAATTATACTAAAATAAGGTGACTATTTTCCCTATGGTTGAGACCAGCAGTTATACTGTTTTACTTCATGAGACATACTTAGATTCTAACTATATTCTTTTTACAGCATATGATATAAGAAGCTTTCAAAAACAGAAGTGCTATTTTCATTTAAATTACTAAATACAGAATAGATTTGAAACAGATATATGTGTACATACATATATACATCTCTATATAAATATATAGCCAATTATTTTTAATTAAACTTTTTATTTTATAATTGTAGAGTCATGTGCAGCTGTAACAAATACTGCAGAGAGATCCCATGTACCCATATCAATGGTAACATCTTGTAAAACTATGTTAAAATATTGCAACCAGGAAGCTGGCATTGATACAATCCACTGATCTATTCAGATGTCCCAGTTTTACCTGTATTCACATGGTGTGTGTGTCTCTCTGTGTATCTAGTTCTGTAAAACTTAATCACATGCATAGTTTTGTGTATCCATAGCCACAGTCAAGATACAGAATAGTCCGTCACCACAAGATCCTTCATTGGCCTGTAACCAATCCCACTTCCCTCCCTAACTCCTTCAACCACTAATTTGTTAACTATTTCTATAATTTTGCCATTTAAAGAATATTACATAAATGAAATCATATAGCTCACAATCTTTTGAGATTGGCTTTTTTTCACTCAATATAATTCCCTGGAGATTCATCCAAGTTGTTAAATGTATCAATAATTCATTCCTTTTTGTTATTGTTTTATTAACTAAAGGTCCATAGTTTACTTTAGGCTTCACTCTTTGTGTTGTAAATTCCCATAGATACAGAGAACAGATTGGTGGTTGCCAGAGAAGGGGTGAGGGAATGGGTAAACTCTTTTTGGTTTTCTTTTTTTTTTTTTTTTAAGTTTAAATAAGTTGGAAAATAAACACAGCTTTGTAGAGAAAGGCTGATTTCATGTTGAGGCAACAAAGATAAAGGTCAGTCTAGGACAACTTGTGACAGAAAGCAAATTTTCCAAGATTAATAGGATTGTGTGAAAAGGAAACAGGCTACCTTGAAGGGACTTAAATGGCTGATAGATTTGCTGGGAAAAAAACTCTATGGGTTTTAACAAGTGCATAATGTTATGTATCCACCATTACAGTATTATAGAGAATAGTTTTACTGCCTAAAATGTCCCTGTGCTTTACCTATTCATTACTCTACCCCTCTCCTCTTCAACAACTGGCAACCACTGACTTTTTGCTGTTATCTATAGTTCTGACATACGTTTTCAACTCATTTGGTTAATTATCTAGAAACATGATTGCTGGGTCATATGTTTGGTTTGTAAGAAACTAGAAATTGTTTTTCCAAAATGGCTGTAGCATTTTACATTTATACCAGCAATAAGTGAGAGTTGCTGTTCTATATTTTTGCCGGCATTTGATAGTGCCAGTTTTTTGGATTTTAGTCATTATAATAGGTATATTGCAGAATTTTGTTGTTTTAATTAGCAATTCCCTAATGACAAATGATGTTGAGGATCTTTTCATATGCTTATTTGCCATCTGTATATCTTTGGTGAGGTGTCTGTTTAGATGTTTTGCTCACTTCTTAATTGGATTGTTTGTTTTCTTACTGTTAAGTTTTAAAAGTTCTTTGTATATTTTAGATACAAATTTTTCATTGGATATGTGTTTGGTAAATATTTTATCTTAGTCTCTTGTTTGTCTTTTCATTTTCTTAATAGTGTCTTTTGAAGAGCAGAAATTTTTAAGTTGTTTATCTGTTTTTTTTTCTTTCCCATATCATGCTTTTGGTATTGTATCTAAAAACTCTGCTAAATGACTATAGCAGCATTTGCAAAAAGCCGTTGACTTTAGCCTGGTACCTTGACATCATATATAGAAAATCTATACGTAGTCTATAGGAAATGCTACTGCAAAAAACAGAGAGGTAGAACTCATTAGAATGTAAAAGAAAAAGAAACGAACAAAGTAGAGTTCATGTGAGAAGAACATCTGGAAGGTGATTTGGGGGAAGCTTTGTCACTCACCGGAAGGAACCTGTTACTGATGGCTGTTATTATACAACATCAAAATGACCTCAAATTTGATTTTACATGGTTAAGCTAAGTATAAGAATGTAGAAGGGATCAAATATGTACATTGCCATTGTCCCTCAAAAGGATGACTGAAAGAGGGAACCAAGGACAACAGATATTTTGCCTACTATTTTTAGATAGTATTCAGAGTGTTTGGGACATTCCAGCTCACAATAATGAACCCGGTCAACCAGACAGATGGGACTTCAGAGTTAGAACTAGTTCAAGAGTGTGTGAAATTAGGTTAACAATGCATACTCTTAACCCAATCCAGGTACAGCAAAAGTCACATTCTATTATAAAGAATTACTTTATAATTTTAGTAAAAGGCAAACCCTCAAAATCCCGAGAACACTAGCAGACTCAATATCAGTTAAATCACATTATCTCCACACCAAAAGACTATGCAATTCTTGAGTTGTACTGGAATTTTATAGTATTGGATATATTTGAGGTAAATATGTCTGGGATATAATAATCCTCTTTCTTAATGACATTTTGATTTTAGTGAGATTTGTTGTCATGTAATTATAGTACAAAATTTAGGAACAAGAACATCTTTCAGACCACTTTTGTGTGTGTGTGTGTGTGTGTGTGTGTGTGTGTGTGTGTCTGTGTGAGTTCATTGTTTTCTAACTGAAGTCACAACTGATTTGAGTCAGTGAACTCCTTCTCCAACAAAATGACAAAGCTATTAAAGAAGAAGCAGTAGTTTAAGTTAGAAAGCTAGCACCATCTATAGAGACAATGTAACCAATACTGAGAACCATTAATAAATGCTAGGCATGCTGGGAAATGAAAAGGCATGTAGTAAATTAAGGCATTGTTCTTGCTCTCAAGAGGCTTAAGGCTCTTTTCTAGGAGGACAACAGAAAATACCTAAATCATTTCCTATTCGTTTTGAAGTGGGGAAGAGTTACTGAGTAAGTTCTATTCTGGGAAGTCGCCAATCTTTGAACTCCAGGATTTGGAGGTTGGAAGGCTGTTAAATATTGTATATTCCAATGAACACATTTTATAGACAAATTGAAATCCAGAAAACTAAAAGAATTTATCTAAGATTACAGGGTTGGGACTAGACTCAGATTTCCTAACTTCTAAGTTAAGTGCTCTTTCCTCTAAATTATACTACCTGTCTTAAAGTTCAATGGACTTTTCTCATTCCTGTTCTTCTCATAGTTAGGCTGCATCTAATTATGTCAATTAGACTTAGATTCATAGAGCTCATGCTTTACACTCTCTTTATACTATCATCTTTTAAAAGTCTACTTCATAGTTTGACTTCAACAGATAATTTTTTTAAATATTAAAGGCTTACTTTGGTCTCAGTAGTAGAGAGACTATCAGCTTAAGTAAGGCATACCTTCTACCTCTGAGGAATTCATTGTAAATGTAAACATCTAGTACAGCATTCTCAGACACCAAAGTTGTACATGTGAAACTTATTACCACCACCCAATCATGTTTTCTAATGAAAATCTCCTTTGTAGGTCAATGACTCCTCAACTTTCTAAGCTCCATGGCAAGATCTTTGAAGGCATAAAAATCAGAGTACCTGGTTTTAATCCTTGCTCTACCATTCATTGATTAGTTTTGAAACCCTGGGCAAGTCATACCTTCTGGGCTTACTCTTCTCAATCAGTAAAATGAGGAGAGCATCAATCTGCTATGATTCACCTTCTTTCCAAATACAATCAAATCCAAGATGATGGGCATAATCAATTTATTTTATTTCTTATCTATTTATTTATTTTTGCATATCACTCAGATTTATCTTTCCTGCTTCATTTCCATCATAGCCAAGCCCTTCATTTCTGAATTATTGCTAATCAAGTTCTTCAGAGTAGATGTGACTTGTTAAAAGCAATTTTAAGCAAGATATAGCCTGGAGGTACATAGGTCAGACTGGAGCTAGAAAACTAGTTAAGATACCTGTTAGAATGAAGATCAATCTCACACCAAAGCCCATTCTTCAAGTCCCTCAAAAGCTGGCTTCAGAGGCCTCTGCTTTTATTTCACATGACTCCTCAACACCTGGCCTTTCCAACCATACCTTTGTGTCTTTAAGGTTTTTCCTACCCTTCCTATGAGAAAAGTTTTGCCTTTTTGTAAACGTAATTCCAATAGTTTCTTTAAGGCTAACTTCTTCCATGAAGTTCGTAATTTTTCCTTTCTCTTAATTCTTATGCAAATAATTAGAGTACCAATGATAATTGCCTTTTCTAACTTCCTCTAATGAATACTGTTAGCATAAAGGAGATGATATGTAAAAACATTCAATCAACGTTAATATAAGAATACATATAAAGGTGGTGTAATGAGTATAATGGATTTTCTTCATTATTTCTTCTTATCGCCTTTATGACTTAAACAACTGTTGATATTTTTGGTAAAGGATTCATATATATTTTTGAATGTTTTAGAACATTTAATAGGAAGAATTAAGACGTGTTTTCTATGTTCTAGCATCTTCTGATATATGAACATGTCTGAACAAAGTAAATGAATTGTTATCAATTAGAATATATCTAATTTAGGCAGATATTCAAACAAGCAATGAGTAAGGTTATATAAATGCTGGCAGGGTAACTTACTCCATTATTAGATAAGCTCTGAAGACTCTATTTATAGTTCAGTCATGAAACAATCAGTGCCAATCTTGACCAAATGATTGTCACTGTTAGTCTTAATAACAGTAGAGAAAGATTTGGGAAAACTTAAAGTTTTATTTTTTCTTTTTCAGATTCTCTTATTGCTGCTTGAACCCTAATTTGAATACCTTCTTCAGAGAAAGGCCACAATTATAGGAGTAAAAGGGTTTCATGTGGCAAGAGTAAAGTAGTACTGTCAAATCCCATCAATCCTCTCAGCACCCAATCTCCAAGAACATCCACTGCACTCTCTTGTACCAACTCCAAAATAGATTTTCCCAAGAAATGAGTTTTAAGCAATTTTAGTTCCTATCACTTCTGACAAAATATCCATTATATTACAAAAAGATTCTGTTATTCAGTATTTGTTAATTACAATTAAGACCAGAAACATGCAAAGTTTCAAAGAAAACAACTGAAGGGAACATCTGAAAGTAATTTTCCCCCATTCTTTGTTGTTCTGCTACTCACGGCAAATCTTCCAAACTGGAGGCTTCATGTCTTGGATCCAATAGATCATAACCACATTCATTGTAGATTTCCAAATAGGAAATGTGCGTTGTATATATTTTGCTGCTGTCCTGATTGAAAAAGGGAAAGACATTATTTAATGACTATAAATAACAATTCAGCTTAAGGAAGATGAACACGTTTATCCTGTAGTTTCCCCACAGTTCCTCCCCTTTTCTCTCTCACTTTGTATGGTTCATGTTTTTAGTTCGTGACACTTTCAAGTTGCCAGTTACCATATGCATGCATGAAGCTTTTTTTTTTAAATGGCCAATACCCATGATTACAAGTAACTTCAGTCTGTTATTTTGTATTGATTCCACATTATACATAAAAATGTCAGTATACACTTCCAATGAGCCGACTTGGTTGCAGAACTATATTAATACCATTTTTTACTTTCCAGACCAAAAAATAAAAAAAGTTCCAAAAAAAATAAACATATTCTGTGAATAGTCTATTCATAAAAGAACACAGAATTGCTACTTCAGTTTAAAAACTTCAGTAGCAAAAAGTTATCATCTTTAATCATAATTCTTTTTAAACCTTCATAACATTGAAATATTCTAATGATATAAACAGACATAAATAGATAACAACAAATAAATACATAATGGAAAGTGAATTTCAGGAGACAGAAATAGTTTGGATCAACTGGGTAACCGTAAGAGTGGACATTACCTGTTCACTGCCTATACCTTACTTGTTGTTAATTTTCCTGGCCCAAGTGCAAATCAGGGATATTCAGCTATTGAGTAGAGAGAGGTATTTTCTATGGGTCATTGCCAAAATGCAATGACACAGGCATCAATGAAATTAGGATAGAAGTCAAGGGAACTGGTTCCTGTCTCAGTTCTGTCAACAGACAAAAAGGACCCACTACCACTTGAGTGGAATGAAACAGGAAAGTTTTCCAACTCTCAAGGACATTCCAGGTACAGTTTTCAATACAAAATATCAAATAATAGCACTTTTTTTCTTGTTCGTCCCAAAATATAAATGCTTCCATTTCTGCACATATTATCCTGCTTCTTACAAGAGGAGAATATATTTGTGTCAGTGGCAAGAAGGTCTGGAGGTTGTTAGAGTGGATATTCACAGAGAGGATTTGCTTAAGATGACCTTCCTGATCGATTCTCATCCATATTTAAGACAATCCATTTAACTGGTGTTATTCATGAAGAGAAAAGACCAACTCACAGAGATGTGGGAGAAGGCAGTGGCCTGCAAATCCAGGGGGAATCTTACTCCTATTAGCTATGAGCTCCTACCATGTCAGGCCTCAGTTTTCACACTCATTAAAGTAAGGAAGTTGGATAATGAATTCCTTACTTGTTCTTCAGATTAAAATGAATATGATTCTCTGTTCCTGTAATGGCTCAAGCTTTCCAAACAAAGACACCATCACTTCATTAAGACAACTCTCAGCCAGCACATGACTATAGTAAAATGCTCAAGCTACAGCTGAAATTTCATGTTCTGGTGTTCTGTGAAGGTGACATGTACTGAATCTCTACAAAGCAAATTTCTCCCCGCTAAATACTAGAAATTCTATTGACATGGGTGCCTCCAGTTGCTCATCCTGCAAATGATCTATCAGTTGCATTCGTACCCAAGTTAAGTAAAGGCACCATTTCAACATAATTTTTTGGGTTGAAGTTTGGCTTAGTACAGATATCAGAGATTGTAAATACTAGACAGATTCTGTGTGGCCTTTAGTCTAATTCAGAATTTCCTAAAATATTCCACGAAATACTCATGGTACAAACTGTTCCATGATGAACACATGTATAGTGTTCCTCTCTGGAAGATTCTCAGGGCACATTAAAGGCCATGGCAATATCTTGCGATTTTGTTTAAAACAACATATTTCTAAAACTTATCTGAACACATCTGAAATATTCCATAGATTATGATCTGAATTTTAGCATACAGTTCTGAGTTCATCTTAGCATCAGACAAAAAAACTGGGTTTGAATGCTGGATCTGCCATTTATAACTGAGTGATCCTGCACCCTTATCCTCAGTTGTTTAACTATAAAAATGGTGATAATAACCATTATATTGCAGATCTGTTGTGACAGAGAAGTAGGGTTCTGTATTTAAAATCTTACCAAAAATGTATGGCCTGTAATAGGCACCAATAAATTGTTGCTGTTGTTGCTGTTAATATTATTGTTGTTGTTATTGTTTTTATTAGTTCTAAAAGCTTTAAAATGGAGAATTCAGTATGTGAATATAAAAAGAAAACAAAAAGGCAAAAAAGAACAGCTAATTTGTATGTCTCTCTGCATAAAGAAACTCTTCTTCCAGAAATTAGAAGAAATCATAAAACGTCAGAAAAATGGCAGGCTCACTGCCCTGAGATGATAGGGATAATGCTTTTGGCTCCTCCAGCTTCTGCATGTTCTGGTCTTTTATTGGAATATGTACTTAAAATCTACCAAACTATGTGGCAAGCTACCTTTCCTTATTACTCTTTTTTTTTTTTTAGAGTTTAGGATTGCCAGACTATAATGTAACACACATGCTTCCTGTAGATAGACTTTTCTCCTTCCCCAAAACAAGTTTGAACCTCACAATATTCAAAAATAATGAACAGTGATTTCTAAAATAAATGGACTCCATTCTCTTCTTTAAAAATCATTAAAAATGTCCTTCTATCACACTCACAGGCACTTAAGGACTCAGTAGTTTATCTTGAAATAAACACTTTGAATAAGTCAAATGTTTCCTTTAGGAATTCTAGAAAGTTTCACGAACCCTCTAAAGCAATCAGCTGAGGACATCTGAGTACCTGTCTGCATTTTTCAGCTGCACAATGTGGACTAACTTTATGATGCACTTCAAGTTGCCTCTGACTTGTTTTGCTGCAGTTCAGTTTGATTATAATGAATGTGTTTTGCCTCAT
>NW_011888799.1:3131541-3134371 GCF_000151845.1 Pteropus vampyrus
ACTGCCCTGAGATGATAGGGATAATGCTTTTGGCTCCTCCAGCTTCTGCATGTTCTGGTCTTTTATTGGAATATGTACTTAAAATCTACCAAACTATGTGGCAAGCTACCTTTCCTTATTACTCTTTTTTTTTTTTTAGAGTTTAGGATTGCCAGACTATAATGTAACACACATGCTTCCTGTAGATAGACTTTTCTCCTTCTCCAAAACAAGTTTGAACCTCACAATATTCAAAAATAATGAACAGTGATTTCTAAAATAAATGGACTCCATTCTCTTCTTTAAAAATCATTAAAAATGTCCTTCTATCACACTCACAGGCACTTAAGGACTCAGTAGTTTATCTTGAAATAAACACTTTGAATAAGTCAAATGTTTCCTTTAGGAATTCTAGAAAGTTTCACGAACCCTCTAAAGCAATCAGCTGAGGACATCTGAGTACCTGTCTGCATTTTTCAGCTGCACAATGTGGACTAACTTTATGATGCACTTCAAGTTGCCTCTGACTTGTTTTGCTGCAGTTCAGTTTGATTATAATGAATGTGTTTTGCCTCATTATGGTAATCTGTCCATTTACAAAGAGTTGTCCTGGTTGTAAATTGATCTGATGGGCTCTCTTCAAATCCAGGAAGTTATTTAGAGACATTCAGAATGAAATGGAGTTTAGAGTAATGTCAATGACAAACAGATATAAAACAATAAACCCAACAAATGGTAGGTACTTGGGAGACATTAGACTTTTAGAACTGTATCTTGGTAATCATAGACAAAATTTAAACAGAGACAAACATATTTTCTATTAGGAAAAGGTTTGTTTATACTGTTTAACTCAACCAGGGGAATTGGCTTCATTTGTTCTGAGTTTCAAAGGGTTCTTTGAAATTGGTCAAAGATCATTTGCCCATATTCATATATAGTACAGTATAGTCTCACTTAACGTTGTTGATAGTTTCTGCAACTTTAAGTGCATGATGTATAAAACCAATTTTACCACAGACTGATATAAAAAAAGGTTCCTATAGCATCTCATCAACATTGTAATGAAACTGTTGAATATCTGCTGTATGTAGACATTAACAGCTATAGTAATAACTATAATGTATTGAGCATCTACTATGTGCCAGACAATATCTTTAAATACAGTAAGCTCAGCTCTCACGGCAACTCCGTAAGTCTGAGACTTTAAGTAACTGCCCCAAGGCCACATGCTGTAAGAAGTACACTTTCTAAGGAGCAGGTCAGCCTGCACCAACTCCAATGACCTTTCCAAGAAAATAGGTTTCCACACTGGGCCACAGCAACAAAAACTATTAGAAAGTATATCCCCAGTTTGTGAAATCTGGGGGAAAAAAAACAAAACAGCTAATTTCAGAAATAAATAAGTAAATGAAAACAAGGGATTTGGATTCAACATATACACTATACTAGATGCTTTCTCTTCCAAATTTTCTGGCATGCAGGGTTGGAATGTTTGAACTGGTGAGAGATGAGCTGAACTAATGGGTAATTGCTACTTTATGGATGGAAATTAGAATTATGCAGATCTCAGCGATTTCTCATTTTTAACTTAAAATGCAAGCAGCATATAGTAGAGAAATTTTGGAATGACTGTTACACTGACCTAGTTAAGACATTTGTTATACAGAATTAGTACAACCAAACAATTGTTGGAACTAGGAGGGATGCAAGAGATCCTTTAGTACAATTCAAACCTTACTTTCACAGAGGAGAGAACTGAAACCCAGAGAAGCGACCATTGTACAGAATTTGTGTAAATACAACCAACAAAATAAAGCCAGTCTGGGATACGGAAGCAATGGTTGTCATGGTAAAAAGCCCAGAGTTTGGCATCACACAGACCTAGGATGGACCTCTAGATTTGCTACTTATAAGGGCCCAGAGAAAGATATTTAATTTGAGATTCAGTTTTCCTAACTAAAAATGGGGGTAAGAATACCAACGTTGTTATTTGTATTATATGTTATATTAAATACTGATAAAGCATCAAGGCACTTGGAACAACACAATAAATGATGCATGTAATATAGATAGAGAATTCGACTTTATAACAATATTAATTGCAATAGGATTTTTACTCTGGTAAACTCCTCTGCGCTTCTATTAAAAGCGTGATAAAGAAACAATCACATTATCCTACTGAGTGCTTTAGCAACTAAAAAATAGGTATGTTTTGGCAAAAGAGCATTCTTCTGTACTTAATGAGGAATGTAAGGTATTAGCTGGTAAAATGTGTTATCTGTTCTTTTTAACTTCCATGTGTGTATCAGAAGGAACTCCCCTTGAGCCTTTGCTGAGACAGCAGCCCTTTAATGAGAAGCACCTTTTTAATTTCCACTTCTTCAGCAAAATCTCACACTTCCCTTAAATGTAAAGGCCAGAGTTATTACACAATAATACTTCCTCTTTTAGATACAATATAATACAATGTCACAATAAACTTTTTGCCTGCAGTAAATTTCTGCTGAATATATCAAATAAAAACTGAACTTATAGTTCCATACCTTTTGTGATTGCTCAAAAATGTACGACAATGTCCTTGGGATAATGCCTCTGTCACTGTAGCGCTCTGCCCCACCTGTGATGGTGAATGTCTTACCGCTGCCTGTTTGCCCATATGCAAAGATGGTACCATTGTAACCTGCTAGGACACTACACAAAGAAATGGCACACTTTTAATACAAAATGGCTAATTGCATTTGTACTAAATGGCTCATATTATCATAGCAACCTTATTCACCACTATTGAAAAGACATCTATAGAAATATTTATATATGTGAGTATCTAGCTATATTTACTTTTTTTTTTTTT
>NW_011888799.1:3134421-3159742 GCF_000151845.1 Pteropus vampyrus
TCCTCTGCGCTTCTATTAAAAGCGTGATAAAGAAACAATCACATTATCCTACTGAGTGCTTTAGCAACTAAAAAATAGGTATGTTTTGGCAAAAGAGCATTCTTCTGTACTTAATGAGGAATGTAAGGTATTAGCTGGTAAAATGTGTTATCTGTTCTTTTTAACTTCCATGTGTGTATCAGAAGGAACTCCCCTTGAGCCTTTGCTGAGACAGCAGCCCTTTAATGAGAAGCACCTTTTTAATTTCCACTTCTTCAGCAAAATCTCACACTTCCCTTAAATGTAAAGGCCAGAGTTATTACACAATAATACTTCCTCTTTTAGATACAATATAATACAATGTCACAATAAACTTTTTGCCTGCAGTAAATTTCTGCTGAATATATCAAATAAAAACTGAACTTATAGTTCCATACCTTTTGTGATTGCTCAAAAATGTACGACAATGTCCTTGGGATAATGCCTCTGTCACTGTAGCGCTCTGCCCCACCTGTGATGGTGAATGTCTTACCGCTGCCTGTTTGCCCATATGCAAAGATGGTACCATTGTAACCTGCTAGGACACTACACAAAGAAATGGCACACTTTTAATACAAAATGGCTAATTGCATTTGTACTAAATGGCTCATATTATCATAGCAACCTTATTCACCACTATTGAAAAGACATCTATAGAAATATTTATATATGTGAGTATCTAGCTATATTTACTTTTTTTTTTTTTAATTCAGAAGCATCAGCACATTAATCTTTTTCTCAGAAAGGACCTGCAACAAAAATGGGATCTAGGCATCATAAATATTTTCTTATTTTAAAATCAGGACAAAATTTTTATTTTAGAATGGTTTTATATTTACATAAAAGTTGCAGATAGTACCGAGAGTTCATATACACCCCACACCTAGTTTCTCCTATCGTTAATAGTATTATATTAGTATTATACATTCCTCACAACTAATGAATTGATATTGATATATTATTATAAACTTTATTAAAATTTGAATTTTACATAATGTCTTTTTTCCTCAGCTTTACTGAGATATACTTGACGTAGAACATATGTAATTTTAAGGTGTACAGTGTGATGATTTGATATATGTATATATTATGAAACAATGATAACAATAATATTCAGTAAACATATCGATCACCTCACATAATTGCCTTTTCTTTTGTAGTGATAACATTGAAGACCTACTCCCTTAACAACTTTCACATATATGTACTATAGCATTGCTAACTGTAGTCACTACGCTATATATTAGATCCGCAGAACTTACTCATCTAATAACTGGAAGTTTATACCCTTTGACGAACAGCTCCAAATTTTCTCTACCTGTAGACCCTGGCAACCACCATTTAGTCTTTATTTCCATGAATTAGGTTTTTCAGGTTGTTCATATAAGTGAGAACACACAGTAGTTGTCTTTCTCTAAGTCAATTCACTTATATAATGCTCTCAATGTCCATCCACGTTGTTACAAAAGTCAGGGTTTCCTTCTTTTTTATGGCTGAAAAATATTCCATTTTATATGTATATACATATATGTATATGTACACACACACACAATCTCCTTAATCCATTCATCCATCTGTGGACACTTAGGTTTTTCCACGCCTTGGCTACTGGGAATAATGCTGCAATGAACATGGGGGTGCTGATATTTCTTTGAGATAGTGATTTCATTTCCTTTTGATATATGCCCAGTAGTGGGATTGCTGAATCATATGGTAGTTTTATTTTTCGTTTTTTAAAGAAACTCCATATTGTTTTCCACAGTGGCCGCACCAATTTACATTCCCACCAATAGTGCGCAAGTGTTGCCTTTCTTCACATCCTTTACAACACTTGTCTCTTTGATAATAGTCATCTAATTGGCATAAGGAAATATCTCATTGTGGTTTTAAATTACATTTTCCTGATGATTAAAGATGTTGAACACCTTTTCATGTACTTCTTGGTCATTTGTCTGTCTTCTTTGGAAAAATTTCTATTCAAGTCCTCTACCCATTTTTTAACAGGACTTTTTTTTTTTTCTTTTTTTGCTATTGATTTGTATGAGTTCCTTAAATATTTTAGATATTAACCCCTTCTCTGAAAGACAGATTGAAAATAAATTGCTTTTTCTCTTTTTAAGTTTTATTTTACTAAATTTATTGGGGGCAACACTAGTTAATAAGATTATATAAGTTTCAAGTGTACAATTCTATAATATATTATCTGTATATTGCTCACCACCTAAAGTCAAGTCTCCTTTAGTCACCATATATTTGACCCTCTTTACTCTCTTCAGCCTCTCTGACACCCCTCCCCGTCTAGTAACTACCATACTGTTGTCTGTATCTATGAGCTTTGTTTGTTTGTTTATGCATTTGTTGCTTTCTGTTTCACATCCCACATGAGTGAAATTTGGTTTTTACTAACTTTTCCATTTGACGCATTTCACCTGGCATGACACTCTCAAGATCCATCCATTTCATCACAAATGGCAGTGTTTCATCTCTTCTTATGGCTCAGTAGTATTCCATTTTATAGATGTACCACATCTCCTTGATCCAATCATTCACTGAAGGACATTTTCGTTGTTTCTATGTCTTGGCTACCATGAAAATGCTCCAGTGAATATAGGGGTACATATATCTTTATGAATAAATGTTTTCATTTTTTCAGAAAGATACTCAGGAGAGGGATTGCTGGATCATGGTAGTTCTTAATCTTTTGAAGAACCTCCATATTGTTTTCCATAATGGCTGTACCAATTTACATTCTTGCCAGCAGTGTATGAAGGTGCCTTTTTCTCCAAATCCTTTTCAAGACTTATTATTTCTTGTTGCTAATAGCCATTCTAACAGGTGTGAGGTGGTATATGATTGTGGTTTTGATTTGCATTTTTCTTATAGCTAGTGAAGCTAAGCATCCTTTCATATATCTGTTGGCAATTTGTATGTTTTTATGAGAGAATTGTTTGTTCAGGTCCTCTACCAATTTTATAATTAGATTTTTTTTTGTTATTTTTGTTGAGTCGTATAAATTTTTTAAAAATATATTTTGGATATTAGCCCCTTATCATAGGTATTGTTTGCAAATATCTTATCTCATTTGGTTGATTGCCTTTTGTTTTGTAGATGATTTCCTTTGCTGTGCAGAAACTTTTTAGTTTGATATAGTTCCATTCATTTGTTTTTGCTTTTACTTCCCTTGCATTTGGGGTCAAATTCATTTCATTAATTTTTTCTTTCTTTTCCTCTCTTTCTTGTTTCTTTCTCTCTCTCTCTCTCTCTCTCTCTCTCTCTCTCTCTCTCTCTCTCTCTCTCTCTTTTTGCTGCAGAGAAGCTTTTTAGTTTGATGCAGTCACGCTAATTGAGTTTTGCTTCTGTTCCTTGTGCTTTTGGTGTCGGAACCCCACAAAAATTGTTGCCAATACTGATGTCAAGGAGCTTTTTTGTTATGTTTTCTTCTAGGAGCTTTATACTTTTTGGTCTTACATTAAATCTTTAATTCATTTTCAGTTAATTTTTGTGAGTGGTATAAGATGGGAGTCCAATTTCATTCTTTTGCCTTTGCATATTCAGTTTTCAATAAAATTACCATTTTTGAAGAGACTATCCTTTCCCCATTAAGTAGTCTTCACTAACTTGTCAAATATTAGTTTACTATATATACATGGGTTTATTTCTGGGCTGTTGATTCTGTTCCATTGGTCTATGTGTCTGTTTTTATACCAGTACCATACCATTTTGATTACTATAGGTTTATAATATAGTTTGAAATCAGGAATAATGATGCTTCTATCTTTGTTCTTCTTTCTCAGAATTGCTTTGGTTGTTAAGGATATTCTGTGGTTCTATACAAATTTTGGGATTCTTTTTTTATTTCTATGAAAAAATGTCATTGGAATTTTGATAGGGATTTCATTGAATCTATAGATGGCTTTCGCTAGTTATGGGTATTTTAACAATATTAATTCTTCCAATCCATGGAATATCTTTCCATTTCAATTTATTTGTGTCTTTTTCAATTTCTTTCATCAATGTTTTGTAATATTTAGTGTACAAATCTTCCACCACCTTGGTTAAACTTACTTCTAAGTATTTTATTGTTTTTGATGCTATTGTAAATGAGATTTTAAAACATTTTCTTCTTCAGATACATTATTGTTCGTGTATAGAAACACAACTAATTTTTGTATGTTGATTTTGTACCTGGCAACTTTACTGAATTGGTTGATTAGTTCTAACAGATTTTGGTGGAGTCTTTAGAATTTTCTATATCTAAGATTATATCATCTGCAAACAGAGACAATTTTACTCTTATCCTCCAAATGGATGCCTTTTATTTCTTGCCTAATTGTTCTAGCAAGGACTTCCAGTACTATGTTGAATAGGAGTGGTGGGAGTGGGCACCCTTGTCCTGTTTGTGATCTTAGTGGGAAAATGTTTAGCATTTCACCATTGAGTATGTCAGCAGTAATAGGTCTGTCACACATGGACTTTATATTAGGGTAGGTTCCTTCTATACTCAATTTGTTTAGAGTTTTTATCATGAAAGAATGTTGAATTTTGTCAAATCTTTTTTCTGCACTTATTGAGATTACCATGTGATTTTTATCTTCCATTCTATTAATGTGGCATATCACATTTATTGGTTTGTGTATATTGAACCTCCCTTGCATTCCAGGCACAAATCCTACTTGATCATGATGTCTGATCCTTTTAATGTGCTATCAAATTCAGTTTGCTAGAAATCGGTCTGTAGTTTCCTTTTTCTCTTCTTTTTCTTCTTTTCCTCCTCCTCCTCCTCCTCCTCCTTTAAATGTCCTTATCTGGCTTTGGTATCAGGGAAATGCTGCCTTCATAAAATGAGTTTAGGAGTGTTCCTTCATCTTCAATTTTTAAAAAGAGTTTGAGAAAAATTAGCATTAATTTTTAAATATTTGGTAGAATTCACCAGTGAAACCATTTGGCTTTGGGCTTTTCTTTGTTGGAAGGTTCTTCATTACTGATTCAATTTCCTTACTTGTTATTGTTCTGTTCAAATTTTTTATTTCTTCATGATTCAGTCTTGGTAGGTTCCATGTTTCTAGGAATTTACCCATTTCTTCTAGGTTATCCATCTTTTTTTTTTGGCATATAGTGTTTATAGTAGTCTCTTATAATCCTTTGATTTTTGTTGTTGATTGTAATGTCTCCTTTCATTTCTAATTTTATTTATTTGGGTCTTCTCTTATTCTTAGTCTAGCTAAATATTTGTCAATTATGTTTATCTTTAAAAGAAACAGCTCTTAGTTTTGTTGAACTTTTTTATTATTTTTCTGGTCACTTTTTAAAGATTTCTACACTGATCTTTGTTTTGTCTTTTCTTCTGCTAACTTTGGCCTTCGTTATTAATTTTATAATTACTTGAGGTGTAAATTTAGATTATTTGTGAGCTTTCTTTTTCTTAATGTAGGCATTGATAGCTATAAACTTACATCTTAGAACTAACTGATTTTGCTGCATCTCATAAGCTTTCGTATGCTGTGTTTCCATTTTTGTTTGTTTCAAGGTATTTTCTAAACTTCCCTTTCATTTCTTTCTAAACTCACTGGTTGGTCAAGAGTATGTTTTTTAATTGAACACATTTGTGAAATTTCCAGTTTTCCTCCTATTATTGATTTCTAGTTTCATATCATTGTGGTCATAAAAAATACTTGGTATGATTTTAATCTTACTAGACTTACTAAGATTTGTTTTGTGATGTAACATATCGCCTATCCTGGAGAATGTTCTATTTGCTCTTGAGGAGAATGTGTATTCTGCTGATGATAGATAGAATATTCTGTATTTATCTGTTAGGTTCATTTGTTCTAAGGCACATGAATTCACACCCAATGTTTCATTATTGATTTTCTGTGTAGATGATATACTCATTTTTGAAAGTGTGGCACTGAATTCCACTACTCTTAACTGTATTTTTATCTATTTCTCCCTCCAGATCTATTAGTATCTGCTTAATATATTTAGGTGCTCCCTATGTTGGATGCATATATATATTTACAATTGTTATATTTGCATCATGAATTGACTTTTTATCATTATATAATGACCTTATTTGTCTCTTGTTACAGTTTTTGGCTTAAAGTTTATTTTGTCTGATGTAAGTATAGCTACTCTTGCTTTCTTTTGGTTTCTATTTGCATAAAATACCTTTTTCCATCCCTTCATCTTCAGTCTGTGTGTGTCTTTAAGATTGAAGTGAATCTCAATAGGCAGCATATAGTTGGCTCTTGTCTTTTAATACATTCAGCCATTCTTTGCCTTTTGATTGGAGAATTTAACCCATTTACATTTAAAGTAATTATTGATAGGTAAGGGCTTACTAATGCCATCTTATTAATTGTTAACTCATTGCTTTGCAGTTTCTTTCTTCCTCTTGCTGTCTTTCTTTGATGATTTTCCCTGCTACGTACTTTGATTCTCTTCCCTTTACCTTCTTTGTATCTACTGTTAGTTTTTGCTTTGTGTTTACATAGATATAACAGTATATTTTAAGCTGATAACAACTTAATGAAGATTGCATACAAACACTCTATCTGTTTACTCCTCATCTCATATTTTGTTTTTGATATCACAATTTATCTCTTTTTATATTGTATATGCATTAACAAATTATTGTAGCTACAGTTATTTTTAATACTTTTGATCTTTAAACTTCATACCAGAGTTAAATAATTAACACATCACCATAACGCAGTATTAGCATATTCTAAATTTGACTATATACTTACGTTTATCAGTATTTTTATATCTTCATATGTTTTTATGTTATTAATTAGTGTCTTTTTATTTTAACTTGAAGAATTCTTTTCAGAAACTTAAAAGAGTGACCAAAAAGGTATATGGTTCAACTTTCCACTTTGGAGAGGCTTAATAATTTTTCATCATGTGAAGACACTTGAAGTTAGAACTATTATGATGTATTTAGCTAAATGATTACACAATCTTTCTGCTCAACAGAATTTGTCACTAATAATACAATTGGTGACAAATATCATTTGCATAAAATACTTTTTTCCATCCTTTCATTTTCAGTCTGTGTGTGTTCTTAAGGTTGAAGTGAATCTCTATATGTAGCATATAGTTGGCTCTTGTCTTTTAATCCATTCAGCCATTCTATGCTGGATATATATATCCAATATCATTTGGATATATGATATTTCTTGACCATAAATGTTCAAGGTAAATGAAGCCTATAACTTTAAGTGTCAAATCTTGAATATTTTTTTGATAGAAAACTTTCTAAAATATATTCTGTGCCTTGAAAATCAAGGGATACAGAGCACAAATTAGCATTTTCATTTTGACTTAGCTACAGCCTATGAAAAATGAGTACTGTAGTGTGCTACATTGGCACCTGCTGATTGTTATGTCTACTTTTTATACATAAATCTTTCTCACTGCCAGTTGTCCTAGTATATCTGCCTCTAATGTGTGCTCCTTTTCTCCACATTTGTTGTGGGATAGAAAACCAGATGGCAAAACTTCACAGAATGCTGTGTAAAATGAAAAGGATATGTAGAACATCTATATGTACTCCATGGCTATTTATATATTACTGTGGAGTAATAATTAATGTAAATGGGTAAAATTTGTCTCTAGTTCCTTTTCTCTAGAGCCCCTTATACCCCTCTCCACTGGACATTGGGCAATTTATAATCTCATCTGTCCTAAGGAAAGACATTCATTAAAAATAAAGAAAGATAAATGGTGGATTAAGGACCTTTGAAAATTCACTCCTCCACAAGAACAATTATAACAGTGGGAAAATTGTCAAAATCAACTTTTTCAGAACCCTGGAAGCTATCCAAAGGCTCAGAGAAATCCAAAGAGTGCTCACTCAAGAAAAATGGCTGAATCTCAGTGATGTTTTAACTTGTGGTGTTTTAACTTGATCATTCTCACCATTTTCCCCAACTTCTATAGTAGCCTTGAAAAACAATAGCTTTTCAACCACAGTAACTGTGAAAATCAGGAGACTAGCAAATAGTGGAGGGGGTGGTACGTGTTTGGAGCTCCCCACAAAGCCCAAAGAATTATACTTCACTGACCTATCTGGCAGCTCCCAGGAACAGCCCCACTCACAGTACTTGCCTTTGTTTGACCTGATTTCACTACAAGTAGTACAAACAGCCCTATCTCATGTGTTTTTGAAAAAAATCATAATGAGTGTTTAACATCACAGTTGCCTTAGGTTGCAATACCAGCAAGGCAAACAAAAGGGTGAAGAAATATAACAATAAAAATCTATAAAAGGCAATGTTTATAAGAGGTTTTGAAAAGTTATGAAATATTCCTGAGAGTCTAGAAGGCCACACAGATGTGCAGGTTTTTTGCCTGCCCAGGAAAGACCTGAGAAGATCCTTATATCTCAACTCTGGCTGACCTTGAGGCTCTGCAAAGCAGGAAGTGAAGTCTACAGCAGAGTTATAAAGTCCTAGAGTATAGAAGAGGTGCCTCCAACACACAGAGAGCCCTTCATCAAAAGGCTGGAGACTGATTTGTCCAAAGCATTTAAGGAAATCTCTGTCCAGTCATTAACTGACCACTAAGCTACCTGAGCTGGGATTTCAGAGGCTGCCTACAATGAAGAATATAGACTTTGCAGAGTTAGTCCAGGGATTTCACTTAAACAAACAGCAGCGGCAACAACAACAACAATAACTAACAGTAACAAACCCTGGGAAAGGTAGGAATCTAATTTCTCAAGCTGTCATATTATACTACTTAAAATGCCCAATTTAGAAAAAATTATGAGACACAAAGAAACAGGAAAGTATTTCCCACACTCAGGAAAAAAAATGTTTTTAATAGAAATAGTCCTTGAGGAAGCCCACATTTTGGCTTCCTATATAAAGGTTTTAAGGTAGCTACTATAAATATGTTAAAAGGACAAAAGCAATGTATGTTTAAAAAATGAAAGTACGAGAATGATGATTCGCAGAAAAGAAAATATCAATAAAAAATAGAAATTGTTTAAAAGATCCAGATAGAAATTCTAGAGTTGACAAATAAAGTAACCAAGATAAAAAAAACATTCATTACAATAGCAAATTTGAGTTAGTAGAAGAAATAATCAGTGAACTTCCAGATAGGTCAATTGAGATTATCCAGTGTGAGGAAGAGGAATTAAAAAGAATAAAGAAAAATGAACAGATACTTCAGAGACCAACATATGCAAAGTGAGACTCCTAGGTGAAGAGAGGAGAGACTATTTAGAGAAATAATGGCCAAAAAACTTTTCAAATTAGATGAAAAACATTAATCTACATATCCAAGAATCTCAATCAACATCAAGTAGGACAAACTCAAAGATACTCAAAACTAGACACATCATAATCAAACTGTATAAAGACAAATATATATATATGTATGTATGTGTGTGTGTGTATATATATATATATATAGATATATATAGAGAGAGATATATATCTGAAGTAGCAAGAGAGAAATGACTGATCACATATGAGGAATTCTCAATCAGATTATCAGGAACCATGGAGGCCAGAAAGCAATGAAATAACATATTGAAAATGCTGAAAGAATCCTTCTTTGCAGAAATTGACAAGCTTCTCCTAAAATTTATATTTTTTATAAATTTATATTAAAATTTATATGTTTTCAGATTATTCATTGATACTTTTACTTCTCCACTTCCAACATAGATGTCTTTTATTTCATTTTTCTTGCCTAATTGCACTGGCTACTTTGCTAGTGACTAGTTCTCTCAGTTTTTGTTTAACTGAGAATGTCTTAATTTCTCGATCATTTTTGAAGTATGATTTTTACAGATATAGAATTCTCTATTTTCAGATGACATGATCTTGTATATAGAAAATCCCAAGGAATTCACTATAGAACTATTAGAAGTAATAAACAAATTCAGTAAGGTTGCAGAGTACAATATTGTTTAAACGGCAATGCTTTCCAAACTGAAAACTGATAGACATATTCATGTAATCTCTATTAAAATTCGAGGTGGCTTCTTTGCAGAAATTGACCAGCTTCTCTTAAAATTTAAATGGGAATTCAAAAAATCCAGCAGAGACAAAATATTCTTGAAAAAGAACAAAAGTGGAAGACTCGCACTTCCAAATTCAAAACCTACTACAAAGTTACATAAACCAGGACAGTGGATCAACGGAAAAAACTGAGAGTCCAAAATAGACTCTTACAGTTATAATCAGTTGATTCTTGATTAGAGTACTAAGATCATTCAATGAAGGAAAAAACGTTTTTTGTTTTTTGTTTTTTTTTTAAACAAATAATGCTTGGACAATTGGATATTTAAACGCAAAAGAATGAAACAGGACCTCCACTTCATACCATGCACAAAAATTAACTCAAAGTGGATCAGAGAGACCTATTGCAAAAGCTAAAAGTAAAAACAAACAAACAAAAAGACACAATTCTTGAAGAAGACATAGAAGTAAATCTTCATGTTTGATTATGCAATGGTTCCTTAGATATGACATCAAGTGTACAGCAGCCAAAGAAAAAAATAAACTGGACTTAATCAAAAATTAAAAACCTTTGTGTTTCAAAGGACACATCAAGAAAGTGAAAAGACAATCCACAGTATTAAAAAAAAATGTTTGAAAATCATATATCTGACAAGAGATTTGTTATAATAGCCATAATCCAGAAAATATAAGGAGCTCTTATAACTCAATGATAAACAAATAATTAAAAAGTAGGCAAAGAATTTGGATAGATATTTCTCTAAAAAAGATATAGAGATGGCCAATAGCACATGAAAAGATGCTCAACATTACTAATCATTAGGGAGAGGCAAGTCAAAACCACAATGAGAATCCACTTCATACTCAATAGGGTGGATAAAAAAGAAAAAGAAAACAGACAATTATAAGGGTTGGTGAGTATGTGGAGAAATTGGAACCTTTATACATTGCTGGCAGGGATGTAAAATGGTGGAGCTGCTTTGAGGTTCCTTAAAATGTAAACATAGAGTTACCATGTGGCCCAGCAATTCCATTCCTAGGTACATGTCCAGCATTGGAAAACATGTGTTCACACAAAAATTTATAATGAATGTTCATATTAGCATTATTCATAATGGCCCCAAAGTGAAAACAACCCAAATGTCCATTGACTGAGTGGATAAATAAAATGTGTCATATCCATACCATGGGATATTATTTGGCCATGGAAAGGAATAGAGTTCTGATACATGCTACCAATATGGATAACCCTTCAAATGTTATGTTAAGTGAAAGAAGAAAAGAAGACAGTCACAAAAGGTCACATGTAGTATGATTTCATTTGTATGAAATGTCTAGTATAAGCAAATTCATGGAGACAGAAAGTAGATTAGTGGTGCCAGATGTGGGAGTAAGGAGTAATGGGGAGTACTTGCTACTGGATATGGAACAGGGCTTCTTTTGGGGGTGATAAAAAATTCTAAAATAATGGTGATTGATGATTGCACTTTTATACTAAAAACTACTAAATTGTAAACTTAGTGAATTTTTGGTATGTAAATAATATCTCAATGAAGCTGTTATAACAATGAAATAGTAAAGAAGAATCGATTCTAAATTGTTAGTAACTAGATGTGTTTTAACACTTTGGCACTAGTATTTTTAAAAGATGGAAAGATGGAATGGTAATTTAAAAAAGATATGAAACAAATGATGAACTTCAGCAATAAACAACAGGATGAACATTTTGGGTGAGAAATATTTCTCATCTTCCTAAAATTAACAATGCCACTACTGCCTAATTTATCGCGGGTAGAGACAACACTGATATGTAAATAAATCAATGCTTTATAAACACAGAGTTTGATGATCAGATAAAATCTCCAGTGTAGGAATCCTCTCCTTTTTCCACAACGCATTTTCTCTATAAATTCAAGTTATAAAGCTAAGATATTTTGTCATTTCTTATCTTTTAATATTCTCATGAATAAAACAAAAATAAAGCTTCTACTTTCTTGGAGATTATAAACTGAAGTATTACTCCACACACATCACATTTACATGCTAGAAAAATACAAAGCGTTCAAGTTTAGTTTTTCACTTTTATTACTTTTTATTTAACTAGACCCCAAGGAGAAGAAGGCTGTTTAGAAGTAACTGTATAAAATGAGACTTCATTTTGTTTACCAGATAAGAAGGCTTTAAGAACCCCCTTATACAATGTCTAAATCAAAATAATCAACAAATAATTATTATAATGATGATAATTTAGTTCACTGAACCAAACAAATCATATTATAGTCACTCAAATTTGAAGGCACAGCGCAGTTGAAAAAAACAATGAAGTAATAGGATTATAGATTTTATAATTGGTGTCATGAGAAATCTTCTAACTACGTTTTGTCCAACAGAAGAATTCCTTCTAAGGTGTTTCTGAAAAAGAAATATTCGCACTATGCTTAAACAGATGTTTGATTCGGGAGCAGGATGAAATCAGAGAATCCTAGTGGGGCTCCCTTCATTTTTGAGGAAAGAGGAGCAGGTAGGATGGTACCTTAAAAGATCATGCAGTTTAGTCTTAGAAAAATTAAGAACCTCAGGAAAATACATATTTATATTTTTTAAAACTGTTCATTGAAACAAATCAGTTCATTCAGAAAACACAAATAACCCAAACAATTAGTATTAAGAGCAGAATTTTTAAGTTAATAGAAATTATATTTACATTTAACTTCACTAAAAACCTTTCCTTAATGTCAACAAGACTAATCTGGAATAGAATTATTAAAATTAGTCTATGGCCATGCCACCCTGAACAAGCCTGATCCCCTCTAATCTCGGAAGCTAAGCAGGGTCAGGCCTGGTTAGTACTTGGATGGGAGACCATCTAGGAAGACCAGGTGCTGTAGGCGTAAAAAATAAAAACTAAGGGATTGTAAACTGACAAGGTCCTTGCAATCTGTGAGGTCAACCAAGGGTTGCCTCGCCTAAACAAAAAAAATAATCAAAATTAAGGCCCCTATTTTAAATATATAGTGACTCTATTACTCCATCTTGCCTTTCATACAGTTCTAAGAGCCCGAGTAACTGAAATTCACTTATTTTGATCTGTTTTTGATTCTCAGAACAGTTCATTTCTGTCCACTGTAACTCTCTTCCAAGAATAAAGTCCCTCATAAGCAGCCTCAAGCAATTCTTTGGTGCAGCTCATGTCTTTTGTAAAGAGTATGGTAAGTAGACTCTTAATTGTTTCACTTTCAGAATATTTCTCAGTGCATAATTCAGCAGCCTAAATTTTTAACCCATTTCCCATTTGCCCCAAGAATACTCACTGGTGGCCTTCGTGGCTGCAGCGTTTACCCTGAGATAACTCACGGATTAAAGTCTTAACCTCATCCCCAAAGTTTGCCGTGAAATATCTCACTTTTATTATTATTTTAGCATCACTCTAGTATATCTATAGTCTTTTTGGAAACAAATGACATCATTCTGTTTATAGCATTCTGTTTTTAGTAGTGGTATTTTGATTTACAAAATATAGTAATTCTCGATCACTGAAAATGTCAAATCCTAGACAACGTAGCATTCCTACGTGTGATGTTAAATTAATGCTGGCAGTGAGCTGCACTTTTTTTTTCTAAATGGGAACTACTGTGAAACATGCCCCGGAGGTGTGCAACATGACAGTCCTGCTTAAAGGCACTAAGTTTAGTTCCCCTGGTTTAGACACAGGCCTTTCGGAAAGCATGTCCTGGCAAGATCATTCTAAAATCTTTTGCCGATTCACTTGTATGACATATTGATTGAATTGTAAATCCTGATAGAGAAATAAAGTAGGTTACATGGCTAACCAGAGTTGACTTAAATCAAATCATTAGCTATTTTTTAAAAAGGAATATCTCAGGCAAGGATAGCTAGATTAAAAACAACCTGCACAACAAAATATGATTTTGTCAGAAAAATAACACTGCAAATGTGGATTAAATGGTAATTGATACACTTGGGATCATCATCTAAAGCTTTTTGTAAGTACCTGTGAGCATACTGGTTATTGGACTAGGATCTCAAACAAGAGGCCCACAGGCCAAATACTGCCAGCAAAGCATTTTGTTTGGCCAGTACTCACCTCCCTTCCTGCCTGCCTTCCTGCTCCCCTCCCTCCTTCCTTCCCTCCCTCCCTCCCTCCCTCCCTCCCTCCCTTCTTTCTTTCTTTTTCTTTCTTTCTTTCTTTTTCTTTCTCTCTCTCTCTCTCTCTCTTTCTTTCTTTCTTTTTCATTCTCTCTCTCTCTCTCTCTCTCACTCTCTCTCTCCCTCCCTCCCTCCTTTCCTTTTTTTTTTTTAAATTCAATCTGATTGCTCTTGGCCCCTGGGACCCATGTTCCCAATTTAGGCACAGATACCACCACTCCTTATTGCCCTCATTGGTTTACTTCAGATTAGCTGCCTGCCCTCTGTGGAATTTTGTGTTTTGAAACCATTGGTTTAAAATAACTCATATAAATGCTAAGAGAGTAACACTATGATTTAAAACAAAAACAAAACAACAACAAAACTAAACTAAACATAAGAATGATATGGACATAGAAAAATCTTCCAGATTTTGAAATATCATAGGCAAACCCCTCATACCATCAACCACCCAAGAAACAGACTGGCTATTTCTCCCAATCATTGCTCACATTTCTTAAGCTCTAAAATATAATAGAAAACAAGAATGTTGAGTGCTTTCTTCTCAAACAGTCACTTTGGCACAATCAGGACTCCAACTCTTGGATGTGTCATAAAAACCAGATCAACAACCGCCCGTCTTAAATCATGTGCAAATTTACCTCCTTGGATACAGGGGCTAAGAAAGAGGACCTTTTGAGGTTCTTTCCAGCTCTGTAATTCTCAGGGATTTGTTCACAGTCTTGTCTCAACTACTTTAAACCAAACTTTGCAAGAGGCAAACACATCATGGGGCACATAATCCAAACACTCTCCCTTGAAAAGGATCCTCAAGATCTTAACCACACTAAACAGCCTCATATCCATAAGTTCGTGGACCAAATCCAGGCCAAAGTGCTCTCTAAATGAGGCTGTTTATTATTTCCCAAGTTCCTGAAGAAACCATTTTGTCTTAGTATTAATAATAAGCAGCTCAAATCTGGAAACATAACAGAAACGCATGTAACTTCAATAGAAGAAAATGACCTATTCTGAACACAATCCAGTTCTGAAATATGTTTCAGTTTGAAGGTCAGTATACTGTATTAAAAAGTGAAGGTTACATTTTTATTTTATTTACATTATGAAAAATGCATTTACTGTAGCCTTTCTGACAGATATTTTTTCCATGACCCTTGAGAATAAACACTTAGACTCATTAAATACATAATCATTTTCAGATGACCATCTAAGGAGGCAACTAAAATGAAACAACAAAAAGTTTTGTGCAATAATACGGAAAAATTCATTGTCTATAGAAATTTACTTGGGCACAACCTGTCATAAAGTGTGAACTGATTACTATGCATTTCTTTTCTAAGAATACAAAAAAGAAGGAAGGAAGGAAGGAAGGAAAAGAAAATACTTTTCTCTAAAATTGTCACACTGAGTTCTCTGTCAGTAAATTGATTAATCACATTTTTAAAGCATCCATTATATTATATTAGAAGCCTGGTACTGTGTGCTATGTTGATTTATAGGGGTAAAAACTTATAATGCAAGATAAAACAAAATAATTAACAAGATAAATACCTTTAAATATAGGAGTATGTGTGTACATATTATGCCTATATAATCTTATAATATGCATATTAATCTATAACAAAAAAATACCCAAATAGAGTATATATATCTTGTAGAGAGATACAGAATTTACAGAAAGTCCTCTGTAAGGATTTCTCATTAGAAAGGCAAAGTGACAAAACTATCTTCCTGGGGATTTGATCCTTTGTCTTGAAAGGTAGAATGGAGCTTCTGGGCCCTCCAGCTATCTGAGTAGGTAGAAACAGAAATACAGAAATTCAGGCTAAGAAGCAGAGAAGACAGGCACAGAAAAGAAGGGACAAATGGGCCTGCGTTGCTGGGAGGAGTTGCCTGAAGTGTTCCACAATAGAGAGGAGAGTGAGAACTAGAGAACTCCAGGGTGGCAAAGAGGGCATTAGGTAGTTGCCGGGGGTGTGGAGGATGCTGAGAGAAGCAACACAGGAGAAAAGATTTAAGATGTTTGCAACACATTAAAAATGTACTCCTCTACCCCTTTGCATTTCCTTGAGAGCCTGAATACAACCTGACCTTTGTGTACCTTCAAAAGTGACAGTATACACAGACTAGACCACATGGAGCTCTAGTTTATACCTGAGTTACAAGCTTTTTTCTCTATACGTCCAGTCTCAAGATTATTTGCAAAATAAAACCTTCTAAGTTGATTTCAATTTTGTGTGAAATGGAAGACATTTATCACATTCCTAGGAATTCAATCACACTTTGACTTCAGTGGATAATCATGGGGGTTGGGAACTGCCCTTTAGAACAGAAAAAGGTAAATTAAAAATACCTCTCATGAAGTTCCTAATCATTATTTACTGTGGCTTTAGTTATATCATGGATACACAATGATTTAATGGGATTCAAGAGCTGAGAGTCAGAAGTGGAAAGATGTGCCTCAATTTGGATCACTCATAAAGAAATGAGGAGAGAGGAGCAGAAAATGAGGCAGAACGTATGGGCTAGATCATTATTTAGCTGACTGTTCAGCCGAGTAATGACAATGTTATCCTACAGGCCATGGAGAGCCTCCGAAGGGTGGTGGTGGCCAAGCAGTGACTAGTAGTCACTAAACGAGCAGAGATGGGAGGCCAGTCTTAGCTGGGAAGACATCATATGAGAGACCTTCTAGGAGCACACTGTGAAAAGAGACATGAGGACAGTAGGAAGGAACAGTGCTCACAAAATTTTGTGAAAAACCTATCCTACTACTAGTCCATGGATAGTATAGTTGAAATACCATCTTTATAAAGTGCATATACAATATGGTCTCAATAAACTAAAAAAATCTCTAGTCTGAAAGCAGTCAATCAAAATTTGCATATCTAAATTTTTCTGCAGTGCTTCGATCTCAGTTTGATCAAAACTGAACTCATTATTTTTCCTCTCAAACATATTCCTCCTCCTTCATTCTCTAGGGAATTTCTCCTGAGATTTCGCTCTATTATTACCATTTTAAGATGAAAAATACTGAGCTTTAGAAAAGTTAACTAGATCAAGGTCGCACTTATTAAGTGATAGGACTAAGTTCAAGCTCTATCTGATTACAAATATATTATTATTTTGACTACCTAATTAAGTTATAAAATAAACCTGACCATCCTATTTTAAAACTTAATCCAGTGTGTTCATCAGAGTCTCATCCAGCTAACTGTTTGTCTCAAAGTTGCTCTTCTCAGAAATTCATAGGGAAAAAAGTTACGTGCCACACGATGACATTTCAGTCAATGATGGACTGCAAATACAATAGTCCCGCAAGATTATAATGGAGATGAAAAATTTCTATCACCCAGTGATGTTGTGGCTGTTGTGACATCATAGTTAAATACATCATTCAAGTGTTTGTGGTGATGCTGGTGTACATGAACTTACCACCCTGCAGTCGCATAGCACATATAGCTATATACAGTATATATTACTTACTAATGATAATAAATGACTATGTTACTGGTTTATTTAATATACTATATTTTTTTATCATTTTAGAGTGTACTCGTTCTCTTTATTTAAAAAAGTTTTCTGTAAAATAGTATGCTGTGTCACAACAGCAGCAGTCTCATGCATCTTGTTTACTGTGTCTCTTGATTGTATCATTTTCTCTTGTGTTGATTTAATCTTGCTGTTGTGTTGTTTTGTATAGTAACATGCTGTGCAAGCCTGTAGCCTAGGAACAATAGGCTACACCATAGAGCTTAGTTGTGTACTAGCCAATACCATCTAGGTTTTTGTAAGTGTACTTACTCTCTGATGTTTGCACAGCAATGAAATTGCCTAATGACCCATTTCACAGAATATATCCCTGCCAGTTAGGAGCACATGACTGTAACATTAAAGTCTTAGAGATTAAGTTTACTGGCTTCATTTTTTAAAAATGTGAGGGCTAATCAGAATAAAAGATTAAGATTAATATAACAGATTGTTATATACAATTAAATTACCCATTCTAATACTTTTCATTTATTCTCACCTTAAAACCACACCTTTATTTTTCATACTGCATGTAGCGAGCATCTTATAGGTATAAATGTAATGCAGATTTATAATCTTTTCACTTGGAGTACCTTGATTTTCATCAATCTATAGTAAAATTCTGCAAAGCAATGTTGTTTAACATGTACTACTAACTAGGATGGTTAAAGGTAGGAGAGAAAATTAACGACAAAAAGTCTGTATCATCCATTGAGAGAAAAGCAAAATTTAATAACATGCCTTTAATAACATCATGTTAGTAATAGGATTATAGCATAGAAAACAGAAAAAAAAAGCTAATTTTTTTAGAGTTTTCCTCCTAAAGGCAGCTATCAAAGGGAGAAAGTACCAGAGACTTAGGGGACAGATTCCAGGAAAGTCAAAAGTTTTAGAGCAGCCAAGTAAAGGACTGATATTTTCCTCAATTTCCTTTGATGCCTCCTATCTAAAAACTCTTTTCAATTCCATATTTGGAACCCAAGGATACAAAGGGATTGCAACTGGTAATAAGTGGCTCAACATATTTTTACATAAAAGCTGTTGGAAGGCTCTTAAAATCTAAAGGAGAGGGAAGGACAGAATCACTTCTCCCCAACTTCACAGTTAGCTGACTGTTAAAAAGGAACAATAGAGGGCTTTGTGAGGCTGTCAAAAAAAGAAAATTCCAGAGAATGCCGATGGGACGTGAGTGGGGGTAGCGGTTTCATAGACTTCTCTGGGGAGAAAGCTAGAAACATGGTCCTCTGAATGCACAGGAAACAAACAAACAAAAAAACTGAATGGGATACACTAGAATTAAAGCAAGTCAATTGAAAGCAATTCCCCAGATTCTTTCAAACAATAGGAATTGGTTCATTGATATGGCCCATTACTATGACCTTATTGTTTTCAGGGTAGCATTGTTGGACTTGTGCGAGCATATGACATGTCACAGCTAGTCTTTATAAAAGTGACAAGAGGAAAGAGCCCACTAGTTATGAGATATTAATAACATTAAGTTCTTGAGGTGAACAGGAGGAGAAGCCAGTCGCATCTACTGATATGCACAGCAAGGCTTACAGGACTCGAGGTTGGTGGGGAATAAGCTGTTCTTTCATAAGGAAAATAGAAGCCATCATACAAGAAATTTCTCAGTTCCTCCTTCCACTCCCAATCTCCATCTCTACGTGTATAAATTTATCTCCATCTAGCCTCTCTAGTCTTGTTTCTGCCTCCTCTTCTCTCGTCGTAGAAGACTGGTCTTCCTCCTCTCCAAGGCCAATCTCTTCTACCTGTATTGTAGCCTGTATCCTCTCCTACTTCCCTAGGGACTTTTCCCACCTATTAACTCCTCTGTATTTTTGACTTTTTCTAGTCATTGCTTCCTCCTTAGAAAATAAGCAGGCTCAACCTTCTCCTATCATTGAAAATACTTATTTTTGTTTATACAAGTAATTCATAAATGTATGAATACAATGCTTGTTAAATTTTTAAAAATACACGTAAATTAATTACATTTAGGTCCCCTTTAAATATAATTCCCTTGCCCCATCTTCGAAATTACACCACAGTTAATCACTGTTATTCCTTTTGCACGAATATTTGCACAATTTTTTACACATTGTTTTTTACATATAGCATTGTTTTATGTATTTTCTTTTTAAATAACTGATTTAATACTCTACGTATTGTTGGGCAATTTGTTTTGCTCACTCAACAATATATCTTGTCACATCGGAAGATCCGTATCATTCTTTTACATGCTAAATCTGTAAAGTATTTCACAGTATAAATGTACAAGTTATTTATCCAATGTACATTCACGTCTGTAATGGAAGAGGTCCTGTTTAACTAGACTGACTTACTCTTAATATTACCAAATTTTTATTTTGCCAATTTAAAGAGGGGAAGAGGTCTCTTATTGCTAATTTTCATTTATCTGATCACAATGTGATTAAGCATAGTTTCATATTCATATTTCACATTAAACATACTTTCATATTTTTATTGACTAATTACATTTCCTTTTCGTGGAACAGACTGTTCATGTTCTTTGACTAATTTTGTAATGGATTGTTTGTTTCTTTCTTATTCCTTGGGAGGAGTTATTTCCATGTACCGATATTAATCCTATTACATGTTGCATATTTTCAAACTGATAGTAATTTACCTTTTAATATTGTTTATGGTGGCTTTTGTTGTCCAAATTTATTTTTATCAAGTCAGATTTGTTTTTTGTATTTTATGTCATTAAAAGGGCCTTCTGTTTCCAACATCATAAACATGTTTTCTCCATTTCCCTCCTTTTATTGCTTTATTTTTTACAATTTGTTATTTAATTCATCTTTTTTTTTTGTTAATGGCATGAGTTAGAATTTAACTTTGTTTTTGCTTGCTTGATAGCTAATTTCCCCAGCACCATTTATTAATGATCTATCATTCTTCAACTCATTTAAAATGCTACCTTTATCATAAACTAAATATTCATATATACATGAAACTGTTTCTGAAGTATCCATTCTATCCTATTAATTTATTTGTCCATTCCTGTGCCAATACCATGCTATTTTAATTATCATAAATTTATAATATGATTTTATATCATGTAGGGCAAGTCTCCATTTCTTTGTTCTTTCACAAAATTGTCTTGGCTATTCTTGCACATTTTATTTTTCTTGTAAATTTTAAAATCAGTTTTGTCAAGTTCCAATTCTTCTAATTTATTTGACCACAGAACTCATTTTTCAAAGATAGATGTTCAAAAGAACACACTTCAGTGATACACTGCCTTAGATTGTATCTGGTCCAAAGATATATTTTGTTTGGTTGGCATAGTGTTGACCCAGCCATGTTTTTAAAAATGTTTGACACCCATCTGAGAGCCAAAAGTAAATAATGAGTGTGCAGTAGAGCATGTGTATGTGTGTGGTGTGGTGTCTTTGCTTTCCCAAATAGCAACAACTGTCTGGATCCAAGTGGTGAGTGCTCCTTTTATTTATATAGGCCCTAAGTCCAAGTTCTCCAGTTTCTGAACTTGGCCCATTTAGTTTACCTGTGCCATTTGCCTAGACCCTAGACAGCCTTTGCCTCTGAGAACACTGCATGATAGTAACACCATCCTATATAGTCTCATGTCCCTCCAACTCATCCTCTCTCTACATTGCCACCAGAATGATTTTTTTCTATAACACATATAACTGGGCCACCACTCTGATTTAAGTTATTTGGCAACTTCTGATTGCTCTTAGGATAAGATCCACTTTCCTCTCTAGGCCATATGAGGTTTTTTATAATCTGGAATACTTTTTGCATGCCATTTCACATTATCTCCACATTATCCATTCTCTAGCCATTTGTCCTGTCTATAGTTCTCAATAGGTTTCCCACATAGTCATTCATACTTGAATATAAGTTGGTCTGTGTGGAAGCCCAAGTCACTCCACCACCCATAAAACTCACACTCTAATCCTCTGCCCCAACCAAATTTGTTCTCTCATATGTATTTACTTGTATAACACCTACAATGCCAAGCCTCAGGCTCAATTCCATTAAAACCTACGCTTTACAGTTCTTTATGACTTCTTCTCTGCTGTTACTCACCTTCTCACCACTATCTCAAAGAAAGGAATGAAGTTCTTCTTTTGCGTCCCTCTTCCTCTCATTACACCTTCCACTGAATCAGTAAGTGACCGACTTTCTTGTCTATTTGACCCATAAAACTGTGTTCTCCTTATGGACAGAAATTCTACCTTAATTAATGCGGTATTTCTAAAGCCTAGGGCAGGGTAACTAGAAGTCTATAGGGATTCAATAAAACTTGTCGAATAAAGAAAGAGAAGGCTGGAGACATGATGAAGGGAGGGAAGGTTTAATGAATCAATTATTGCTTCTATTCTTGGGAAGCTTGGAGCCATGAAGAATTCTGCTCATTATTTAAATAGTAGAATAGCCAGCATGATCAAACAACTAAATTTCCGAGGAGAGAGTAGAATTAACTTTGTCCTGTATTTTAACAAATAGTGTGGACAAAATTGCATAATTGTTTCTTCGACAAACTTATAAAATTGTGAGATACCAGAGACAAGTTCTCTCTAAATTTAAACTTATGGTTTTTAAGGTTATTACGACTGAAAGCCAATATATTTTAAGTTTTTAGTTCTAAAATAATAAAGGAATTTTATGGTAATAAGTGATTAAATATACAAATATTTGCTTTGCACACAGTTATTCAGCAGTCTATAAAGTTAAGATAATCTGTACTCAAGTAAGAATTAAGGACGCTCTTTGGCACATATGAACATTCTGTTCATGTATTAAAGGTCAATCAGCTATATACTAGCTTTCTCAAAAATTTTTTAAAAATCACAACAAGATGCCTAAGCCCTGTATTCACATTTATAGAATACTTTTAGTTGTATTCTTAGTTGTATTAGTCCCATTTTTGGCATTTTTAGCATTTGTCTAGCAGACATACAGGTACATATAAAACACAAAATTCCATTAATATGACATAAAGGTTTCAAATTTAAACATACAGGAAACCGACAAGTTATAGTCCTCATAACTATAACTTACCCACTTTGTAATTTCTACATAAGTAAAGTTTAGATACTAAAATGTGAAGCATTGAGCTGGAACACAAAAAGGACACATATATAAACAGTCCAAATTCTCACCTTGCTTACAATGTCTACTTTTATTTTCAAAGAACTAACATTAATATGATCTGTTTTCCACATACATAATAGCTAGATGCAAAAGGAGTTGGAACTGAGCCTATTTCATTTAAATATTCAGGTAGTTTAAAGTTGAATATTCACATCTCATTAAAAACATCTCCACACTGCATTAAAAATTGCTATGCATTTTCAGTACATTTTAATTCAGAAAATTAAAATGAAAAATTAGAAAGCACCTATTTCCAAAATAAGAAAAATACATGACCTTATTACATATTCTAAAAATTCTGTAGAAAGAGCAAAAAAATTATACCCAATAGTCTTACAACATCTTTTCAATTGTATTTATTATTTTATTTTCTCCCTAAATTCTTTTGATGCAGAAATTTTAGAAAGAATTCTGTCAATTTGGAAATAAGCACCCACTTCTCTTGAAGAGCATAAGTGGTTTCACAAATGAGTATGTGTTGGGGGGTGCTTATTTTGTTCTACTACTACTTAACTCAGCATATTAAGTTCAGATTTATACATTAAATAATTTCCCTATGAGCTGAGGCCAAGCACACATGTTTCCACCCAAGGGAAAAAGTTTAGAGTGAATGAAAACAAAACTCAATAATAAAGGTCTTCACACGGAGGCAGTCAGCCAAGTTAGAGCGTAAAAGTCCAACATGGTGTGTGGCTCTTATTTAAATACACAAGAAAGAACTACTAAATTCTTTAAGTACTGGGGCTTAATTTGGGGTTATAATGAATGAAAACCTTTGGGTCAAAAGGACTAGTCTGGTTTGTCCTTCTGCTTTCAGGTAGGCCCACCCAAACTATTCTGGACAGAGGAGAAATTGAACTGTATTTAGAGCCTTTCAAGAGAATCCACAATTGCTCCTAAAAACTCATTCTAGTATTAAATGGCTCTGTCAAGAAATCTTCCCAGTATTTCCAGTAAATCCTTTGTGCTGAAATTTAAATCGGAAAACTGGCCCCAATGTGACTTTAACATGGTCCCCTAACCTATAGGTTATATTGTACCATAAAGGCTCATACAATAGGACTAATTCTCTACATATTTTACAGCAATTTCCCAATAGTTACTTAAGAGTATCTGGGCCAAGAAAGTGCTACATATAGAAAATTATGTCTATTTTGTTGCAGTATTTGGAATATCATCTCATTAATGGGTTTTGTTTGTTTGTTTGTTTGTTTTTTTCCTTAAAGGTGGCCACAAGTCTAAGGCCAGCAAAGCAGTAGATTATAAAAGAAGACCCATTCTATATATACAAACTGAACTGGTCAGTCAGTCAGTAATGAAACTGAGTTTTTTAGCATATTCATAGCTGACCAAGTAAGTCGTGGTTGATCAGCTCAACTATGCAATGATCTTAGTCAGTAAAGTTATGTTTTGTAAGACTGACTTAGCCTTTAAGAAATGGTTTAAATTTGGCCATGTGGAAAACTAGCCATATCATATTTACCCATACATTCAAGTACACAGCATAAAATGTTTCGTCAAAATAGCCAATCAAAATTTTGTTGAAGGCCAATTATTTATCCCTTCATTCATCCACTCCTTCATTCATTTATTCTAACATTTATGATTCCCCTTCTTCCATAGCACTGTTCTAGGTACAATATAATGTAAACAAGTAAAATTCAAGTGCTATACCAGAATACATGGAATATACAACTTAGTCTATCCTTGGATGAGAAGTCCTAGCCATAGGGTCTTGCCCAGTCACTTTGGGGTACCATCACATCAGATAAGGATATTGGGTGAGTAGACACCTATAAGATATAAGCTGTCTAGTTGTGTTGTCAGTGTCTCTTTGGAGGTTTTGAAGTCTAAGTTGCTAAGTTCAGAAATATAAATTACTCACACAATTTTGTCAATGAAACTGCTTCAACAGCAGAAATCCTGCACTTCCCTGCCCCACTCCCCAGGTCGTCTAAAACAGGCTTTAAAGAGCCAAATATTTTTTACCTAAGGGCCCCAAAATTCATTTTCTTCTACTGAGTGATATGACTGTCATTAGTCTAAACATACTCAGCTCTGTACCCCCCACAAAAGAACTTTACGGCAATTTCAAAATACTACTAGTTAGCATGAGATAATAATATTTTCTAAATAGACTAATATGATCTAGAAGCTTCCATTTTCTTTCTGAATAAGTAAAAAGTTAAAATACAATTACTCTGGTCAACAAAACCATAATGTATAATTCCATAATTACATCAAGTTTTCTAAGGCAAGTAATAGTTTCCTTTTCACTCCCTGTAAATCCTATGAAAGCACCTTGTATTGCTTCATACAAAAAGCTGGTGCTTACATATTTATTGTACTGCTGCTCTCTCAGTGAGAGCTGCAAAATCTGGATTGGTTTTACTTGCACTTCAATTATTACACAATGGAATCAACCACCGTGAAAGGCTGATGTACATAGGAACCTACACCCAGTGACTATCATTCAC
>NW_011888799.1:3162027-3188420 GCF_000151845.1 Pteropus vampyrus
CATTTTAGATTTGGCTCTGAAAAGCTTTAGAGGAAAAGTCTGTTGATGAGAGGAATTTATGAACTATAAATATAGCACAAATCAAATTGCAGAGCATTTTGGAGGAAACAGGGCCAAGGCGGCAGAGTAGACAGTCACTTCCAGGACATGAGCTGGGAAGGGAAGTAATTACAAGGCAAAGTAACTGAAGAGGCAAGTCTGAGGAAGAATTTGCCTTTTATTAATTCATTTTTATGTTTTGAGATTTGGCTTCCTTTAAAGGTGGAGACTGAGGAGAACATTTTATAATGACGACAGAGAGTGAGTGAGGGGGAGACAAGGACTCATTTACAGATGAGAAAGCGCAGTTTTAAGGGAGAAATCTAAATCAATTCGATGAACACTCTAGACACCCTGAGCACACACATGAGCCAATAAAAATGTTGAAAGATTTGTTCTAGTACCTAGTTTGTGCTAGGTACTACTCTATGAGCTAGGGATATAGCAGTGACCAATGCAGACAGATTCCCTGTCCACACGGGGCTTACATTCTAGTGGAAATAATTAGAATCTAAATTAATGCCAATTTAAAATGTAAAATAAATGCTGTATATAATATAATTCCATGTGGTGATAGATGCGATAAAAAAATAATAATAAAGCAAGGGAAGAAGACAGAATGAAAGGATTTTATAAGATTATTGGAACAAGGAGGAACAGATTAGAGTTCAAGTTTGGCATTTTGAGCATGGGATATAGAAAGCTGAGAAAGAAGAAATAGAAAGTTGGTTATTCTGAGATTCATCATCTCCAGAAATATCACTCAGCCTTGACAATGGCATGACAATTACCTCAAATTTCCCCCACATGATGGCAGCCTTGATTCTGAGACTGGGATGTCTTAAACTTCTTTTCTACCCTTTACCATCTCACTGACAGATGGTAGCATGTGTAAGGAGCTGTCATTATAGGTACTAGTGGTATTTTTAAATAAATCAGGGGTCCTCTGGACCCAAAATATACAGTATTTTTCATGACAGTTGACTTCATAAAAGTATGTGAAACATGTTTGGTGGTGAATTAGATATGTAAAGAAAGAACATGAGGTGGCTATAATCAAGATTCAATTACAAGTGCAGGATATCTAGAAGAAAGAAATAGCAAAAACATGTTTATATTTCCTCTTCTTTAGCTTGAGTTAAAGTTGTGAGAGACAAGTTAAAGACCTTTTTGCATGTCTTTCAAAATGAATAAATCCTTTGTTCCCTGTGTGATTTCCTTTAGGCTTAGAAAATCAGAAAAGCTAAGTGTTCAACTGCATCTTAAATAACTCAGAGCAGTTTCTTTTATTGGTTTGGTTTTCAAAAGAAGAGTGAGCATAGGATGAGTTGAAACATTGACTCATCCAACAAAAAAGTATATGATAACGACAAACTAGTTAGATATGATATGATATGATAACGCTAAACTAGTTAGAACTTTTGTCTTAGAACCCAAAGAGTCCTCAGACATCTCTCCCCACTTAAAACAAAATACGGAAACCCTGTACACTCCAGGATCCCTGATATTAGGTCATTCAGCCTTTGCTTGGATAGTTCCTGTGATAAGAAGTTCATTTCCTCATGAACCAGTCATTTCACTTTTGAATGAGTTTAATTGCTGCACAGGCTTTCCGTATCCAGAACTCCAGGGCATCTCATGGTAACCTTCCCTGATTGCTTCTGTTCTGCTTCATCAGGTTTCTCCAAATTACATTATTCTATATATCCCTCAAACAAGAAACACAAATGCAACTTAAATCCTCTTTCTCTAATTTAAGAAATATTTAATATTAATTTCAATGTTGTAATATAATTCTGTGAATATATATTTAAGTGCCTTTTCAGTAATGAAAAATGGCATCTACTAAAAATAAAATTTATCTGGAAAAATATCTAAAATATAAAAATCGGTGAAACATTTATTCCTAAGATTAAATATTGAGCAACTTTCACTATACCATAAAATTCTTATTTTAGTTAATGGCTAAGTTTACTTTTCAAAATAACTTATTTATTTTTACTTAGCACCTATACATTTGATTCATAAAATAAAGGATAAAATATATTCTCTTAAAGCATGGCTTAGATGTTATGAGAAGCTGCAAAAACAGGCCCAAGGGAAAAAAAATAAATGAGAAAATCTAATAAAACAAACCAAGTTAAACATTTCAAAGGTCACATTTTAATTACTTTATAAAGCATCCATTATGTCAACAAAATCCTACTCTACAAGTCATGCTATCCCTATTACCACCACTGATTTTTAGAGGAAATGGCTAAAATCATTCAAAGGGGTTCCTTTTTCTCTGAATACTAATATTAAATAATCTGTGAGTATGATATAAAGCACACACATATGGATTTATCCAAGACATAGAGGCTCTCCACAGATGTTAAAAAACTGACGTGCATAATTTATGTAAGTGCCATGTCTTTGAGGTGGTGAATCATTTCCTTTGCTTTAAAATATTTTCCATGTCTCACACAGGTCCATTTTCAATTTACTTTCTTTTGAAAATGTTACTGTTCATTCATAGTAAGCTACTTAAAAAACTTTAATTGTAATAACAAACTCTCATTTTTTTTTTCTGCAGCTTGGCTGATTCTGTCATGTGGGGTACTTAGGTTTTGTATCTCAAACAAGATGTTAAGAGGTACAGTTCCCAAAATAGAATTGACATGTTTAGAGGTATGCTGGCACCTTTGGTGTCACAGCATGGAGCCTGCAGTCCCAAGTGGTGGCTGGGCCAGGGCAGAGGTGACAGGTGCTTGTTGAACAGGCTCCCTGGTATCTGTGTCTGGATTCCAGGATAGTCAGACTTGTGGAAGTGTTGCCACTGATGGCAAACTACATGTTGTTTGCTTGTCTTCCTTTACAAATGCCTTTCAGAGCAGCCCAGGCAGGAATTAGTGAAAAGCAGATAGCTCACTCTCCTGGAAGTTACTGGGTAAGGGTCCTTCAGTGGAAAAAGTTTATGTCATGGGTATTGCCACCACCACCAGCCTAGGGACTCATGTCCTCTGCTTCTGTCAGTCCCAAATCAATACCCCAGGCATCTGATTAAACAAGCCTAGGTTACAAACCAGTATCCCAGTATCAAGTTTTGGGAAAGCAAAACTTGAGTTTTTTCTTAGCTTCTATAATGCAAGGCAAGCCCTACTTCCTACCAAGATTCACATGATAGAGTTCTCTAACATAGGAAAAAGGTTCAAATGCTAGATAGACACCCCTCCAAATTACAAATACCCATACAATTATTCTCATATATAATATTTTAATAATGTTTGTTATTTATAAAATAACAATAATATATATTATTTTAATAGTATATATTATTTTGAAACAAAAGTTTCATGGGGGAAAAAATATCTTTCTTACAGCCATGGGCTCTAATATTGTCAAACTCTTCTACTCTTTATCATTAAAAAATTTTGAACATAAACAAGTAAATTGATTTTATAACCTACTAGGTCATAAATCACAATATGAAAAGCACAGGACTAAGATTAAAGTCAGGAGAAATGGAAAATATTTAAGAAGTTATCCAATTACTAGGTGAGAAAGCATAAGGGTATGGACCAGGGCACTAACTGGGAATAAAACACTGGGGTCAGATATGAAATGCTTTGAATGAAAATGGAAAATTGACAGGACTTTCTGACTAATGAATGTTAGTTGGGGTTACAGAGAGAAAAGAGTAAAGAACAAATCCAAAATTTCTAGTCTAGATAAAAACATTTCTTAACTAAATTAAGCTCTTTCACTAAAAATGTGGTTATATGATTAGTTTGCCTAACAAATTTTCAAACACCAACAGTAAAAAATGAGCTGAAGTCTTGGACCAAGTAAGAAACCCTGGGTGAAAAATCAACACAAAGGACTAGACTAAAAATGATTAAATTGATATCAGACATCTATACTGTACTACTTTTCTGGAAAACAAAGTTTGGAGAAGAGAAAATTTTGAGAAAATTTTTAGCCAAGGGGGAAAATAGTTATACAGGAACAAAAAGAAAAGAAAAGAATAGCTGGAAGTAACTTAAAATATATCCAATATTTTTAGTATTCTTTACCGATAGAAAGTGAAAATTTACAAATAAAAATACCTAAATGAATTTGTTAACAAAAGACTATAGAGAGAAGAGACATGGAAATTAGCCTTGTAAAAGTTTCCCCAGAAATGATATGTCTATAACATAGAAAAAAGGCAAGATGGTAGATGCCATAGATCAACTGACTAGAAGTTGATCTTGTGCAAAATGCAGGAAGAGATTATCATATGACTGATTTATTTGCTTATCTGAATTTCAACTCTACCAGGCTATAAGCACGGTAAAAGAAAGAGCTATGGCTTATTCTTCTTTATGTCTCTGGTACACAAACTACACAAAATGGCACATAGTATGTACTTCAGAAATAATGGAGGAAGTAAATTGGACTGAGCCGAGCAAATTCATTAAAAATAAGCCTTGTGAGCAAAATATTGACATGTAAGCTAAAATAAATAATAGAGTTAAACATATTTGCAACTAAGAGCAATGCAAAGATAAAAAAAATTATATTTTTTAAAAAGTCTAAGAAAATCGCACTGAATGGAAAGAAAAATGTATGTTTAAAATGAGTTACAAAAGTAGGCATTAAAGAGAATGGGAGAGAAAAACTATTCAAAGAAAGAATAGTTGATAATTTTCCAGAATTTATGACAGATGTGAATCTTCAGATTTAGGAAGCACAATGAGTCCTAAGTAAGAGAAATAAAAATAAATCCACATGGAAACATATCATTGTGAAACCACAGAACACAAACACAAAGTAAAACTCTTGAAAACAATGCAAGAAATTGGCTGAAAAAGACCAATTAGACTAACGCAGACTTCTCAAAAGCAAAAGCTAAAAGGTGATAGGATATCTGTAAAGTATTGAGAAACATAACTGCCAATCAGAAATTACACACTCAGCTAATATGTAAATCAAGTGAAATAAATACTCAGAGTTAACAATTAAAAGGCCCTCTCTGAAGGAGCTACCAAAAGATGTACTTCAGGAAGAGAAAAATTGAAACCAGAAGGAAGTGAAAAACAACACTGAGCAAAGACACTGGGAAAATAAGGGGAAAATCTAAACATTCACTAATTTTTTTTTCTATGAAATAATAATGATGACTAATTTGAGTCACATAAAACAAGGTGAAACTAAAAGATTTAACAATGATAAGATAAAATGGGAGGAATGTGATTGTTAATCATATAAATCAGGAGATTAGAAATATTAATTAATTTTATACTGTGAATTCAAGTGTGCTTTTAAATTTTTAATGATAACCGCTAGAAGAAAAAATAGAGAATACAAAATTTCCAGATAAGCAGTGGAGAAAATAAATAAGAAAAAGTTGGTTAGCAAAACAGAAGGAAGGAAAAGGAGGGGAATAAAAAGAAAAAAACAGCATAAGTAGGATTTAAATATGATAGAAATAACTGCAAATATCAGTAATTACTAAATTGACTAAAATGGATAAAAAATAAAGGAGACACAACTAAGGTGTAAGAACATGGAAAGTTTGAAAGTAATAACACAGAAAATATATTTTTATATATTCCACTTAGTGTGGATATTCATATATTTTGTTGTGGTTGTATCAAAGTGTTCAATTACCACATGCTGGCTCAGATTAATATTCTGTACATTTATAGTGGGCTTTAGATATGGGCCTAGATAAGTTTTTTTTTTAATAAACTTTAGGATATAAAGAGTTGTTACAGATAAATCAGTTACTACATAGGATAAAAGTAAAGATTCTCAGAAAGATTCTGATCAAGTAATATAACCTCCAAATATATAATGCATAAATTGACAAAATTACAAGTAGAAATATACACATCTGGAAGTTTTTATACATCTCCCTTGGTTCTGATGGATGAAAAGAAAAAAAAATCATACTAATATAGCAGCAAACTTGGACCACAAAGTCAACAAGCTTGAACCAAAGGACAAATATGGAATCATGCATGGAATTTAATTATCTATTAAAAGGCTTTAAACAATCTGAAATTGATTCTTGGAATCATGCATCAGATGGAGAGTTTGGTCAAATGACCTCTAAGATCTCAGCTAACTTTGGGATTGTTTAGTCTAGTTTCAATAAATATTTCACTCAAAGATTTAAAATCGAGGCTTTCCCCCTCCTTTTTTTTTTCTAAACTGAGTAAAGCTCTAGGATGAGTTATAGCTTGAGGTATAAACCTCAACATTCCCACTGTGTTCCACTTTGAGTTTGGTGTGGGGTGGGGATCACCAAACTAAACCCAAAGAAAACTTCATGGGTGTAGTCCAAAGGGAACCAAATCAAACGAACCAACAATTTTGCACAAATTCCCATGAGCCAAAACCACTGGATTTCACTCAGCAACAAAGACCTATATTAGACCCCCCTCATCAACAGGAGCCAAATTTTCCCAAACCTCAGACATGTCAGAGCACTGTTCAGTTTGAAAGATGAGCAAAAGGCTAGATTTTTAAAGAACTAATTTAAAACTATTCAAGTTTTTCTAGAATTTTGGAGTCTTTCAATACAATATTTTGGAATCTTTACAATGGAATAAAATTAGAAGAAATAAATCATACAAGGTCCCAGTACCCTCTGCCAGGCAGCAATATTTTCTCCCAGACATTTGCCACAGGGAGGAAAAAAAAAAGGAATCTGTGTTGATGTTCAACAAACAAATAAAAGCAGCATTCTAAAAGGAAAAAATAAATAACGAAGCACATGTTGAAATAATATAATGGACTAAATTTACAATTAACATCTTTGTAAAGACAGACTTGGCCCACACGTCAGTCTGTATATACAATTACAGTTCTACTATTATAAAAACAGATAAGGACAAAAGAGAGCCATCATTTAATTAGTTCACACAGTACCTATTTGTGTGGGAAACAGTGCTGTGTGTGCTGATGCATGAATTTACATTTGCAAATTTATGATATCTCAGTGTCCCTTTTTAGAGAATTCAATTAATTTATTTACTTTATATCATTTTAAAGGATGCATTAGGGAGGTATTATCATCACTGATGTTTACCTTGCCACCAGGAGTGGGGTGCCTGGGAAGGATAGTGGTGAGGAGAGGACAAGGAGGATGAAAAAAAATTAACAGAAGAGTCATCTGTCCTGCAAACTTCTAGATACTTTGGCTTTTTCTTAAATTCCCTTAGGCTTTTGTTCATGTCATTCCATCTTCCTGGAATGTCATTCAGAATGCCCATGTTTATGAATTTGAAATCAGTCTTATAATCAGTGCATAAATATCACATGACAGGATTTCTTTTCTTACATGAAAGCTATTAATAAATTAATGGTATATCTTACAAGTTCTGACATCTCACATAAACAAATAAAGTTAGTTTTAATTTCCCAAGCAAACTATCAGTTCTTTGAGAGCAGACATGGCATCTTAATATTTTGTCAGTATTTCCCACTGTACCTATCACAGTGCTTCTAGTGAATATAAGCTGACTGGTTTGGATTAGTCTTCAAATCAACTTTCAGTTCAATAAGGCAAATAACTTGGAAAAAAGATAAACAAGATAATACAACAAGATAACACCAACATAAAAACCACTGAAGCATACACAGAACTGTAGAAAGGAAATGGATCAGGTGTTTTTTAATGGGCTGATTATGCTTATTGGTAGAGAAAGACAAGATGGGCTTATTAATAAATACCTTAATCTAAGAATTAAAATAGGGAGCATGCAATATAACAGGCTGGGGAGAAGTCAAAATCCTACTTTGACAACTTCATAAAAACTAGAAATAACTGTCCATTAAGCAAGCAGCTTTGCTAAAAAGGGCAGGATAAGATGTAGTGGATGATATAAGCAACAGATTAAGATAGCTATAGAAATAGACACTAATGTTCCATAAACACGTATTGAAACCCCCTTTTCACCAGGTACCATTATATCGGGTAAGCTGGGTAGTGGAAGGGAAAGTACAGGTAGGGGATACAAAAATGATAAAACCCAGCCCTTGTCCTTAGCACGTATGGGATACAGACAGACCGACAAATGCAATTACAATATGATAACGTCCATATATCAAGTATCAATAGGTACAAGGGAGAGGGTATAAATACTTTTTTTCTGACAGAGCCAGAAAAAGTTAATAAATGACTTTAAAAACTCAAGACATTTTTATGTAATATAACATTTATATGGTTCACAACATTTGAGCCATTAAAACATAAATTTGATGATAAACATAAATCTGATTGGAATGCAGTTACCATTACAATGAAAGAAAGATCTTCATAATATAACAAAGCTGTTTCCACATTTCAGAAGAATATACAATTAAAACAAAACAAAACAAAACAAAACAAAAACCCTTCACTGCTCTGTTTACAACAGTACCAAGTACTTCATAACAGGAACTGTGTTCTGTTTTGTCTTGTTTCATTTTCTGGCCTTTGTTCATGTGCAGAAACAGCACCTGATGATCTACCTTTTCATGCTACAAAAAGTAAGAGAGAACACTGCTTAATTATAGAACCTTTTCTTATCACCAAACAGTAATTGCCATTTCATTTTTCTCTCTTCCTCAACTACTCCTTCTTTCAATACTCAAATCATTCAGCAAGAAACAAACAAAAAACCCAAAGCCAACATTCCATGTTGACTATCAGGGAGCCTAGACAAGGGGGGCAGAAGATTAAGTTGATCTCATTTCCCATGTCAGAGTCAGAGTTTTCTCCTTCCCAATTCCACAGAGAAATGAAGAATCAGGTGTCTCTCATCCACAGTTTCTGTAGACTGGAAATGCAATTTTTGGGATTGTGACAAATTTCACAAAGCCAATGGATGCCCCATGGAATTCACTATAATGACATTTTAACTGTATTAGTATTGTGTAAAACTTCAAGGAAAAGTACATCTTTGGGGATGATCAATATAATAAGGGCTACAAGTTCAGACATGTGGAGTTAGGAAAATTCAGTACTTTTTTCTTTCAGAGAAACAAATCTTCGTGGAGGTGAAAGAATGAAATTCTATCAATTCACTCATTCCACAGATATTTATGAATGTTTATTATACTACATACCAGGCACTGACTGAGGTGCTGGTAATGCAGCAATGAACAAGATAGAAAAGGAACCTAGTTCTCATAAGCCTTGCATTCTAGTTAAGGAAAGATGGACAATAATTAAAAAAGAGAAAGATAAGAATATATAAGTGCTATGAAGAGAATGAAAACAAGGTGATGTGCTATAAGGTAACTAGAAACATTTAGGTTGGGGGTTCAGAGAAATATTCTCTGAGAAGGTAATATTTAAGTAAGAGATTTGAGTGACAGGGAGCAACAACACCTAGGGGGATGAGATAACAGGTCTAAAGGTAAGAATAACCTTGGCTTATTCTAAGAAGAGAAAGAAGTCCATGTAGTTGGGGCAAGGAGAAGGAAAAGGTAGGTCTAAGGGGCCAGGAGAGGCCATCGTTCAGAATTTTGTAGACAATGTAATGGAATCTGGGTTTTATTCAAGTTCAACAAAAAGCCTTTGTAGTACTGTAAACATGGGAATGACTGGATCTGACTGACATTTTTAAAAGCTCATTTTGGCTACTGAGTAGTGAATGGACTATGAGTGGGCAAGAGAGCAATGGACTGGAGGATTGCTGCAACACTGATTAAGGTTGCAATAGTGAAAAAGAAGAATAATGGATTGATTTGTGAGTAATTTAGAGCTCAGTCAATGGGACTTGCTATTGAGAGATGAAAAGAACAATCAAGGATGACTGGAGCTATTTACTGAAGGAAGACAGATTTGAATGAGGATCAAGAGTTCCTTAAATATGTTACCTTTTAGATGACTATTAAATATCCAAGTGGAGATGTCAAGAACATGATTAGATGTAGAAGTCTGGGGATAAATTAGAGCTAGAGATACAGATTTGATTGTCAATGACACAAAGATTGTATTTAAAGCCATGAGACTGCGCAAGATCCCAAAAGCATCAAGAAGAGAAGAGTTGGTCCAAGGGTGGAGCCATGAGTGTTAAGGGCTCATGGAGAAGAGGAGGAAAAGAAGACAAGGAACTGCCAAGTGGATAAGAGAATAGGATAGTATGTAAGTGTACTGGGGTCCTCTGGAACGATGACACCAAGATCAGATTAGACATACAATAGATATATAAAAGGGGAGGAAGCAGGAATAGAGTTTCAGATTTTATGTAGGTATGACATCTATGAAAGGAGATAAGGATGGAAAGATTGGATAAGAAGAGCTTCAATCACAGCTCAGTTCTATGAAAGATCTGGCTTGGCCAATGGGATTTCCTGAGCCAATGTGTCTATTAGAGGAATCTCGTGTAGTGAAAGAATGTCCCAGTTCTACTACCCCCAAAGGCAAGAATAACCTTTGGTAGCAGACTCAAAAGAAGGGAGATCTGAGTGGGTACCTCCATATCCACCAGTGTGATGCTATGAAAACTAATAGTAAAAGAGTGTTTCAAAGAAGATAAAAAAAATTCAGCCCTATCAAATGCTGCTTAAAGCAGAGGTTCCCAACCTTTTTGGCACCAAGGACTGGTGTTCCTATGAGAATCGGATGCCTGATGATCTGAGGTGGAGCTGAGGTGCTGATGCTAGCACTGGGGAGCGGCTGCAAATACAGATGAAGCTTCGCTCACTGTCCAGCTGCTCGCCTCCTGCTGTGCGGCCCAGTTCCTAACAGGCCACAGACAGCTACCAGTCCATAGCCAGGGGGTTGGGGACCCCTGGCTTAAAGATCAAATAACACAAGAATGGATGTGTGGCTATTGTTTTTGACAATATGAAGGTCACTAACAACCTCAATAAAAGCAGTCTGTGGAGGATAGAGAAAACAGAAGCACAACTGGAGAGAGTCAAGGAATAAGTAGAAAGTCAAGAAGTGTAGATAAGAGGACAGACAGCTCTTTTCATGTAGTTCTTCTGGGAAAAGGGAGCAGAGAAATGGGAAATAGCTAGAAGGGGTATGGGTAAATGAAGGGCATTGTTTTATTTTAAGATAGGAGATACTAGAACATATTGATGAGAATGATTGCATAGAGTTTAAAATTTAATGATGCTGTAGAAAGAAGAAAATTGTAAGAATATACTTGAGAAGGCAAGAGAAGAAGGCCTCAGTCAACAAGTGGAGAATGGGCCTTTGGCTGGTATAGGGGAGCTCTGACTACAGGAACAGGAAGACAGCCACAGAGTTAGGAACAGGTGCAGGCTGGTAGCTTTGGCGGTGGGCGAATGAGGTAGTACTTGTCTGATTGGGTCTATTTACTCAGTGAAATATGAAACAGCTGAGAGTAAGGGGAGAGGCAAGAAATACAATTAGTTTGAGAAGAATTAAGTTGGGAAATAGTCATCTCTGAGAGTGAGAAAGCAAACATTCTAGAAGTGTGTTAGGACTATCAGGCTATATTGAGTGCCTATTTGAGGTATGTGGGCAACACAATTAATGTTTTTCTCTAGCATTATGCAGTGGCCTACGTGTAGGCATGCAGTAGGTGGATGACTAGGTTTAACAAGAGGAGTTTTGCTAAGCATATGACAGGGAAAAAGGTAGAAGGATTAACGGTGTTTCTCGACCATGGATCCAACCCCACGTGGGGCATAGTAGTTGTGAATAGATAAAACTGATGGTAATTACAGCGGTTGAATGGCTATAGCTCCTTTCACTTTCCAAATCCCTAGAAAATCTTCTGCTCTCTTCCTCTACTTGGACAATCTCTGTACTCTTCCTTTGTTGCAAATTTAACTCACATATATTGAAATTTATGAAGAATACAATGCATAAATCTGTCATATAACTTTATTTTTGTTTTAGTTGATTTTAATGACTTTTTTTTTTGAAATTTTGTTCTTTCATAATGAGGGTTAGATTTTAAAACATTGCTGTACTTAAATATCCCCTATTTGATTGGTTGGCAGATAAAAGAGCCTTTTGATGAAAATAAAATAACTCCACATGACATCTTCTTAAGTCTTTGTCAGGATAATGGAATAAATCATATTTGGTAAAGTGTTTAGCTTAATCTGTATAAATCTCAAATGTACATAAAATGGTAGTTTTTTTTTAAAGAAAAAACGCCACCACATTAATACTTTTTTTTTTTAGCAATTTGCCCTAAAAAGTAGGTGCAACCAGAATTCCCTACTTATTTGAGCAAAATCTTTGAAAATGCACTTAAAATATACTCTCTTCATGCAAAAACATTTGACCAAAAGATGCTATTTACACCAATCATGTGGTAAAACTAAAACTTTTTAATAAGCAGCTTTCTCTTACGGTCTTAAAGCTACAGTTTATTTCAGAATAAATCTTAAATACAACACCAAGTTAAGTAGTTTGAGAAAATATAAATGGTTGCTTGTGCTCATAGATTTGAATTTCTGGTCAAATTCCCCAGTTTGGCAGCTTAAGCACACGGTAACATTGTATGGGGTTCCAGGCAAAAAGAAGAGGGAACTGCCAAGAAACTCTGGCCTTCTCCCATGACCCAACCACCCACGTTAGAAAAAATGACTAGGAAGCAAATTTGTCAAGAACAAGAACTTCACTACAGAATAACCACCCAAAACCTAAACTATAAACAGCCACTCATTCAAATGCACTATTTTTAACAAGAACACCTGAATCATAAATGTTTTTCTTCTTTGAGCTCCTAAAAATCAACTGCATTTTTAAAGTTTGTGTATACCTGAGACCAGTATAATTACAGGCTATCATTCTATGAAGTTTTAATGACCCAAGGATCCCCAAGGAACTGTAACAGGGCTGTTTCTTTATTTTCAATATTTTAGCATGAAGAAATGAAGCTACACTTTAGGAAGCTGCTGTGTTGGAAAAAATTTTAACTGCCAAATAAGTCATCCAGAAGCAGCATACTGTAGCAACCAAGGGTACCTACAGTCCAGAATCAACATACTGCAGCTGCATTCAATAGTAGCACCACAACACAAAGCCAAGAGGACGGAAAATGTGACAGGTTACACCAGAGAAGAATATGAAGGACAATGAACAATGAAGAATGAGTGGTCAGTGTAGGGAGCAGGGCAGAAGACCTGCCCCAACACAAATAACAACAAAACGATGACTACGTCAGTTCCGGGAACAAACTAACAAGACCAAAATTATGTAAAAACTAGGTCATTGTGAGAAAAGAATACTGCTAATGTTAGGCTCTTAAGGAAAGAAAGAAGCTAAATTTGAGCCTTTGATGAGTTCATATTTTAAAGAGAATACTTAGTGGCTGGCGAAGAAGTTTTTTCTAATAGAGCTGAGGATAATAAGAAAATTTTGAACTTCTTATTCCTTAACATCAAAGAATATCATTTCTTCAATCTTTCCTGGGTAAAAGAAAAAAATCACTATCTTTTGAAGTATTCAGATGAAAGTGTTAGGGGGAGGGAGTACTGAAGATAATTTGATCAACCCTATCTGTCATCAGTGTGATTAATTTTAATACATTTTGTTGTTGTGAATATTCCCAAAACAATGATGAAACACTATATCCCTCATATCATCATACCTGGGTATAGGATGGAGGTTAAGGTCATGTAGCCCGGAGCCAGGCTTGAATCCTGGCTGTATCACATATTAGCCCTGCGATCTTTGCCAGTCACTTAGTGTTTCTGTCCTCTACTTTCCTTTACCTTAGAATGAGGATACTATTTGTACTTACTTCATTGTATAGTTGAAGAGATTAAATTAGCTACTCCATATAAAGCACTGTGTCAATGAGGAAATAAATGATACACTGCTTTCATGAAGGGCCTTTTTACAAAGATGTAGGACATATAGGGGAGCCACAAAGAATACTGCTGAAACTTTGGGCTAGTAGTTGTGGATCTGTTACCACCCCTAGTCCTGAAACTACAAGGGGGAAATAAAGGTTACTGGAATCCAGAAGTTGAGAGTTATTGAGAGTAGGCAGCCTTGAGAAGTAACTGATCTTCAGTCTGAAAAACAAAAAAAAGAACCCAGCCAAACCAAGGTGCCCTTGCAGGGAGAAAGTCAGGGGAAAATGTTTTGACCTCACTTTCTCTTCTCCTCTGATCTAATGCTGGAGCTTTCCATCAGCTGAACTCGCTCAGAAGTCAGAAGGCAGGAAGTAGGTTGATGAGCTCATACAGGTCAGCCTGCTAGATCAGAGAACAGGTGGAAAAGGTAAGACTGGGGATCTGGAGAGGCAAATGATGAGATCCAGCTTGAGCACTTCAATGTACTAAAACCATCTGATGATTTTAAGCATCTTAACTTCTACAAATACACATTGACTGTAATTAATTACATCATAATGATTAGTACCAATTGTGAAGATGAACTCGGCTAGACTGTAGTTCAAGATTAATATAACCTATTTTCATCTTGACAGATATAGACCAGGGACCAAGATCTCATCATTTATTCAATTTATTATGAACTACAAGAAAAGAATGAAAAAAGAGGTACCACAGGAACCAGTTGTAGCCTTTCTCAGATTGCCCCATAAGAAGCTTGCTTCAGTATTTTGTAAAGAGGACAAAACCATAAAGATAAATGTGGTAGGAGACATGTCTGAGACATACTCCCCAGAGCCTTCGGCTTCTACAACAGAACAAATGGAACATCATGAAGGGAAAGTGGAGGGCTGTATACAATCTGGCTTTTCTATATTGTGAATAAAGACTATCTAACTCTGAATATTCACTATAAAAAAAATGCTTGGTAATAGCAATCTGAAACCTACTTTCTTATCTCATCACTTAGAAATATACTGTAAAAAGTATGAAATTTTTGAAATTATGAAAAAGTTGATTTTAAAATACAAAATGGAAGAATAAACAAACACTGAATCATGAAACACTGCTATTACATAGTTTAATAATAATGAACATTTCATATACACTTGGTCACAAAACAAAGTATAATGTAAGGTGCCTTTTTAAATTTTGTTAACAAATCATATTTTTATCACCTAATTTAAAGTGTAAAAAAGTATGTGTCATTGGTAGATGAGGAAAAGTCAAACATTTCTTTGTATTTATGTAATTAGAATATTATTAAATTTTTATTAGAATAAACTTTATAATGTAACATTTACTAATATAATGATATAAGCTAAGATAATATTTCCTTTTAAGCCACATGCCAAATGATTACATCATTTAAAACGTCTCTAAGGGGGTTTCAATATTATATTATGGTAAAAAGAGTGAATCTAAAAGGGTGATAAACACTAATATAAGGTAATGATGTAACTGAGACTAGAGAAATAGGTAGGGGCCAATTCTGGAAAGTCTTGCATGTGAGACCTTGAATAAGAGCCTTAAACTTCCTCCTGCAGACAACAGTAAGTTATTAAAGGTTTTCAGTTGTTAAGGAATAAAAATCGGTGCAGTAGTTTAAAATGATTAACCAGGAGTGCAAAATCACCTGCGATAAGCAAGAGCCTATATCAGGAGACAAGTTGGAAAAGCAGGCAGGCAAGAATCACTTGTGGGCAAGGACCTGAACTGAGGGTAATGTGGGGCAATGGACATATAGGGGCAGACAAGAAAGAGACAATGAGGGAAAAAAGAAGGAAAGGAGGGGAAAATGAACTATGAAGGAAGAATGAATAGGACTTGTTATTGACTAAACAAATTCAAAGTTTTAAGCAAAAATACTTAATGCCACCAATAAGAAAGAGATCAAGAGAAATGAACTGCATTAAGCTGATAAACCAACAAAGGGAGAAGAAAACACTGTCCAGATGGAAATGGTCACAGGCAGAGGAAAATGCAGAGACAGAAGAAATCCACTGATGGAGCTATATCCAGACAAGATCATAGTGATGAAGGCTGAAAGTAGGATTGCCAGGTAAAATACAGGATGCCCAGTTAAATTTGAATTTCAGATAAATACCAAATGACTTTTTAGTATAAGTATGACCCATGCAACATTTGGGACATATTTATACTAAAAATTTATTCATTGTTCATCTGAAATTCAAATTTAACTGGGTGTCCTGTATTTTCATTTGCTAAATCTGGCAGCCCCAGCTGGAAGTGAATTAGGAGATGAACTTCTGAAAGAGACAGACTGAACTGGCCACGAAGGGAAGCAGTACATTTAGTAAAGAGAAACCTAACCTTAAAACTAAAGAAAATGAGTCTTTCTATGCTCGATTTTTTGAAACTACCAATTTCTTCAAAGAAACCATTGCCATTGTTTTCATAACATGGTGGCCATATAAAGACATGATGCACTTTGGTTTAGTTAAAGGTCACTGTAATAGATAATTCAGAATCAAGCTCAAGAAGAACTTTATTAAAGAAGTGTCTTACTCACCTTTTTATTGGTACTTCTAATCTTGGAGAGGTTGAAAACATCAAATAAACTGCCAAACAACTTTTTCGATATAGTAAAATTGTAATATACGATTCATCACAATGAGACCTTACACATATTTGAACATGTTTATAGTTCAAATAAAATATTGTGTGTTTTTATATGTCTAACAAATAAGAATGATGGTTATATCACTGAAATATTTCCAAACCTCTGTTCATTACTTATTTTGTCAAGTAATCTCTAAGGAAAAATATTTTATCATACCTACACTTTAATAAATTTACTCGAGGCTACTTAATATACAACCCTGTTGTACCTTTATTGCTCCTTGAAGGATTTGCAATATGTGAGGTGGAACAGAAGAGTTATATTCAATATTTTTTCACAACAGAAGTGTATACTGTACTTAATATATGTAATCCTGACTTTTAGAAGTGACACAATGCACCAGCTAGGTAGCACAGAAATGAAGTAGCCTCCCAGCATCAAAAAGATAACTATCATAAATAACTCTCATCTATCAATTCACTTAGGGAAGAACGGCAGCAGTAACGGAATGGCTCATGAGAAAGCAATGGTCACCCATAGTTTTAGTGTAGAGCCCCACCACCTAGATCAGTGCACATATGCGCCCCGGAAAATCAGTGCATTCCAAGACTCTGAGACGATCCACCTAGAAACACTTTATGGCATGTAGCATATCTGAGGCCTTAGGCAAGAGAAAGAAAGGAGCTCATTAGGGCAACAAATTAGCACAAATCCAGAGATATTAAGACTTTCCTTCTTAACTTGAGTAACATGGTCTTCAAGCTCAATGATCAATGTTTGGTGTATGTCTTATGAGATAAATTATAGGAAGACTCCTGGTTGCCTCCCGATAGTCATTCTCCCCTTCTCAGTGACCAAATCCCAAATTTTAGTTGGGCACTCAACGAAAAGAATTACAGGCATATCTCAGAAATATTGCAGGTTCGGTTCCAGATCATGGCTAAAAAGGGAATATCACAATAAAATGAGTCATAATCATTTTGCATGTGGAGGGTCTTGCCTTCGATATGTAAAAAACACAACATCTGTGAAGTGCCATAAAACAAGGTCTGCCTGTACATTTCCCTGCCTCACTTACTGCTTAGTATGGCTATGTGACTAAGTTATGACTAATGAGATCTAAATGAAAATGTTTTGTGGGACTGCCAATAATTCTCTTTAAAAAGGAAGAGCTGCAACATTCTCCTACTCTTTCCTTCCTGTTGCCTAGAAAGTGCATATTTGGACTGAAGTTCAACAATGTGATGTGATAAAAATGGTGGAACAACAAGAGAGAAGGACCCTGGGTTCCCAGTGGTCATGGAGCTGCCAATGCAGCTTTCAACTGCCTACCTCCAGGTTTCTTTTATGTGAGAAAATAAATGCTGATATCTTTAAGCCACTATTAAGTTTTTCTGTTACAGAGGAATCAACACCTCATAGACTCAACTAGAATGTATGTATATGTAGGTAAAATATCTTAAAGCGCTTATGGCCTAACATGTAGTAGAAACCTAATGCACGGTAGTTCTCTATCTAACGAGATATTACTACAATCAACCCAAAATATATTGACATCTGTAAACCTCCTATTATTAAACAGATGAGTTAATTATTAGGTAACACAGAAGGACACAGCCAAAATGTGAACAAGCTCTAATCTTGTTCTTTAATTTCTATAATCACCCCTGAAAGACTTCAACCCTTAAATATCTCATAATTATTTTCAAATTGATTTGGCTTTGTTTACTTGGCCTGTTAACCAAGGCAGAAGTTTATCCGTCCAGCTTGCTTTCTTACCCCTTTTCTTCTGGCATCTCTAACATCCTGTCCTTTGGAGGAACCCCTCCCCATCTCCAAGTTGTACAGTTTGGGCTATCAATCAGGTTGGGGAGACCTAGGTAAAGAGAGTACTCCAATCTCTAGTGATAGTGATTGGTTTGGGGATGGACATGTGACTCCACGATCCTCATGTGGATATTCTACTTAAGCTAGTAGGAAAGATAAATGTCTTGTTTTGAGGGTCATGGTTCTAAACTTGCCAGATAAACTTGGAGCTGCCAACCATGTAGAGGAAACTGAGACTGAAATCAACACATTTCTAGATTTCCTGGTAACAGAAGCTAGTAAATTCTCTTTTCTTTGATGTAAGGTGGATTGCTACCTATTGTCATTGAGAAAATTCTGAAGACCAACATTAGACTGGTCATTTTTCCATGTGAACTAGTAGGTTCAATGACATAGTAAGGACAAAATAGACCAGGAAACTACAGAATCAGGAACTTTTTTTGTATCTGTCTTAGCATCTTCTTAGTACCCTAAAATTTTGATTCATATCACTCATACAATATTGGTCATATATTAATAGCACATGGAAATTGGGAAATCTTTGGAATCATGCCTTCATCTAATATAGATATAAGACTGTTGCCATGATTTTCATCCTTCTAATTATATTTAAAGAAGCTAATCAAGTTTTTATGTCATATCAACATTTAGAAAATAGTTTTGAAGTGCTGCTTAAGTGTTTCAATATTCTGCTGGCTTCCTTGGAAATCCAAATGTTATTGTCTTGATATAAACACTCTACCAGAAACACAGATAGCACAGCAACTTTCAGTAACAATTCTTCACATTAAAGGAACAATTTTATTTTTTAAAGTAGCATGCAGAACCAGTTTATTATTTTTTAAAAAAAGATCCTTCCTGGTTATAACAATAATCTTGATTTTGTCTCAGTGAGAAGAAAATTTGATGTTCTCATGATAAACTAATCAAAATTAAATCAGAAGTAAAAAGAATATTGATTTTCAAAGATCCTAGTGCTTGAGAGTAAATATAAGTTAGTAAATATACATTTGAATCTCTACAGAGCTATGGATGAAGAATGTTTTGTCTATGAATAATTCCTAACACAATTGGCTGTGTACCCAAATTCAAAATGAAAATACAGACACTCCTAAATGAAAATATATTATACTTCTGTTATCATTTAGATTGAGGCAAAACAAGGCCTCATAGGAGATAAATATTCTTAACAAGTTAAGAAAGAATTAAGCCACTGGGGTTTTCTTTTTATTTCAACTGTTTAAGCTTTCATAACAAAGTTTTTAGTGTTCTGAAAGTCTTTTACAGCTCTAAATATGCAACAATTACATGAACAACACGATTTAATTAGAACGCATTGAGTGTATGGCTCTGTAATGGGAATTTCATTAATTAAAGTAGATAGAAATATAAAAGCATTAGATGTAAACAAGTTGAAGAATCAAGAATCTAATTGGCCTATTGCACAACAAAGAATAACACACTGCAGTTATGTGAATAGCTGTGGCTTGCATGGCAACTGCATGTTTATCTAATAGTTTCAGACTTCATTCATTTCCACAAATACTCACTGGGCATTTACTATGGGCCGGCACCAACATGGGTGCTTGGGAATCATCAGAGAACAGAACAGAAAAAGATTCCTGTTTTTGTGAAGCTGACATTCTAGCAGAGGAGACAGATAGTGTACCACAGACACAGTACGTAAGTAAATTATATGCCAGAAGGTGATAAGTACTGTGAGAAAAAAAAGAAAATGCAGAGTAAAGTAGTGATGAATCTTGCAAATTAATTTCTCTAAAAAGATTTAGCCCTTCAGACAAATCAGTTTCATGTAAGTTTGAATTTAATTTTAAATGTAAATATATACAATGCATTTTAATGTTTCCTCTGACATCTCTGGTAACTTGTAGAGACTGAACAAGAAACTGAAAGTAGCTTCAAGATTTGTACACAATTCAGAACACTTGTTTATGTATTCTATCACTGTATCTATGATTACAAGGAAAAATAATTTTAAAATTGTCTTCCTCATTAATTGAAAGCTTCTGAAGCTTCCTATGAAAATAATGTCCTTTTCTGTTGAATGTGATGATCTTTAAATTTAATTCCTATTTTTAAGCCTGTAGGTATTTGCTTTGCGATGTTGCAGTGGTTTTCAAAACTGAAAACTCTAACCTGTTTAAAGAATTCTACCAACTCTCTGACATGCTTTATTGCAGTGTCCACATGTCTGCTTTTATTCTGTAATAATTTAATAAAATTTGCTTTCTGAGCACCAGCAATTCCTGTCTGGGTACTCAGGCTGGAGAGTTAACTTCGGCTGCCTCTGGGACTAGTTCTGGGGACCCACAGGACAGCCGGGCTCCCAAGGCTGTCCTAGTGCTGCCTCCTTGGGACCTCCTGGTGCTGCCTCTCTGCTGTGCCACTTTTCTGCTGATGCAGCTATAGTCACTATCACCTAACTGGGTCTAGGTCCCAGCGTGCCTGCCTCTCGGGGTCACACAGTGCCCTGGACTGTCCCCAGGTGTGCATTGTGCAGCTGACTCAAACCCTATTGCATGAACACTGCCTTCTGTGTCTGAGCCTGTATGTGTGCAAACTGCTGCTGGACCACACCCACGTGAATGTGCTGCCGCTGCAGGGATCTCTCTTCAGGAATATGTTCCTTTGTCCCATTGGACTTCACTTACAAAATGCAAGTCCAACGATAAAGTTATTAACAGATTCAAGATAGCAGCATCAGAGAATCAAACCTTTTCAGTGCAGGGCCTTGAGCACCTGCACAGCCCAGGTCTATGAAGCCAGAGATGCTTCTAGGCCATCATAAAGAGTTGGGCTTTTTCTCTAAATGCTATAGGGAGCCATTGAAGGGTTTCGAGCAGGGAAGTGACATAATATACTTCACCTGCAATCACTAGTGAAGAATATATGTTTTGTACATCACACTAGACTCAGTAAACTCCTCTACTTCAAACATCAAACCCGATTTAGACAACTATAATTTTGCTTTTGGACATGCAATATATGAAAAAGTAATTTCTAAATAAAATCACATCATACAACCTAAATGTATATATACACTTTTTATTCATCAATCATAGCTCAATAAAACTGTGGGGAAAAAGTAATTTCTGAATCTTTATTCAGTCCAACATTAGATATAAACAAAGTAGATACAGTGACTCTGATATAATTAGGTGCATTTAGTGGTAATGAACAAAAACGGAGGGAAGGAAGAATTGTAAGAATAGGAGGGCATGTGGAAATGGATTTCCACCAGTCCCCTAGATCTTGCAGGACCTTCTCTCCATTTATCTTTGTCTAGATCATTGCCTCTGCTGATTCATAACTGTCATCCTCTTGTATCCCACAGTGATCCCTCCAGACTCTTATTCACTACCTGACAGCCTTTCAGTTTCTGCTCCTGCTGCCAACAGTCTGCTTTGTCCAAAATGTCCCAGTTCACACTGCGAAGAGTGAGACTCCAATGGCCCCAGCTCATTTCTATTTGGGCAATACTTTTAGCCCTAGATCCACCTCCTAAGCCACAGGCAAACTATGCATTGCTTTTCTTGACTCAGATTCCTTCTTCTGACCCCATCAGCCATGGCTACGAGGGACAGAGTCACAGAGTCATAACATAATTCCCTGGGGTCACTCCCATCCACACTGGAAACTGGTGGGACAGTTTCCCTTTATCAGAACCTGGGAAGGTGGTAGGCATGGAAATGACATTAAGTAAACACTTGCCCGAAATGTCTTCTAACACACAGCTTAGTATCTTTCATTTCAGTTTAAGAAATTCAGTACCTGAAATTCCATCAGTTTTGGCCGAATTTTGGTAAACAAGAATCTTGGTAAACAAAATGTAGTGCCTATATATATATCAGGCACTACAAGACTTACTAGAGCTCAATAAATGTTAACTGAATGAGGGATGAATAAAGTTCAATTTATCTAATTGTTTTCCTCTGAGAATAGCTAAAATGTCTTCATTGGATGAAGACATTTTATGGACAAAAGGAAGAAATGTTTGGAGCACATGAAAACTCAACAGAACATAAAAAAAGGGTGTGATAGTTAAAGGACCATACAGAGATCATGGGTGTCTTGAGCATAGGAGGGAAAAATCCAGGAGGTGGGAAGTAAAAGAAAGTCACCTCTCACCACCCACACTTCCACCAACACCAAGCAAGACAAAACTAACATCTCAAATTTACCTGTCTATAATGGCTGGGAAGAAAGAGTTAACACCACTGAATGCTGCTGAAAGGTCAAATAGGCTGAGGGCTAAAACATATTCACTGATTCAATGACATAAACATCATTAGTGAACTAAGCAAAGGGTGACTGCAATGCAATGAAATGAAATACATAAATGCAGCAGTGTGATATAGCAATTTAAGGATCAAAGGACTATGAAAGGAAGATCTATTCTAGTCTCAGCTCCACAATCTAATTACTGTGTGACACTGCAGAAGACAATTAAACGCTCAGGGCTCCAGCTTTCTCATCTAAAATTGGAATAATAATACCTATCTACCCAGTGTTATTGTAAAAATTAAGTGAGACAATACATGTGAAATTTCAATGAGATTGACAAAGCTCTATATAAAATAAAATATATTCTGTTATCAAATAACAATAAGTAAATTTATTCATCTTATTTAGCAAGGAGTAAACCAAAAATGTGACCAAACCGCATGACCAAGCATAAAAGAAAAGGCCAAATCCACTGATAATGACAGAAATTCTGCTAAAAGAGCTCTGCTTCAAGTAAAGCGACTTTCAAATGAGGAAGATATGTAGATGGGCAAATGATAAAGCACTAAATAAATTAATTGCTGCATTTTACCCAACAATTTAAACAACATATTATAAGTATGGTTATGCTTTTTGCCATAGTCAATTATAAATTCAAAGAACTACGGTAAAAATCAGGCCAGTTGTAATCAATCACTACACATCTGTGTAGGAAGGATTTTCCAGAAGGCTTTGCATTCTATTTTCTCTATATATCATTCTTTTGGAAGATATTAGGATGAATGATAATAACTAGAAATATCTTTGGATTATCTGTGAATGCATCCTCAAGTCCTGAAATAAAAATCTGTGATAAAATTGCTAACTTGTGCCTCAGAAGAAACCAAATCTAAAAGCAGTAAAGGGAAAAAATCCATAAAGAAAAACATTCATAACATGGTAAAATCCTGAATTGGACTGAAAAAATCTTTTTTTCTATAAAAATGTTGGTGAGGAGGCCAAAACCAATGATAGCTAATACCTACTGAGCACATACTAGGTACTGGGACATGTGTTTTTTCATGTGCAGTTCCTTTGATCAACATGGCATATGAAGTAGTTATTAAGGTATAATTTCTCTCATTTACAGATAAAAACCTGAGACACAGAGAGAGTAAGAAATTTTTTCCAAAGCCACACAGCTATTAAGTATTAACATTGGGAGCTGAAGCATGCTTATATGGCTCCAGAGTCCACAGTGAATCAGTGTGTTACATAGTCCCCCCACAATGATTTCTTTAAAGAAAATGTCTGAATTCCTGAAAAATAATCATCATTAATTAGTTACCTAATTTAGTCCAAACAGTTTCTAATTTCTCTGTTCTTTTTAATCATCTTATACGTGTTAACAAGAGAGTACGAAACCAAGAGGGGTGCCCTTCTTAACACGTGGCCCTGTGCTACTGCACAGGTCTCATGCCCACAAAGCCTCCCGATTGTAGAATAAGGTGCTTCAATTTATTTTGAAACTATAAACAAATGCCAGTTTTGGAACTGTAGAGCTGTTCAGACTGCATCTCAGATCTCTGGGAAAGATATCATTAAAGACCAATACTATGAGTACTTGTGTTAAACTTTATGCCTAAATCAGTGGATCTCAAACTTTAGTGTACATCAGAATCACCTGAAGGACTTGTTAAAACACAGGCTGTTCTGATTCAGCAGGTCTGGGTGAGCCTGTGAATGTATAGTTCTATCAAGTTCCCAGGTGATGCTAATGCTGTTGGTCCAGAGACCACACTTTGAGAACCACTAGACTAGATAAAAGAGCAGCTATCTATCGTGTTATTTTAGATTCTTCAGGAAGGAACCAAAAATAAAACTTTTTTCACAAGAAATAAAGCCCATTGCTAATGCATTCAGAGAAGTCTACAGCTCCTAAAAGATAATCCTCCATGTGCTAATTCTCTCACTCAACAAATATTCACTGAGTATCCAATATATACCTGACACTGTTCTAGGAGTTGGGGGATAGTAGTGAACAAAGGTGAAAAGTCCCCGCCTCCACAAAGTTTACATTTGAGTAGAAAGATGAAAGCAATAAACAAATTTAACAAGTTTACACTGTGGATAGTATATTAGTTGATGATACATGCTATAAAGACAAATAGAGCAGAATGAGGAATAAGTGTGGAGTGAGGGATGACATAGGGTGGTCAGAAAATGTCTCACGAGAAGATGTTAGAGCACAAACCTGAGAGACAGGAAGGTATAAGCCAGGAGCAAACCTGGAGGAACAGAGTTCTAGGCAGAAGGACTAGCAAGTGCAAAGGCCCTGAGTTGGGAACACACTTGATGTGTTTGAAGAATAGCGATATAAAAAAAATATTTTTAACTATTTATAAATGAGGAAAGTTTTCTACTATCCCCCAGAATTAACTGGCAAAATGATACCAAGTATGTGAATTTCAGAATATTGGGGAGAAATGCAGAGCATGCTCGTCCATCCCCAATGTGCAGATAATTTCTCTTCTTTATTCTGGTATCACAATATTTTGAGAACCCAATCACACTTAAAGATGTAGATACAAATAATAGCAATTTCTGTTTTTCTATTGGATCTTGTTTTAACCTGCTTTGCTGTCAGGATAAGTGCTGAGGAGAGAAGCCCAGAAGTTTTCAGGCTACAAGTGGGAGAAATGTGTGTGTACTGTTAGCTTGCTCCTGCCCCTATCCACTCGAGGTTCCCTGTTTGCACTCACAGTGATGGCTTCTCACTGCACGGGCCTTTGACTCTCTGCCCACACTCTTATCCTGCTTACAAGTTCTTATTTAATTCATATATAAGTGAGGCTAGAGGTGCCAAGGTGTAAACACCCTGGAAGCAGGCCCCAACCAATGAGGAACAAGGATGGTTAAATACAAAGGAGCTTCTTTGTCCCTTTGGTGGGACACCTATGAAGCATGTTCCTCACAGTCCCCCAGAGAATACCAGTTGGATTGAGTCCCAGCTCCCCACAGTAGTCACTTGTCTTTAATGTACCTAAGAGCGGTTTCCTTTTCTTCCCTGTCTCATTTCCTCACTCCCCTACTGCTGCTTTTTGGACTCACCTCCCAAATAAACTACTCTCACTAGAATCCTAGTCTCAGGATCTGCTTGAAAGGGTGCCAGCCTAAGACAGCTATCTTTTAACTAAGGACCCACACTGGTATGTGACAGCATCTCTGATCCATTGGTCAGTCAGTCTCTTTTACTGTCTTTTTAATTCAAGCAGTGCTTTTTATCTTACCACTGACCCAGTGATTTCATCATGTGTATGTGCTCTGTCAGAGAACTCATAATCTCCACAACAAAATCCCTTCATAAAATTCTCAGGCCATTTTTTAGAGGTATTTTATCAAATAAATTATAAATAGCTTTAACTTGTAGTTACCACTACAAAAATGACAGTATTATGAAATTTCTTAATTGATCATTCTTAAGAAACATCCAGAGTTAGACTCATTTGTTTACCTACAATAATAAAATCCATATTTTAAACGTGCATCCTTAGTATAATCTCTGCTTATTAGATGGATTGCTGTTGCTTTCTCCAAATTCATTAGCTGTAGGTGGAGTGCCAAAATTATCTCCTTTTTGTTAAGACCTTGGTGGAGCACCTCAAGGCCATCTTCTTATATAATTTCATAGTTTTAGCTATGGTATGTTTTCCTGTTTTTAACCACAAACCCATGTTTTCAGTAGAAAATATAATTTTAAAAGTGTTATACTTGAAAGTTAGTAAAATTCCCAAAGCCAGAAATGTAATGTTATCAGGAAATTCAGTGCAGCAGGAAGTGGAGCCAAGCACAGGTACATGTTTATAAACGATGCATCTGGTGAAATGAACTTGTGGCCAGAAGTTGAAAAGATCAGTAAGCCAAT
>NW_011888799.1:3188470-3190957 GCF_000151845.1 Pteropus vampyrus
CCAGAGTTAGACTCATTTGTTTACCTACAATAATAAAATCCATATTTTAAACGTGCATCCTTAGTATAATCTCTGCTTATTAGATGGATTGCTGTTGCTTTCTCCAAATTCACTAGCTGTAGGTGGAGTGCCAAAATTATCTCCTTTTTGTTAAGACCTTGGTGGAGCACCTCAAGGCCATCTTCTTATATAATTTCATAGTTTTAGCTATGGTATGTTTTCCTGTTTTTAACCACAAACCCATGTTTTCAGTAGAAAATATAATTTTAAAAGTGTTATACTTGAAAGTTAGTAAAATTCCCAAAGCCAGAAATGTAATGTTATCAGGAAATTCAGTGCAGCAGGAAGTGGAGCCAAGCACAGGTACATGTTTATAAACGATGCATCTGGTGAAATGAACTTGTGGCCAGAAGTTGAAAAGATCAGTAAGCCAATAGATTTTTGTATAATTTGGTGGTAACCAGTGTTTTTCGCTTGAAAGCCAACTTTGAGAAAAATAAAGTTCTTACTGGCAGGCGTGTTTTGGTGAATGTCAAATGGGATTAGATTTATTGAGTCCTGAGGGGAGAAATTCTAGTCTAATAATTTAGATTACCTAATTTACTGAATAGAAGAACATGACAGAACAAATGCCACTAACATTCTCATAGCTGGGACTATTAATGTTTTATTTGGAAATAATTATAAATTTGTAGGAAGTTACAAAGAGAGTACAGAGTGGGTCTGTGTACCCTTCACCCAGTTTCTGCCAGTGGTTACATCTTGCATAACTATAGCATATTATCAAAACCAGGAAAGTGACGTCAGCATGATATATGTGTAACGTTCTATGCCATTTTGTCACATGTGTAGATTTGAGCAACCATTACTGTAATCAAGATACACAACTATTCTATCACTACAAAGATCTGTCGATGTCGACATCTGACCAATTTGAACGAAGGGCAGAAATCTTACTTCCCTTTAAGTCCCTTTCCCCTCCCTTGTTTAATGTAATTGTCATCCGACAGTGCTTTAATTTTTGCTTCAATAGTCAAACATAATTTTTTTTAACTCAAGAGGAGGAAAGTTTATTTTATTCATGCGGATTTTGCTCCTTCTCTTGCTCTTTCTCCCTTTCTAATATTCTGAGATTCATTCCTTTTCATTTCCCTTCTTTTCAAGAACTTCCTTTATCCCTCCTTTTAGGGGAGGTATGCTGGCAACGAATTGTCAGTTTTCCTTTGCCTGAAAATGTCTTTATTTCTCCTTTTTTCCTGAAGGATGATTACACTGAGTATAGGATTCTGGGCCAATAGTTCTCTCTTTTCAGCACTTGAGAATATTCTGCTACTTTCTTCTGAACTCCATAATATCTTATGAGAAATCCACTGTAATTCATGTTATTTTTTCCCAATATGTGAGTTATCATTTCTCTTTCATTGCTTTCAAATCTTTTCTTTGTCTTTAGTTTTCTTATGTTTGACTATGATTTGTTATGGATTGGATTTCTTTGAGTTTATCCTCCTTCTTGAAGCTCTAGGTTTATGACTTTTGTCAAATTTAGGGGATTTTCAACCATTATTTCTTTGACAACTTTTTAACCTTTCTCTCCTCTCTCCTTGGGGGCTCTGATGACAAAAATGTTAGATCTTTTGCTATAGTTCTCACAGATTCCTCAGGGTTTGTTCTTTTTTTTTTTTTTTCTCAGTCTATTTTCTTTCTCTGTCCATATTGGATAATTTCAATTGTTACACCTTCAAATTCATTGATTCTCTCCTCTGACCTCTACATCCTATTGAGCCTATCCACCTTTTTTAAAAAAAAATTCAGTTACTGTACTTTTCAATTCTACAATTCCTATTTGGTACTTCCTTATATCTTTGAGGGGTTTTTGTTTTGTTTTGTTTTAGTGGTGGGGGGTGGGATGCTGAGACTTCATACCTTTTCATTCAAGTATGTTCGTAATTTCTCATTGAAAGATATTTATAATGGCTACTTCAAAATCCTTGTCAGAACACGCTAGGGCTTGTGTTTCTATGCATTGGCACCTGTTGATTATTTCTTCTTATATAAGTTGATACATTCCTGGTTCTTGTTATTTCATATTTGATGCATGACTTTTAATTATATCCTGGAAAGTTTAGGTATTATAAGATTTTAAGTCATGTTTAATTCTTTCGTTTTAGCAGGCCTTCTCTGATACTAGGCTAAGGAGGGGAAGGAAGTGCCATCTCACTCCTGCAAAGTGGAGGTGAAGATCCAGGTCCCTCATCAGCCATTCTTGACACCTGTGGAGGGGCCTCATTTCTGCATATAAGTTGAGATTTCACGCTCCCTTCTAGACCTCAACTGACACCACCCTACACAGAGAAGGGAGGGGCAACTTGTTGCTATTCACTGACACCACAGCAGGGTGGGGAGGCCTTGTTACTGCTGGCTGGTGGTGACCTAAGTATCCCCATGTGCCTTCCACTGACAACTTGGTGGCAGGGAAGGGAGTTGTGA
>NW_011888799.1:3192668-3204724 GCF_000151845.1 Pteropus vampyrus
GATAATATACCATACTTAGCTTGTGGCTTCAGGTATCCCCTGATAGACCATCACATGTTCCCAAGATTGATAAATTCCAGCTTGAGAAGCATATTGCCAGGTAAAATATCAAATAAAACTACAAATTCTTTTATATAATGCAATATCATATGCTATACACATTTGTGGACCTACTAAAGTTTATCTTTATAAAAATTAGTTCTAAACTAATGAGCAAAATTAATATGGTAAAAGGCATTTTTTAACATTTTATTAAAAATATAGGATATATTTCAGAAAAACCACAGTTTAGAAGAGGCAGCATGATGAAGTACTTCCATGTGGAGACGTATTATATAATAAGTAACCACAGAGATTCTTTTACTTAATTTCCAATGATACAAAGTTAAAGCTTTACAATTTATCACCACCAGTCATGCAGCTCTTCAGTCATATCACTGATTTGAATTAAATGGGAAAAGATGAGTCTTAATTAATGAGATTTCCAAACTATAGAAATATGATTGATTTTATTTAGCTTTAATTGTATACGGTAACCAGAATAAAGCTACCATGTATTGAAGCTACAATGTATTAACTCAAACACAACAGCTTTAAGGGGCCTGTGCAGAGTTACTGGATTCATGTTGGCAATGTGTTCCTGAGGACTAATCTTCACTGGGAATAGCAGACATTTCTGTTTAACATCGAAAGTGGCATGATTCCATTCACCTGGGCTGCCAAATTATAGAATTCTTAAAAGAGCTTTCAAGTTATGAAATAAATATTACTTTAAATGTTGTGTATAAATGAGACTTTATTGATATTTTGTTTACCACTTCAAAGTCAAACAATCCAAGTTTGCATAAAGTGTGAACATACTGTATATGACATATTTAAAATTAATAAAAATCATGATCCTCCCATCCCAGGCTCTTAATTCAGTGAGATAATTTGCTTAATAACCCTTTCCTTCAGAGCTGAATCAAAGAAAAACGTGAATCTGTCTCCATCTGACTATCCACTGTTGCAGCACACATTTCTGCAGAGCAGGAGCCTGGATGAGTGACAGTGACCAGAGCCCTTGGTGGTAAGCAACACCCAGGAGGAAACAGGGCTCTTACACCCAGCAGATAAGCTCAGGGTACACCCTGCCAACAGTACATGCCATCCCTTCCCCAGAGACACTAGAGTGAACCACAGTGAATAGAAACCGCACTCTTAGACAGTGGTACTCTCAAATGACAGAAAAAGGCCACCACTAAGAATCATCAGATATTTGAGAAAAATCTGAACCAGGAAAGCCAGGCACCGAATTCAACAGTAGAAGAACATACACATAAAGAAAAAATGTATAGGAAAAATAGCCAATGGTTCAAAAGGAGATAACATGTCTTAAGAGGGAAAAGGGAGGATATCATCACATGCATAAACAAGAATAGGCTATTTTTCGTTTCTTACAAATGAAAAATAAAATTGTAAAAATTAAATATGTAAGAAGTAGGTGATAGAGAATGCACATGGCTCAAAAGCAAATTATCATGGTTGTAGGCTGAGCTGACAAATTCTTCCAGAACTTGAAACTAACATTGGAATGTGAATGGACAGTTATAATATTTGAGAGAGAGCACTGGTAGTTCTGGACAAAATAGGTATGTTGGAGAGAAGAAAGTTATTTTTTAAATTATCAAAGACATTATCAATGTGACAACTCTTGAGATTGAATATAAGGGTTTTCAGATTGAAATGGCTGAATGAGAGATAAGAATATAAAAAAATAACCATATCTAGACTCACCAATATGAAATTTCATAAAAACAAATAAAAAAAGAAGTTTAAAACATCCAGAAAGCAAAAACACATATTTCCTAAAAAGAAATAATACTCATATTGACATTAACATCTGTTCAGCATGCAGAGAGACAATGGAGCAATATCTTCACAGAGATGAGAGAAAGGAATTTTTAACCCAGAATTCTATTTTATACCCAGTCAAATTGCCATTTAAATGTGAAGGAAAATGAAAGGCTTCAGAAAGCTCCTAGTCTTAAACGCTCTCTAAAATATTATTAGATGATGGTAACCAGCAAAACTAAAAAGGAACCTAAGATATAGGCATGAATATAAGAAATAGCAATGAGCTAAATAACTAACTAACTAAATAAATAAATAAATGATGACAATAAAAATGATTAATAGCAATCCAGAATGAAATTATCAGTTGACCTCAACACTTCAAGTAAGGCGAATTAGGAAAGGCAGAGCACAAGTGTGATAAGGCCCCTGACTAGGAGAAACTGAGATAGAAAGAGAAATTTTGGATACTAAGAAAAATATAAATAAGTTTAAATATTAGAATTTACACTACAAAGAGATGCTGAAGTACAATGTACACCTTGAGAGAGAAAATGAAAAGCAGCAGTAACAATAACAAAGAGCACAGTCAAACCAACAAATGGCACGAAAGGAAAAAAAAAATAGAGTATATGATAAATGGAAAAAAAACCCAACAAGAGGAATACCTCCAAACACCATTACAGTAATCATAATAAATAAAAACAGGTTAAAGTAACCAATTAAAGATCAGAGACCCTGAATTTGGCTAAAAAAGCAAAAGCCAGTTATATTTTCTTTACCAGACCCATACTTAGAAACCAAATATCCCAAGGCAGTTGAATTAAGGGACTGAGAAAGATAAACCATATAAAGACTGATAGAAAAAAAAAAAATAGCAAAAGTAGTTTCAGGAAAAATGGGCTACAAGGAGAAAAGTATTTTAAAAAATGTTTCCTGTTGATGAAAGATATGATCCACTGGGACCGACTTGGACAGCCTGGATAAAAATGTTCTTGCTTGTCATTTTTTAAATCTTGTTATCATTGGGTCGGGTATCTTTGTAAGTCAGTGAGCAAAACAAATCCCCAGCCTTCATGGAGCTTTTGTTCTAGTGAAAGGTAGACAGACAAAAAACTAATAAGCAATCAAAATATACTGTATGTCAGACGGTAAAAAGTGCTGAAAAAAATAAAATGAAATAGAAAAGGGTGATAGGAAGTGCAGTTTCAAATAGGGTAATAAAGGAAGGTCTTACTGAGAAGGTGATATATGAGCAAAGACTTCAAAGATCTGAGGAAGCAACTATGCAGATTTCTAAAGAAAGAGAATTCCAGGTAGAGGGCACAGCAAAGCTGGAGGGGGAGTGGACTCAAGATGGGAGAGGTAGTCAGGAATGGAAAGAAAACCCAGACATCTATGAAACAGAAACTAAGTTTCCCTCCCTAGATGATTTTAGGAAGTTTTATAATAAGACACATGAGATCAACTCCCTGAGAAATGACATAAACCAAAAAATTACTAAAAAAGAAGAGAATTTTAGAAATATGTGACATCCAATCTAGGAGACCTAAATGTAATCTAAAGACATGTTATCTTATTATGTCTATAACTAAAATTGTTTAAGCCTACTCAATCGTATTTTACCCACTGTGAAGAAAGACTATATTGAAAGAGAAGGGCTTAATTAACAAGTTTGGGGATCTAATGTTCAGCATGGTGATTATAACTAATAATATTGTATCATAGGCTTGAATGTTAAAAGAGCAGATCTTAAGTGTTCTCATCACAAAAAAGAAATGGTAATTATGTGACAAGATGAAGGTGGTAGCTAATACTATAGTGATAATCATTTTGCAATTTATAAATGTATCAAATCAAGACCTTGCACACCCTAAACTTATACAATGTTATGTGTCAATTATATCTCAATAAAGCTGGAAAAAAAGAGAGAGAAGGGCACGGTTTGAGTAGGATTCATAAAACAGTTGAGATACAAAATGTGGCAACATGTTTCCAGCAATGTTCCTGGCAAAGGGTGTAATGATGAGTGAACTTGAAAAAAAATGTGTTTATTTAGCAAATATAGATTTCATTTTAATCATAAAGATTTATGTATATGGGGATTATTACGTCATTAAAATCACACAAATAATTTCAGGATCAGAAAGCAACCTTGTTAAATACTAGCTTCTTATATAAGTCTGCTACAAGAAGAGAGTGTGCTTATAAAAGGGCTTGAGTGCCTACTCCCAATGGGATATTGCCAATATATATTAATAAAAAAACACTGAGTGAAATAAGTCAGATAGAGAAAGACAAATGCCATTATGATTTCACTTATATGTGGAATCTAAGGAACTAAACAAATGACAAACAAAACAAAAACAGACTCATAGATATAGAGAACAAAATGGTGACTGTCAGATGGAAGCGGGATTTGGGGGCTGGCTAAAATATGGGGAAGGGAGTAAGAAGTTCAAATTGGTAGTTACAGAATAGTCACAGGGATATAGGGTGCAGCATGGGGAAGATGGTCAGTGGTACTGTGGTGATTGTGTCTGGGTAGGTGCTGGACTGGTTGAGGGGATCACTTTGTAAATGTTATGGATGCCTGGCAACTATGCTATACACCTGAAACTAAGACAAAATAATATTGGATGTCAATTCTAATTGAAAAACAAAAAATTTTTAAAAAGCATTCTGATTTATTCAGTATTCTCATATGAGTTTGGTTCTAGTAGTAAGCAGCTTGGAACTATCTGGATATACAGAAACATAAGGGACCTAGAAGCTAAAGGCCAAGCTTTGAAATATGGATATTACACTGAGGTAGAGCTGGGTCGCTCATTATTAGGCCTCCCAGGTGTCACCCATACCTAGTCCTTCATCCATCTAACCATATGTTTGAAATACTGTACTGAGAAAAGACTACTGGATTTAACAGTTAGAAAACCTTCTGGGACTCTGCCACCATTAGCCACCAATCCTGAGCACTTAATCTCTCCGATCCTCAGAGATCTACATATCTTTCAAAATGCGAGTAATAACACCTATTTTGTCTACCTCACTAGCTTGTGAGCAGATCTGGCTTTCGAGGCTCATAATCTAAATCTAAAACAAATGGCTATATGAATAAAAGGTATTAATGCTATCATAATTACATGCCCTGCAGCCTGGGATTATAGTTGATATACTGACGCACATTACCACAATTACCTGAGCATTGAAGACAAGATGAAAAACCACTAACCCACTGAACAAAACACAGCAAATCCTACCTCTCAGCAACTGGTTTGGCAATGTTTTCAAAAATAGTCTCTTGGTTTGCATCTTGATCAAAAATCCTTTGAAATCTGCAGAGGTGAAAACAGCAATTATTTAAAAGCTGAGCCTTCAAACACTATTGGATTAATAACTTTTTTCCTGACAGCTTTGTAAATTACCCCACATTTACATCACTAGGCTTACCTAACCTAACACAATGTTTGCCCTGTAGTCCCAACCACACTCTGCTGTTGTACCCCTGTATACAAATAGTGGGTAAACAGTATTGCTTTGACAAGATCTGCACAATAAATCCCTCTGAAAAACTGTAGCAGCTTTGAACCAAATAATAAACTGTGTGTTTTTAGCACTCAAGAGGGACAGTGTCTGCAACTGGCATCAAATTCAAATCTAGATAAGTGCATGAAATGGAAACCCAAGAACAGGATGTAAACAGCCAAGGAACTTCTCATGTCTGACCTGTAAAAAAAGAATGAAACTGTGAAATGTATAATTATTGAACTTAATTTTAAAATTCTGAACTAAAGTTTATTTTTCATTAATTAGGTATTACATCCAAGCTAGTATTAGCTACTTAATTTTCAGGAAAGTTTGTTCATTTTGTTGATCATCAGTGAAAAGTCAAAAAGTAGATTAAGACAGACCTGTCCTGCAAAGAAAAGTCTTTATCAGATTGGCAAGGCTAGGGGCATAGGGAGGTGGAATGGTGTTAATTTCACTCTTCATGCAATGGCACTCTGACTTAGCTTAATACAGGATCACAAGTGCAGTGGAATACCTGGGGTAGAAGACACAGACCCTATTCTTTTCCAGTATGGTAAGCTGCTACCAGAAAGCATGTCCCCCATTAAAACATCATGGACGACAAAAAGGGAGAGGGGGAGAGGGAAAGAAAGAGACAGGGAGACAGAGAGACAGAGATGGGGGAGGGGGAAAGAATACAGTATATAGGGTGAAATGTTAACAAGTGGTGAATTTCTCACAAAAAGTATAGGAGAGTTGATTGCATTATTCAACCTTTACTGCATACTTAGAAGTTTTCAAAATAAAAATGGTGGGGGGGAGGGGTGGCGCTTTAAAGCAAAACGTTTAAAACAAACATATTGAGGGCATCCTAAGCAGCTTTCAGAGTGTCTTAGAAACCTTTGGTCTATGTGTCTGCCAACACAAGTAAATTGGGCACATGTTCAATTAAAGTAGAGACTACATGAAATGTAAGACTGTTTTCACTGCATCAGAAGGATGTCTGGAGCTGAGTTGGAAATATAAAATGGAATGAAATTCATTGTTTTCAATCAACATTGACTTCAAAAGATCCCTATAGCTTATCAACATCCCTCGTGAAAAAGAAAATAATGAAACTGTATATGAAGACATTGTAAGGCACTCTGGCTACTATGTCATGTAGCAGGCAAGAGTATATTTTAGAGGGTAATATTTACAGAGTGTGCCCAGAACCCTCCTATAGGTGCATCAGAGCTTCAGACATGAACACTGACGTTAGCACAAATTACATCGCTGCTCACTTGCTCTACACAGCTCAGTTTACCGTGATATCTGAATACAGACCCAGAGGAGCTTTTGAGAATGAGGATGATAAGGCTGATTTGATTCTTTCCCAGGTCAGTGATGACTGAATGAATCAACAGCCATTCCCAAACCTATCTCCTTAAGTAAGAGAAATTAATACTACCACTATGTAAACCAAAGAGATGGCAGGGGTTTTAGTAAATCATATAGGGTGCATTAAACATCAAATATCATCCCAAAATATTTTATTTTATATAATGTAGTTGCATAATAATCTAAAAAGGCATGTGATCAGCTAGCTTCTGAAAACCACTAAAGAGTAAAATAGAAACATAGAGTTCAACGAGTTGAGTCTAATCTTTTACAGAGGAAGAAGTTGCTTTATTCTAGGGAGATAAAGCAATTTACACATGGCCCTGGAGCAAATCAATAATGTCCTTGAGACATGACTTAGGTTTCCTGATTCCTAGGAGGTTCTTCCATTATTTAGGAGGTTATACAGGCTTTTTCTAAACTCCATTTGAAATTTGGCATATGCTGATTTCTTCTCACCCCAAAACTGTACTGGTCTTTCTCACCCCAGTAAATGGAAAACTCCAGCCTTCTAAAAGTTCAATCTAAAACCCTTAGGGCACCCTTGACTCTTCTTTTTCCATTACACTCTATATACAACCCATCGGCAAACTCTGACATCTCTGACCTTTAAAACACATCCAGAATCCAACATTTCTCAGCATATCCACTCGCTACTACCTTGGCCCAAGCTACCAAAATTTCTTGCCTGGCCTCTTTTACTCACTGTCTTTATCCTACATGTTAACAAGAATGACCCTGCTAAAACATAAGTGATATTATTTCATTCTTCTGCTCAAAACTCTCAATTACCTTTCCACGGCACTTTGGGAGAAAACTCCATATGGTCTTGCCACTCTGCTGGCCATTTAACCTTCTTCTTTCCCTCTCTTCCTTGCTTACTCTCCTCCAGCTACACAGATCCCTTGTCTTCAAACAATTCAGGCATTCTCCCACCTCAGGGACTTTGCTCTTGCTATATCTTAGAGGCCCACCCGAAGTTCTCATCCCTCAGATAGCTGAATGTCTGGGTCCTTACCTCCCGCAAGTTTTTGTTCAAATATCACCCTCTTGTAAACCTTCCCTGACTGCTCTGTGAAATACTGTAACCATCCCTTCACTTTGCTGTCCCTCACCTCAGCACTCCTTAGTACTCTTCCCTGCCTTATTTTTCTCCATGGCACTTAACACTTTCTGAAACAAATTTTACTTACTGGTCTGTTTGTTCATCTCCTCCCACTAAAATGTAAGCACCATAAGAGCAGGAGCTTTGCTGTGTTCCCTGCTATATTCCTAGCCATTAAAACAGCACATAGCGGATGGTCAATAAAAATTCATTGATTGAATTGAATTTTGGGGGGAGAAAGCAGCTTTAAAATGCTTAAATATTTATCTCTGAACATATGTATAAGTTAAATATTTTATTAATTTCTTTATTTGAAATACTAAGACCAATATTTTTAATTCAGAGATTTAAAAAGAATGATTAAGAGATTTACAAATAAGCAAGCAGCACGTTTTCGATAAGCATATGTGTAAATATACTCTGTTTGTATCTACATAATGTAAAAAATACTTTGGAAAGAGCCAATAGATAGAGACGTGGTCAATTGTTTCTTAACAATTAAACAGAATCATGCTGAATAAAATGTTTTAGCAAATTGTGGCTTTATAGAGACTGGCCTAGGACAGCCGTCATGGAGTCATAGCCACCAAGGTATGTAGCATGCTTACATCAGTGAGAGAATGCCCCCTTCAGAAAAAGGAAGTCATTTATTATGAGGCTACTCCTTCAAGGAGAGAATGAAAGGCAACAGGGAACCAAAAAGACAAGGTGAGGACCACCTCACTATGCAACCATGTGCCAATCCAATAATCCTGCTTGTACGTATTGTAAAAGGAGATACAAGAAGACGGAGTGGAAGTGGGAGGAGAAAAATATGCATGAAAGATATAAAGTAGAGTGTGAAGACCAAAGAAAATCTTTATGAGACAAATAAGAGTAAATTAGAAAAGAGAGAGAGTGGGGAGAGAGAGGTAAAAAGTATCTGGGATAGTTTTATTTAAAGGGCAGAAATCGTCTCCAAATAAGGATTATATAAAACAGCCTAGAGAGAAATGCAAGAGAGCAATTAGTATTCCTTCAGTAGGACCCAGATATTCACCACCTAAGTATGGGCTACAGATCAAATTTAATTTAGGCTCGAACTTCTCCAAAAATCAAAAGTGGAGATTGAAGGAAATGAAATAATCTGAAACTGAAGAATAAAGACAGAGGAACAGTCATAATCCCAAAATTCAAGGCCTGGGTACTGGAAGAGTATTTGGACCAAAGGCACTGATGACAATCCAGGGGTGTCATCAAAACAGTCTTACATTTCATGTTTGACACTTTTCACCTGAACCATACAGTTCAGCACTGTCCAATAGAAATATAATATAATCTATAAATGTTGAGTACATATATAATCTAAAATTTCCTAGCAGCCATATTTTTAAAAGTAAGAAGAAATGTGGAATTAATTTTAATAATATACCTTAACCCAATAGATCTAAAATTCTATCATTTTAGTATGAAATCAATATGAAAAAAGTCTTGAAATATTTTATATTCTTTTTTTCATACTAAGCCTCCAAAAATTCTTGATATATTTTACATTTACAGCATATCTTGATTTGGGCTTACTACATTTCAAGTACTTAAGAGCTACATGTGGCTAGTGGCTGCTATATTGGACAATACAGATACTGAGTGTACATATGTGCACATGAGTTCCGTATATCATTTATGTATAAAGAAGGCTCACATGTATAGCACAGAGATTGAACCTTAAATTCTTATCTATAATAAAGTTTAGTGAACTTTCTATAAGTGCTAAACCACAGTGGGTCAAGTAGGAAAAAGACAATACAGACATAGTAAAGAAAGCCTGGAATCTTTCCAACTTTGAGCACAGCAGTGAAATGACGACTTGAATTGTCTACTAGATGAGATAGAGAACTACACTACTTTCTCCCCAGGAAATGATGCTAATGATTTCACAGCGGATATTAATGTAGTATAAGAGTTAGTTCAATAACAAAACAGAAACAAAGAAGAAGACAAACTTACTTAAATTTGTAGCTTTCTCGCTTATTATTCACAAATCCATCTGCCAGGTCACGTGGTAAGATAATTTCCAAGCTAGGTATTAATTTTTCATCTTCATCTATAGAATAAATCTGCAAATATAAAGACAACAAATGAATATAAAATGGTAAAATTATGGCTTGAACTATGACCATGTTTCTATGCTGTGCTTTGTAATGCTATAAAAATTATACTTTTAAGATAAAAAGTCATAACATATTGTAATTTGGATAATTTTCCTCTTTAAATTATGTACAGACTCAAACAAATATATGGAACTGAACAAGAGTTAAAACCCAAATCAATGCTCTATTAAATCTCAGATCCTCTTAAATGATATAATATTCAAATTTGAGCATTTGAGTGTCTCTGTTGTTGAGAAATTAATAGCCCTGAAATTAACATATTATCTAAGTATTGCTTTGGAATTATGTACTAGGAATTAACATTTTACTACAACCAACAAGCACGAATGCTCTAATTCAAGTTATGTTCGAAAAAGCTTGAGTTTCCATGAGATATAGTCAGATATTTGATAAAAGACATTTGGTTTCAGAAGACACATATAATTTATGTCTTTGATGTCATTTTCAAAGTTCTCCCACCTCAGCCACTAATTAGCAAATGACCTACGAAAAATCACTTAACCTCTCTAAGCTGACATGGAAATGAAGGGTCTTAACCAACCACCTTACAACTGTTATATTCTCTGATTCTCCTCTCTCCTTCATTTATTGGCCAGGAAAATTAACAGTTAAGCCTACAAAGAGGTCATGTGTAATAAAGAAAAGGATAAGATTCAGTGTCCAAAGACCTGGATCCAATGCTGATCTCAATTTACCAGCTGTGTGACCAGCCACCACCTTCAGAATCTCAGTTCTTAATACATAAAATGAAGAAAACAGAATTGCCTCCCTTCAAGATTGCTATGGGGATCATATGATGTCATGCAAATGGAAGCATTTTGTAATGCACCATAAAAAACGTTAGTCATTAGATTTAGGGATTTTTAAAAAAGACTTCTTGTCTTTCACCAGGATATAAAATTCCTTCAAACAGGCAATACTTCCTGTTTAAGACCCATTTAGATGCTGGATAATGGGGGAAAGTCATATTCTTAAACAAGTAAAAGCCTACCTAAATCTCCAGAAAGTCTGAATAATTTTCCAAAGCAGATTTTTATTGAACCCTCTCATTTAAAATGTGGAGAATTTGTGTAGGAAAGTCATTCTATAAAATAAAATTATTTGTAGAAAGTAATGGCATCAGGTCCAATCCTTTCTGGGTAGGTTTTATCAAGAGATATTTAAAAATTATATCCTCTAGGGCACTACACTTTTTTTTAAAAAAAGGTTACTGCCTAGACAGGTGAGTGAAAGGGGTAAGATATGAAGCAGACAGGAGTAAGAGTTGCCACATATTAAAAAAAATCCGTAACATTCAGTGCTCAGAAGACAAAAAGGACAATCAACTAGAATAGTGATCCTCCACCACTCTCATTAAACTATTCTTTGAAGCATTAAGAAAAATCCCTAATAACCAGAAAACTTGTTTAGTCTAATAGATTGGCTTTCTACCCTTAGTCATAAAAGTATCTGAGAGAGAGTACACTTTTTTAGAAGATAATTAGATCTAATGCAAAGATGAATATGAAAATGTTTTAAAATATACAAAGCACTATACAAATGAAAAAAAAAAAAAAGCCCTGCTATTGTTAAAATGACCAGAGGTTCATCTTATGTACATTCTAATTTATTAACCTACAAAATATTATAATTTAATTTATAGTGCTTTAAGGAATACAATTAATAAAGAAATGGAGCCATAAAATGAAGAAGAAAGAAAAAAATACCTTTGAATAACTCTTAGTTTAATGCTACAAGCAGCATTTCCAGTCACAGAAACAATCAAACAATCTTTTGTGGGCAAAAAGATAGGATGCTAAAAGTGAGATTTTTAAGGGACGGCAGGGATACACTAACTCAAAATTTATTCATCTGTGTTCTCTTATTTTTGTGTATGTGGCATAATGTTGCATCTTGGCAAGAAACCTGACATTATTAAAATACAGCATGACAGCTAAAAACACTTCCTGGAGTACCAAACAATCCACTCCACAGAATCTCACCAATGAAATAAAAAAGGAGAGGCAAATTAAAATATCCAAACAGTGCATTTCAAGAAAAGAGAAAGTTCAATACTAAATCCAAGATTCTCCATTAAC
>NW_011888799.1:3205289-3221685 GCF_000151845.1 Pteropus vampyrus
AAAATAAATCCTTCATTAAAATCAGGATTCTGCCATGCACAGGTGGGTGTCTCGGCCACATTAATTAACCTGACACTCAGTTTCCTCATCTATGAAAGGAGGAAAATGATATCAACTTTGCAGAGTTCTCGTGAGAATCAGGGATAATGTAAAGAAAGCACCTAAGTGGTAAGAATGACCACGCTTCTTTCTAGGGAGAAACAACGCTTGAAACATTTAAGAAGCATTCAAAGTATTTCCGTTCAGAGAAAGGGCAATGTCTTAACCTTCTATGTACCTTTCTGAACTTAGCAAACTACTGGAAGCTCCTAGTAAGTGCTCAGTTAATGTCTTCTTTATAAAAACTATGTGTATTCTTTGTGTCAGACGCATAAATATATCTGCAATGAGTATATGTTACCGTTCATGTTTCTGTTGCAGAATGACAATAGTCAACAAATTCTAAGGGCCCACTGTGTGCAGAGCCATAGTGCATGCCTTGTGTATCTAAATATCTATTATCTGTAACAGCTCAGACATTTATGGACACACATCTCTTGCTTGCACGTTTTGCCCGTGTCTGAAACATATTTGAGAGGGCATGTGTGTGCAGAACTGGGTGGCTTGTAAGGGGCAATAAGGGTGAGTCGTCGAGGTGCAGTCTCTGAGTGTACAGACATTCGTGCACGCATCCGCCCTGCTGCGTGAACACGCGTCCCCCGGCGGGGCGCATGTACGAGGCTCTGTGCACAGCATGTCTGCGCCTGCAGAGCTGTGCTGGGTGAGAGTGCCTGGGTGTCTGTTCGCATCCCTAACAGCGGTGCGCTGGCTGTCGGGGCGCCTCCGACAGTGCGCTAGATTCCTGTTGGCATCCAGCACCCGACTCGGAACCTCTCACCCGAGCCCAGGCCCCTCGCGTGCCGCCCCTCCCCCGGCCTGGGAGGCCTCGCTGCGCCCGCGCCCTCAGTGCTTCAACCCGTACCCCTTGTTGCTGCTTCCGGACAGTGGGCTTCACCCTGGCGAAAATCTGGATCGTCTGCTTTACCATCTCCTCCCCGGCTCTGTATTGACCCTTGACCTCTCGGGCCCTGGCTCCTAAAATGTGACTCCCACCGCCTACGGCCTGCGGGAGCTTTAGCAACAGTAACTAGGGACACTACCCAGGGAGCACCGCGCCAACCAGGACCGCCTCCTCTTCCTAATTGGTTGCTGATAGGGTGGGGCGGCCCCAAGGAGAAGCTTATGGTCGGGGTGAGGGCGAGCGAGCTAAGAGTGCTGCGCATGCCTGAAGTGGAGGCATGAACTGTGGGTTTAGCTCCAGAGCTGTCATAGGGAGTGGTTAATGAGGTGATAATCACCATGCCATTCCCTGGTCCTTAATCCTTTTTTTTTTTTTTTTTTTAATGTACCAACATCTCTTTTTAGCACTGAAGTGATTATGTTCTTTTTTTTTTTTAATTTATTGAGGTGACATTGGTTAATAAAATCATATGTTTCAAGTGCACAATTCTAAAATACATTATATGTATATTGCATTGAGTGTTCACCACCCAAAGTTAAATTTCTTTCCATCACCATATATTTGACCCCCTTATCTACTTCTTCCCCCCTCCTGAGAGAACCATTTCACTTATATGTGGGATATAAATAAAACTGAAAGTTATTCCATTTTTTATTATCCATTCATCGAAGAAATGGCACTTGGCCTGTGACATGAGTATGCTGGCTGGAGATCTTGAGCTGAGCAAAACTAGCTCTGTCCATTAGGATCTACTGAAGGAGACAGATTTTCAATAGGAAATTACAAGTCATGTCAGGGTAAGCAAGGGGTTCTGTGGAAAGGCATCTCAGTTAGCTCTGTTTTAGAAGAAGCCAAGACTGGAGGAAGGGGGACTTTCCCATGAAATGGTCGTGTCAAGAAAGAATGGGATTCCTTGTGCACTGTTGGTAGGAATGTAAAGTTGGTGCAGCCATTGTGGAAAACAGTATAGAAGTTCACCAAAAAATTAAAAACAGAACTGCTATATGATCCAGCAATCTCATCCCTGGGTATATATCAAAAAGAATTGAAATCAGGATGCCTAAGAGATTTTTGCACTCCCATATTCACTGCAGCATTAGCTAAGCTATGGAACCAATGTAATGTCCACTGATGGATGAATGAATAAAGAAAATATGGTATATATAATAGAATATTTTTGTACATTATATACTATGTTTTATATCTATAATGGAGTTATAAATATATATGTATTTAAATATAAAATGGAAACTTATTTTGCTATAAAAAAAAATCCTGCCATTTGCAACAACATGGATAGAGCTGGAGAGAAATATGCTAAGTAAAATATTATACAGAGAAAATCAAATACTGTATGATCTCACTTATATGTGGAATCTAAAAATTGGAACTCATGGAAACAAAGTAGCATGTTGGTTGTCAGGGGCTGGGTGGGGGGAAATAAGGAGATGTTAGTCAAAGGGTACAAGTTTCCAATTTTAAGAAGAATAAGTTCTGGGGATCTACTGTATAGCATGGTGATGATAGTTAACAATATTGTATGATATACTTGAAAGTTGCTAACAGAGTAAACTTATAACACACACACACGATAATTATGTGCAATGATGGAGGTGTTAACTAACCTAATCGCAATAATCATTTCACAATATATACATGTATCAAATTATCACCTTGTACACCTTAAACATATGTCAATTATATCTCAGTAAAGCTGGAAAATAAATAAATAAAAGGATGGGCATCTCAAAAGACACTGTTAGTACATGAAAAGATGTTCGACATTATTATCAACCAGGGAGAAACACATTAAAACCACAATGAGCTATTACTACACACCTATCAGAATGGTGAAAACAAAAAATAGTGACAGAACCAGATGCTGATAAGGATACGGAGAAACTGAATCACTCATATATCACTGGCGGGAATGTCAAATGTATCATGAATAATGGTACAACCACTCTAGAAAACAGTTTGGCAGTTTCTTACAAAACTAAAAATGCAATTACAATACGATCCAGCAATTATGCTCATGGCCATTTATTCATATCAGTGATATGAAAACTGCGTTCACACAAAAAACCTGTGAATGAGTGTTCATTGCATCTTTATTCATAAAGGCTCCAACTAGAAAGAACCTAGATGTCCTTCAACCAATAAATAGTTAAACTGTGGAATACTATTCAGCAATAAAAATGAAGAAATTGAAGATACATATAACAACTTGGAAGACTTTCTGGAGACTTATGCTGAGTGAAAGAAGCCAGACTCAAGTTAAATGCTGTATGATTCCATTTATATAACATTCTTGAAATGACAAAATTATAGAGATGGAGAGCAGATTAGTGGTTGCCAGGGGTTAAGGAGGCAGGAAGGGGGTGAAGTGGCTATGGCTATAAAAGGATCCTTGTGATGGACTGTTCTGTATTGTGACTGTGGTAGTGGTCACAGGAATCTACCCTTGTGATAGAATTGCACAGAACAAAGGACACACACACACGAGTGCATATAAAACTGGTGAAAGTTGAATAAGGTTGAATAAGATGGATGGATTGTATCAATGTTCACTCCGTGGTCATGACATTGTACTATATTTATACAATGGTCACCACTGGGGGAGCTGGGGGAAGCAGATGCAAGATCTTTCTGTATTATTTCTTAAAACTGCATGTGAATCTACAATTATCTTAAAATAAAAAAGTTTTAAAAAGAAAACCTTAGAGAATGAAAAGACCAGCCACAAAACTGGGAGAACATTTTTCCAAAACATATCTGATGAAGGACTTGCATCCAGAATATGTAAAAACTCTTAAAACTCAATAATAAATAGGAAAGCAAACCACCCAATTTATTTATTTATTTTAAAGAAGGTGGCCAAGGATTTGAACAGACACTTCCCACTATATGGATGACAAATGTTTAATATAATTATGAAAATATGTTTAATATAATTAATCATTAAGGAAATGCAAATTAAAAGCACAATGAGATACTGCCACACACCTCTTAAAATGGCTAAAAATAAGAAAATAAAAATGGCAATAAAGCTGACATGGTTGTAGAGCATCTGGAACTCTCAAACATGGATGGAGAAAATGCAAGATGGACCAGTCACTTTGCAAAACAGTTTCATAGTTTCTTATACATATACATATACATATACATATACATATACATATACTTACCATACAATCCATCATTCCCACTTCTAGGTGTTTACCAAAATGGAATGAAACATAACATAAACACACAAATTATTATTGTGGTTTTATTCAGAATTGCCCCAAACTGGAAACAAAGTAAGCGTTCTTCAGCTGGTGAATGGATAAACAAACTGGCAGATCCACACAATTAAAAGGAATGGACCGTTGATGTCTGCAACAACACAGTTGAATCTCAAATTTATTATGCTAAGTGAAAGATGCCAGATTCAAAGTTACATATATTATAATTCCATTTATATGGCATTCCATTTATATGGCATTCTAGAAAAAGCTATAAGGAAAGAAAATAGATCAGTGGCTAGGAGTAAGAAAAGAAATTGATTATAAATGGGTATGGGAAAGTTTTTGGGGGGGATGATGGTACTGTTTCATACCTTCATTGTAATTGTGATTACATGACTATATACATTTGTCAAAACTCATAGAACTATCTATACACTTAAAAGGGTGAATTCTACTGTATACATACTATTATAAAAAGTAAAAATAAAAAAATAGGGATGTGGTGTAGCAGGGATTGAGGAAAAGAGAGAAACAGGTATTTATAAAATAGACTTTAAGGGCTTTTTCACCTGGTGCTGGGGGTAAAGAAGAAAAGATTCAAGATTAGCAATTGGGTTGTTTGCATATCTTGGCTATGAATAAGGTTGTAATGAACATGGGGATATAGCTATCTCTTTAAGATATTGATCTCGTTTTCTTCGGAAGTGGGACAATCTAAGTATCTACCTATGAATAAATGAATAAAGGAAATGTTGCATCTAGAAAGACAGATAGATAGATAGATAGATAGATAGATAGATAGATAGATAGATAGATAGATAGACAGACAGATAGATAGACAGATCTATATACAATAAAGTATTATTCAGCCATAAAAAAGAAGGAAATCCTGCAATTTATGATAACATAGAAGAAACTGGAAGGCATCGTGCTAAGTGAAATAAGCCAGACAGAGAAAGACAAATATTGTATGGTATCATTTATATATAGAATTAAAAAAAAAAAGACTCAGAAAAAGAGAGTAAAATGGTGGTTGTCAGGGGCTGAGGGGTGGGGGAAATGTAGAGATGTTGGTGAAAGTGTATAGACTTTCAGTTATAAGATGAATAAGTTCTGAAGACCTAATGTACAGCATGGTGACTATAGTTAATAATATTGTATTATGTACTTAAAGTTTGCTGAGAAAGTAGATCTTAAGTGTTCTCACTACCAAAAAAATTTTAAAAGGTAATTATGTGAGGCGATAGATATATTAGTTAACTCGATTATGGTAAATATTTCATAGTTTATATGTATATTAAATCATTGCATTATATACTTTAAATATATATAATTTATTTTTCAATTTACCTTAATAAAGTTGAAAAGAAAGATATGTAATTTTGGGTGTATGATGCAAGTATTCACCTGGATAGCAGTAAATGAGGGGAATAAAGAGTTGGGGACATGATAAATTTCAAATGCCTGTAGAACTTCAACAGGTAGTTGGATAAAGTTTAGGAGAAAGCTAGGCTGAAAATATGGATTTGGGAGTCATCACAGATGTCCGCCCTCCCCCCTGTCCCCCTCGCCAAAAAGTGATCAAGTCACTCACAAGGACTGAGGCTGTAGTCCTGGCACTGATGGTTGGAGGCGGAAGAGGGGCTGCAGAGGGGAATGGAAAAGCAGCTGGGGAGGTCTGAGGGAGAAAAGGGAATGTCGTATTTTGCGAGTTGAGAGAAGAGAACATTCTGAGAAGTTTTCGATAGTGTTGAATACTAAACAGGATGTGCTGAAAAATATCCATCTAATTTAACAACTAGAAAGTCATTAGTAACCTAGACAGAGGCTTCAATGGAATGATGGGATCAGAAGTCAGACTGCAGGAGGCTGAGAAGTAAATGAGAATTTAGGAAGTGGAGGCAGTTAAGAGAGGCTACTTTTCCAGAGCTTGGTGCTGAAGGGTTGTAAAGAAGCAAAGCACAAGTGAAAACCTGAGGAAACCAGGGCAAGAAAGGATCTTTTGTTCACATCTAAGGGGGTGTACACCATAAGGAAGGGGAGGTTGAAGGTACAGAAAAGAGAGAAGATAATGTACATTTACCCCAGATGAATGATTGGCAATATATCAAGAGAGTGCAATGGAAGAGGCAGGAGAGCCAAGGGTATTCACAAAAGATCACTTTAAGTGTTAAATCATGACGTCTAGGCTGCTTAAAGATGCGAGTGGCATTTGACGTGGTGGAGTGTTGTGAGGTGAGGAAGGAGATCTATGGGTCCAGGGTGTGGAAACTTTTTATCTCAGGTCTTGAGCTCCAGGTCATATGATCAAATGCATTGATGGGAAGGAAGTTTTGTGGGTTTAAATCTCTTTTCCATCACACTCAAGGGTGTGACATTGTGCAAGTAATTTAAGTTTTTCTCAGTTGTCGCATCCAACAAATGGGGATGGATAATAAGAAGAGATATCTCATGGAGTTGTGGAGATTATGTATGTTGTGTCTGGTGAATAAAAAATGCTCCATATCCAAAGAGTTCTGACCTCTAGACTGGATTCCTTTGACTGTAAACAACTTCTAAGGAGCAGAAACTTTGACATGTATGTGAATAAGACATACTGGGGATTGCAGACTCAAATATCTCCTTGGATCAGACGAATGATCTAAGTACATCTAGCAGACAGGTATGACAATAGGGAGTTGTCATTGTGAACTGAACACCATATGCCCCCAACTACAAACATTCTTATTGGTTAAAGCAAAAGGTTGCTGAAAGAAAGCACATTTGTGGGCCTCCAGTTTACAACTTCTGTTTCTCAGGCCTAATGCCTCTGACAGGTTTACCTAAATCTCAAACAGATGGTCCTAATGGGTATCGAGTGAGTTTTGAAGTTAAATGTTCAAGTTACAGTATCTTTTCCACAACCAGATATATATTCAGTATTAATATTTGCATCTTATCTACTTGTTTAAATGTGGGAATTAAGATGCCTTTAAATTGTTTCAAAGACTTGGGCTCTGCATGCCAAAGTAACATAACTGCACCAGGCAAATTAGCCAGGGCTTATAGGCCTCAAATCTGAAAGAAATTAAGCTGTGCATGAAATGAATTAGTCTATAGGCAAGTTAATTTGTTTTTGTTTGTTGGTACTTTTTTTAAGTAAAATTGAAACTGTGCTTCAGTGCTAGTTTTCAACTATCTCTTTAGCTGTTTGTACTAGCACTATAAAAGGCATTGTTTTTCTTTGTAAGTCTGAAGTAGGACCAGTTAAAATTTTACGGGCTGGTAATTTTGATATTGTAGAATATGTATGTAAAATTACCTAATTGCAGTAAACTTTCCCTTCCCCCATTTTTATCTGTGGCTTTGGGGGATTTAGGATTGTTTGTTCTAAAATCTTTCATTACCACAGCATGACCTTCCCTCCCCCACTGTCAGATGAGCAAGCATGTTTAGATGGAAGTGGTGGGACCTCACAAACAGGACAGAAAACATTTGATTGGGATCTTCTACTATTAATGTACTGTAAGAAGTGAGACCGGTTACCAGAATTTTGCTGCTTATTGGTAAATAGCAATATCAATAGGACAAAAGTCAGCAGATATAAACTGTCCCTGCACTTTCATGAAAGCAGCTCTCATCCACAGTAAACTCTCAAGAATGTTTGGGGATAATAGGACATCAGGTATAATTCCTGAGTGTCCCTGATTAAAGATTTGGTGGAAAGGAATTCAAAGATGAGGAAGAAAGAGCATGTTTTCTGTGGAGGATGCTTTCCTTAGGACTCCCCTTCTTATCTGAGTCCCCCGTCCATCAGTCTTATGAGTGGTCAGTACCAGAGAGAACGCCTTATACTTATTCCATTGTTTCTAAATCAAGTGGAGAATACACAGAGCATTTTCTGGTACTCATTAAATGCTAAATAATAACAACATGCTGTTAAATTGCAGAGCAAGGGCACTACAGAATCTGTAATATATAATTTCAGCAAAGAATTTTCCTTTGAGAATATGTTCAGCTAATTTAAAGCATAATTTCATTAACATAACCATCTCTGCACACAGAGCAGAGTGGAATTCATAAAACTTTACTAGTACTTGGGTTTACAGGATCGCAGTGAAAATTGCTGAATTTGGTAAATTTGTACTACCTCCCTTTTCCTATCAGATAGGAGATGCAGATTTTGACATTCTGGGTTCTCTGTCCTTCAAGTTCATCCTTTTTCTGGTTGGAGGCACACACACACACTTTGTCTGATTCTCTTCCTGCAGCCCTCCTGGAGCTCCCCTGACAGCAACATCAAAGTCATTTATGGCTGGAAGCTGGTGGCCAGCCATATGGAATTACAGCCCAGGCTCTCGCCGGATTACAGAGTGTAGCACATGAACAAAATGACAGTGCCATAGCACAGAGGAAAGGCTGGTAAAGCCTCCAGTTTTGAATGGAAAATATGACTCTTTGTATATTTATACACAGGCTCCTCATAAACAACCTGAATGTTTCACCAACATCCCAATGAAGCAAGGGATGGGCTGCGTTAAAAATAGCTCCAGAATGCCTCTCTTTTAAGTAAATTACCCTCCCTGTCCTATCTCCTCCGGATGTTTACTTTAACATGTTTCCCTACATATTTCGGAATTATAAGAAACGCTTACCAACAGATAGCATAACTTAAGTCATAAAAGAAAATGGCTCACATAGCAGAATTCCCCTACCTAACAGATTATTATTGCCACAAAATCCAGCCACATCTTACCCATCCTGAATCTAGCTATTTAGCAGTGATTCTATCCAGATCTGTATTTCCTCCTCTCCCATTCACTTCTCAACCTCCTGCAATCTGGCTTTTATCTCCCACACTCCACAGAACCTGTTGAAACTTCGCACCTCTAGAGTGATACACTTTTCTGCACATCCTGGAAAAACATGGCAGTAGAATCAGTTGCCCAAGTTTGACCTCAGAGTTGCCTGTCGATTCCTCCTCTTTCTTAGATAGCTAGCTATATCCGGTTTCCAAGTTTTGATGATTCTGCCTCCTAAATCTCTTTTGTCTTTTTCTCATCAATTCCCTCCTTACTACTTACTGCTTTAGTGTGGCTCTTAGTCTCTTTGCCAGAACTGACAAAGATCTCCCACCTGCTTTTCTTTCCTTTAATTTTGTCCTTCCCTGTATTCCATCTTCTACACCTGCAATCAGATTATCTTTATATAATGAAAATCAGTTCATACCACTCCTTGTTTGAAAATCTTCAATTCTTCCCGTTTACAAATAGAATCAAGTTTAAAGAGCCTTCGTAACCTGGCCAAACTTTCTTTACATCAATTCCATAGCCCTTAGCATGTCCTCCACTCCTTCTTCCCTGCCCCTGTACTCCAGCCACTGATTTCCTGCAGTTCCCAAATATGCCATGCTTTTGCATGCCTTTGTCTGTATTGCTTCTTCTGTTTCCAGTGCTATTTCCTACCTTGTCCAATAGGAAAACTTAACCCGTCCTTTAAGATCCAGCTCAAGTGCACCTGTAAATGTCTCTGTAAAGACCTTAACCCCATCTTCCCTAGGCAAAGTTAGTGACCCTTTTCTGTGCTGCACATTTTATATGTCCCTTTGTAATAGCACTTACTATCCTGTCAATGTTGCCTATATATCTGTCCCCGCATCATGCAGGAAATTATCTAAGGGCTTTGACTGTTTCCTTTTTATCTCTTTATATTCCCAGTGACTAACAATGTTTTAGACACATACCACAGATTTCTACATGCCTGGTGAGTGAATGAGTGGATGCCTAACTCATTGCAAGAAATCAATAAAATAAAACCCTTACCGTTTAAAATTTTTATCTGAGATTCACATTTCCATAGTGAAAATGACTTTCTCTTCTCTCACCCAAGAGAACAAAGGTAACGTATAGACTGAGTAGACACTGAACAAATGAAAGAGTTAGAAATAAATACAGCATTGCTGTTATTTATTTTTTTCTGAACTCTCTTTTTTTAGGCATAAAAAGGTGGTTACGAATTTCCCAGGGTGATAAAGGGAGTGCATTAACATTTTTATCAATGAAAGATAACAGAAACAGAGTGAAAAGTGCAGAAGCAAAGTAGCCCATTGTTAAGTTAAGGAGTTTCATCTAGGATGTCTGGGAGACATTCAATGAATCTAGGAATGAATTTGTTTTTAATTTAGAAAGAATGCACCATTTACAAATGACCAATTAAATGGTTCTTCACCTTTTGTTTCGTGTTAAAAAGGGTTCGTTCAGAAGATTGACAAAAGCAGTCTTTGGCACTTCAATCAACAGCTCTTCCTCTTCTGCCATGATTTGTATTCCCACCCCCTCCTGCCCCCAACACCAAAGAAATGTTTCCTATTAGATAGCCTGGAGCACTTTCTTTCCTCCTCTTTTCTCAGCCCTTGCTCATTGTTCAGGCCCCAAGTGAAATATCACATTCTCTGAGAAGCCTCTCCTGATCCTCTCAGAATACATACGGAGCATAGGCCCTTAGCACACTATACACCTCTGTTGTATACTTACACCACTTTGTCATTATTACTTGTAACAGACTCTGCTCACCATTAGATTCTCAGTCTACGTACGTTGTAAGTGCTTAATAAATATTTATTTATTGAAAAGTGTTATATTTGTTGAATTGATGATAAGACACCTGTGGGGGATGGGAAGAATCAACATTAATTAGATTGCATTTCCCACAAACAGACTCTAAGACAAGGATTTGAATGTAAGGAATTTATTTGAGAGGTGATCCCAAGAAGAAAAAGAGGGAAGAAAACCAATGGTGGATGCATTTATGGGTGGATTATCATAGTGGGAAAGAAGACCACAGTCCCACCGAGGACCTTCTGAAAGACTGTGCATGATATAACTCAGCTTTGTTCTCCTGATGGGTGAGGGGTGAAGAAGCTAGTGTATTTATGCAACAGCTTTTGCTCCTCATTATTTGGGGGCTGCTCCTGGGGGCATAAATATCCCTCTCCCTAGCATTTTCAGCCTATTTGTTTTGGCAATGCCCTGACTTTCAGTGGAAGCCCTTGTAGAGGGCTTAGAGAGAGGTACAGCCATGGAGGTAGGGTACTGTTGGCATGCATAGGTATGTTTATTCGAGTGGCAGTGACATCTGGAGTATACTGAGGAGGTGTGAATGAGTCACCAACAATGTCTTCTACAGTAAGTTACTAATGTTTTCTCTTAAATTTTATTTTTTAAAAAATGTATGTTAGAAAATTATCAAACACTTTTTTATGGTCCTAAATCTTACATAATTCTCTACTCCTAAGAACCAGGATCTACCTCTAAGTAATAGTAATAATATCTTGTATAATCACAGGAATCTACAAGAGATCGATCTGCTATAGGAACACATGACATCTAATCTTTGCAGAGATGCTTGGGTCACCTTTCCATACCACATCCCCTGACTTAGAATTACTCATCTGCTTGATTATCCCTGGTCTATGTTTGCATATGTTTTACAGTATCGATGTATAGTTTTGATAATTTTCAATGTTTTTTTTATATACTAAATACCTGTACTATACAACTTCTTTTTAATGGGTCAGTTGCTAAATCAAACGTTAACTCTCCCAAGCAATACATTGGTATTCCATCTACACATTAGACTTATTTAAATGTCCTAGGGTCAAATGAGTTTGGGACGTTCTGACCTAAAGTCAAGTCCTAATGAAAAGGTTTTGATGGTTTCCCTTTGACTGTTGAATTAAGAACATTTTACCAAGCCACTCAAGACGCCCCCATAAATTAGCTCCGACACTTTCCACTTTTCCTCCAAACCGAGTCACTTGCCTCTCCCTGCACATAGCCTACTCACCCAGCTGCACTCATACTCATTGTTCTCCCTCCTAACCTGATCTCTCTTTTCTCCCATCTCCAATGGCTGCCTACTAAACCATGCTTAGCTTTTAAGATTCATTTTAAATTCCTTAAGTTTTCATTTTTCATCATGTTTACAAAGTGATACTCTCACTCTCCTGCCTTTAAACTCCTTGCCTGCATGAGTACTCCACTCTAGCCTAAAGTCTTTCTATTAGATTTTCAAAGTTCCCTTGAAGGCAGGAACTCTGACTTTCTCATTTTTGTATCCTGTACTAACTTAGCAGAGTGCCTGGCACATAATACTCAAAATTAAATGTTCATGTAATTAAATTTGTTAAGTTTATTTTTTAAAATTTACATTTAGTAAAATACACTTTTTTAAAAAATGTGCAGTGCTGTGAGTTTTGACAAATGCATAGAGTTATATAACCATCACCACAACTGAGATGTAGAACAATTCTATCACCCTTCAAAAATTCCTTCATGCTGCCCATTTGTCCTCAAATCATGTACTCACTTCAGGCCCCTGACAACCATTGATCTATTTTCCATCACTGTAGTTTTTCACCTATTCCAGAATGTCATAAATGGAATCATGCAGTATACAGCCTTTGATTCTGGCTCCTTTCACTCAATGTAATGCTGTGGAGATTCATCCATTTTGTTGCACATATCAGCAGTATGTTCTGTTGTATTGCTGAGCAGTGTAAATGTGGATATACCACATTCACCCATTGTAGGACATAAGTCTTCATTTCTCTAGGGTTAATGCCTAGTAGTAGGATTGCTAGGCTATATGGTTATTTGTAATAACCCCCCAAAACTGTTTTACAATGTGATTGTACTATTTTGCATTCTAATAAGCAACATTTGAGAATTCTAGCTGCCCTGTATCCTCATCAACACTTGGTATTGACAGTTAAAAAAAAAACAACAAAAAACTTTTAGCTATTGGATAAGTATTGGTATCCATGTGGTTGTAATTTTCATTTTTCTAGTGAAAAATGATGTTATACATCTCTTCACGGGTTTTTTTGCCATTTGTATATCTTCTTTGGTAAAGTGCAAACTGGCCACTTTTTAACTGGCTTTAACTGATTGTTTATTATTATCATATATATGTATATAGATATGATTATATATATGATTTTCAAATATCTCTTCAAGTCTGTAGCTTATTTTCTAATTCTGTGAATAGTCTTTCATAAAGCAAAAGTTTTTAAAGTTTTGATGAAGTCTATCATTTTTCTTTTACTGCTCATGTTTTTGGTATTATTCCTAAGAACTCTATTTCAAGGTCACAAAGATTTTTCTACTGTGTTTTCTTCTAAAAGTTTTATAGTTTCACATCAATAATCTTACATTTAAGTCTATGTTTTATTCTGATACATTTTAAATTAATTTTTGTATAAGGTGTGAGGTACATTGGAGTGAAATGAATGACTTTGGTAGACAATTTGCCTTTACCTTAGAACACCCTGCTTCCTGTTCACCCACTGCAAGCCTAAAGATGCTCCAATTTCTTATATCAAATTTATAATTCTAGTGAGAATCTTTGAAGCTAGACAAATTTAAAGTAAAGAAAGTCTCAATTTTTATCAGATAAGCTAACTGCAAGGAATGTTAATAAAGAATAAACAGCACAGATACTGAAATATCTAGTCTTGTTTTGACAAATAAATACTGGTTGGCAAAATCAACATACAGTGTATATGTTTATCTATATGTATAAATCCATTTATTTATACACACGTATCTATAGATTCTGAAATATTTGAGTTATTGCCTCTCCCTAGAACTTTAAGCCACAATTTTACTTATTCAGAAATTTCAGCTACCATTTTCCCAGAGGCGGGAGGCTTTGGTTAGTGGCTTTAGAGCTTGTCACAAGCTGTCACATTATTCAATTTACAGAATGTCCTACATTTTGGTAGACCAAAGATGCATTTTCCATTACATCACTTAAAAAGGAATAGGTCTTTCCAAAAGCATACTTAGATGACTTATCCCAACTTTCACATTTTTTTAATGCCACTTTTGCTGGCAACCAGCACATTGCTTTTGGCACTGCAGGCAATGTTAAGAAGCTTGAGTGCATTTGATTTGCCCCGATCAGCCAGAATGGCAATGTGGCTTCTCTATTGAACCCACTGCATTTGAGGCCTGAGGCATCCTCATTTCCCCATCACTATGAGACCCTCACACAAAATTGAGAGCATTTTAAATTTCTTGAATTCACGATTAATGATTTTCTCGCTGTTGTCAATTCTTTAATATTTTGGGGTTCACTTAATATAACACTATTGGGCTTTAGCCTAAAATATCTTTATAATAAAAAAGCAGTTATTTAGGCCAGAATTCACCAAAACAAACACATAAACACCAACCAAACAAAAAAACACACAGAATACTTATTCTGGAAGATCAAATTATTCATTCTACCTCTTCACTCCCTTGCATTACACCTCTTCCCCTTGCAGGTCAATATTGTCCCTCTACAAGACAATGGGACAGTTGGGCAGTTTACTCCTCCTATCCCCCTTCCCCACAAAGTCCACTTTATTGACAATGGGGTCAATAGAATATAGTAGAAATGACATGAACATAAGCTTTATGTATACTTACGTGGTTCGGCTTGCCTTGTTGCATTCCTGTGATCACCATAAGAAGAATATGGCCTATCTAGCTTCTATTCCTTTAGTTTGGGCCCAGAATGAAACACATTGAGCTACTTTAAACCTGATCTGCAACCTGAACCTAAACTAGCCAACTTGCAGCCCAAAACAGAGCTGCCCTGGTCAATTCACAGACCATCAAGTAAGAAAAATAAAATGTTTGTTATTTGTAAGCCACTTAATTTTTGTTACATAGTATTATTACAGCCATAGCTGACTAAGATACCTACATATCTCTACTCATGTTTCCCATGCACAGTAAAGTCAGTATGAATTCCAGCATAAATTGTTATTTGCTAGGATAAACAAGTGCATATTTGCAGCCATGAATCAGACCGCTTATCATCCTCTCATGGATTTTTCTCTAGCCCAGCCTGTTCTTCAAGAATCTGCTTTGAGTGGATTTTCTGAGTATCATTTTAGCAGGATCGGTCTGTATAAAAATAGAATGCAAAGGCCATTATTTCTTAATTATCCCCAAAAGTGTTAGATCCCAACAACTGAAGCCTCTATCAAATTTTTATGATTTATAAATGAGTGAGGGCCCAGGTTCCAACTTGTAGGAGCCAAATTTCTCAACAACAAAAAAAGCCATTAAAATTCAGTCTTTTCCCAAGAATATTTACAGGCTCTAATCATTAGCAGTTGTTAAAGTGTCCATGGCAATGCTCAGTGAGTATCAACATGGAATGACAAGCTGTCCTCTTTTTTACCTTTATTCTCAAATAGACATAATTTCTGACTTTCCTTGCTCCATGAATATAGGTGCATTTCGCAGTTATATTATTGGGGGTGGTCAAACCTCACAAGTATGTTTTCTGACACCTGGATTAGGTAGATAGTTTTAATTAAAATCTTTTATCACAGTGTGCTATTTCAAAATCTAAGGATATAGGTTGATATTCCTTTACCAAACATGTCTCAGAATAAGATGCCATCATCTTATCAACATAAAGTTCCTATATTACCTTCAGTCCCAGATTTGTATCTTTACAATATGGTTAAATAATCTCTCTATTTTCAATGCATCATATGACATCTTGAATTTTTAAAACTAATCACTAAGTACATTAAAGTCATACTTACAAACCTTACAAAACGTGTTGGCTCAGGTCATTTTCTCAAAGCTCATCTCCCCTTTCTTCGCCTTGCCTTTTTCTATTTCTCATCTCACCATTCCCTTCTCCTTTGAATCAGAGTGTTTCTCCTCTTACTAGTCAAATACAGATAGATTGGACAAGGCTTAATTGCATAAGAGATGTTTAGCCTACAAGAACAAACACTAATGGGGGACATTATAGTTATCTTTTAATACTTGGTGGCTTTCATGTAGAGGAAGGAGTATGCTTGTCCTGTGTTGCTATGGAAAGAATAGAGCTAGACAAATAAAAACAAGTCATAAGAAGGAAATTTGGGCTTAATTAAAAAGCTTTCAAGCAATTGGTAATGTCCAGTAATAGAACAGAAAGCAACGAGCTTCTTGTCAGTGGATATGTTCAAGCTCTCAGGCATAATAGAGACATAATTCCTATGTCTCTGAGTACCTTCTAACTCTAAAATATGATGATTTGATTTGCTTGATTCTCTATAGTTAATCAGTATGAGTGTTTGTAATGTGTGGGACAACATGGGCCATAACATTTTTATGATTCTATGATTAAA